>NW_006159617.1:4235662-4262772 GCF_000334495.1 Tupaia belangeri chinensis | reverse complement strand
TCACACCGCAATCCCTTCTCCTCCATTCTCCTCTTGGGATCTTGGGCATGCACGCACACGCACTTGGCGTAAGTTTTAAGCCACTGGGTCCGGGACACAAACCACGGTCGACTACGTGGGAGTCCAGTGACATAGCCATTAAGCTAACTGCTGGTTCCCCAAACACATTTACTTTTGAACACTATAGTCAGTTTTATTCTATAAATGATCATTCAAGACTTGTGATCAAAGGTATATGTCCTAGTTAAGAAAACTTTTAATTGGGAAAATAAAACTTAATTATGAGAACAATCCTGCTACCTTAATGTCTCTTATAAAGATTAATGCAGGGACCAGCAGTTAGCATAATGGCTATGTCGCTGGACTCCCATGTAGTTGACTGCGGTTCACTTCCTGGACCCGGTGGCTTAAACTCATGCCAGGCACGTGTGTGTGCGTGCCCAAGATCCTGAGAGGAGAATGGAGGAGAAGGGATTGTGGCGTGATTTCTGTCTGGCGAGCGCACGCACCCTATAGCAAAAACCTCTCAAAAAAAAAAAAAAAAGATTAATGCATAACCTTTGGCTGTAACAGTTTAAATGAAGATAGCTAAATACAATAATATGAGAGTCTTTGGGTCATTCCTATTCTCTTATGTTCATTTTTGTGTGTAAGTAATATTTCCATTGCTCAGATACCAATAATATAGCATTAGCATCCAGGAACAAAGTCTGGATCTTAAGTCTCTACATAATTCTAGAACCTACAGATATTCCTTAGAGGAAATCTCTTTGATAAATTGAGCATGGCCAGAGATTGAACTTGAAAGCTCATATGGGTGTTCTCTTAGCTATCAGTAATAAGCATATCTACTCTCAGTGGCTTTTCTTTTCTTCTGAAGAAATGTCTGTTACTCCTTTGCTCACATTCCTGTGTACCAGCTCCTATTTACCATTTTAACTAGATGATGGCAAACAAACTTGCAAGGAAATTAAAGTTATCTATCCATATAAGAGAGTTGTTGACCCTACTTTTGAATACACTCAACTTATAAATAGTTATTTTTCTTCTGACTTTTTTTTTTCTTTTTAGAGAGATTTTTGTTGTCAGGAGTGCACCCATCAGAGAAACAGAGAGACAGAAAGTGAGAAATCACCCCTCAAGGGGGATGGCCACACTGTAATCCCTTCTCCATTCTCCTCTCAGAATTTTGGACATGCATAAACATGCACCCAATGTAAGTTTAAAGTTGCCAGGTCCAGGACTTGAACCCCAGTCAACTATGTGTGAGTCCAATGACACAACCATTATGCCATCCCCTGGCCCCAAATTTTTATTCTGGCATTTTTAAGCATCTAAAAGTTAGGTTCTGGGACTAGCAGTTGACATAATGGCTATATGTGGTTGGATTCCCATGTAGTCGACCATGGTTCGAGTCCTGGAGCTGGTAGTTTAAACTCATGCCAGGAGCATGTGTGTGCGTGCCCAAGATCCTGAGAGGAGAATGGAGGAGAAAAGACTGCAATGTGGCCATCCCCCAGGGGGTGATTTCTGTCTCTCTGTCTCTCTCTGTCTTTCTGGTGAGCACACCCGCCCTATAGCAAAAACCTCTCCAAATAAATAAATAAATAAAATAAAATAAAATAAAATAAAAGTTAAGTCCTGTGCTAGTTTACTCAAACTTGACCTCCTGAGATAGCTCTGCAACTATGCCACACCCCTTGCATGCACTTCTGTGATAGTCACTAGCATTTCTACTGTGGTTCCTTTGGCTACACTACTCTCTCCACTCAGAATTCCTTCAGTCATTTATTTAGCTACTGGAATCTTGCTTTTTTTATTTATAGCTGCCTTAAGTTTTGCATTTTTCATGAAGTCTCTTGTTACTACACAAATCTCTCCTCCATCAGAGCCCCACGTATGGATTGTGCCCCACAACTTAACATTGTCTTCTGTTTCCCCTCATATTTCCTGTTGTACACCAGTTATACATTTCTAAGATTATTTTTGGCTACTCCGTTTTATTTATTTATTTATTTATTTATTTATTAGATTTTTGTCATAGGATACATGTGCTCACTGGAGAGAGACCAAGAAAGGCGGAGAGAGACAAAGCAAGGCAGAGAGAGGGAAAGTGCAAAATCAGTCCCTAAGGAAAATGACTACACCACAATCCCTTCTCCTCTCTACTTCTCTGGCAATTATGAGCAAGCACGTACCTGATCTTCAAGCCACTGGGTTCGGTATTCAAACTGGGGTCAGCCAGGTGGTAGTCCAGTACCTTAACACCGCGCCACCTGCTGGCCGAGGCTACTCTTCTTTTATATCATAATTTAAGAGGTTTAACCCAGGTGGAATTTAGATTTTCAATTTCTATTTTTCTTTGAACCAATCATTCTCTGTATTTTAAAAAATTTTTTGCTATAGAATGCATGTGCTCTCCGTAGAGAGGTGGGGGGAGAGAGAGATGGAGAGTGAGAACTCACCCTCCCCCCCAGGGGGATAACCATGCCACAGTCCCTTCTCCTCCAGTTTCATCTCAGGATTTTGGACATTCATGGATATGCTACTGGTATGATTTTTAAGCCATCAGGTTGAAGACTCGAGCCTTGCAGCTGGCCATGTGGGATCCAGTGCTATAACCTCCATGCCACCTGCTGACCCTGAACCAATCATTCTTTGTTAGTATTTTTTCACTGTAACTATATATTGGCTCTCTCAGAGATGGGTATGGTGTATCTCCCAAGGGGTCTCATGTGATGTAATTATATAGTAAATAGGTAATATTGTTTGATTCTTTGATTTTTTATGAATTACATGGCCCTGCTAAAAAAATAACTTTTGAGAAATAAATTAGAGGGCTGTACAGTCACACAGTGGAAATGTGTGACCCTCTGCAGGTTGAACCAATGCAAGAGGGTTTCGAGTTCATGTCCAGGAACCTCCTTGTGTATGCTAGGGATGTGTGCCTATGAACTGGGTTTGGCAGGGGCTGAAAGTGGATCCTGGCATCAGGACCTTGTTGGAGATGCTGTCTCTCTTTCTAGCTCTCATTCATGAAAAAGATAGATCAAGTTTTTGAAAAAATTTTTTAAAAAGTAAATGGAAGAAAAACAGTCACAGTCTTTCAAAATTCATGATAATTCATAGTACATTTCTCCAATGCAACTTTATTTTGAGAGTGGAAAAACATTGGAAAATTGAAACACACTCATTGAAACTGTGATAAATGGTCAAACTCCAGTGAGGGTGATGCGTTTATTGCACTGCTCCTCCCGATACAGACGATGATGATTGGAGCGGTCCTCTGCCTTGGGTATCAGGAGAACTCAGAAGGGCACGGTCCAATTAGTTATTTGTGTGCAGGTGTGCATGCGTGCGAGCGTGTGTGTGAGTGATGGAGAGATGTTAATATCCAACTAAGCAGAGAATATTTGAGAAAGAAACAGTAAGATTATGTTAAAATTCATGTAACATAGGGTGTCTGATTATGGAAGCAATAACAATAATGAAATGTATTTGAGGCTCAGCTGTTGTGGCATAGGCACTAGGGTCTATTGTACAATGCTGGAGCCATGTGGAAGGGCCTGGGGTTCAGATCCTAGGATGACCTAAATACCACAGGTGTACACAGGTGTGTGTGCACCAATAATGCTGGTTGGCTATAAGACTGGAGGGAAGATTGCAGTGTGACAGGACTGTATCTGAGATGCCCATTTTCTCTCTTTCACTCTCTCTCTCAAAATAAATAAAAACGTATGGAATTTTTGAATGTTCAGTCATGTGATGAGCTTTGGAAGTCTGGAATACTTCTATCTACCCATCTGAGTTCTGTTCATTTACTTGGCAAGTAGAAGTGATCCCCATATTTCTCTATGAATTGTTTTCCTTGTAAAAATGACAGTAATAGTAGTTTCTTGTTGAATACACATGGCAGTGTTAGGAATGGCATTTTGTAAAACAAAAGAAAAATCAACTCTCAACAGCTATACAATTGTTACTCCTTGTATATGACTGAATTTTATTATCTTTCACTATCAATTTCCATTGGTAATCTGAAGGAGATTGATTTGCATCTCAAAGTAAACCACTCACTGTGTATAAGAGCTTTGTATTTCTCAGATTTGCTACCCAGCAATATGTGAATATCCATTACTATCTGCCCTGCCCTCACCATCACACCTCTTACTCACCTTTACTCCACTGAAAAAGGGCACCTTTGAGCTAATATGAAAAGAGGAAAAAGATTTGAGCAACTCTTTCTCAATCTTTTGGTTAATTCTCATAGTGTGAAACTCAGTGATGCTTGAAATATAGCTGGCATGGTGGTAGGTGGAGAATGGAGGGTTTTCTTCCTCCATAATAAATGTAAGTGTCATTATCCTGGGAATCAGATTTTCACAGGATTTCAAGGACTTCAAACTGTTGGGCTGAGACCTCACTTAGTGCATTGTTAGCAGACAAGTTTCATGCCAGCATCTCCTACATAAATACCAATTGAGCTCTGTTGAAATTGGCCACAAGTATATTTCATTCCATTATACATATAATAGGAGCAATGAAAAATCTTTCTCCCTGTTAGGCTTTTCTATTGCTGATCTAAAATACCTGGGAAAAAGCCCATCTAAATCTAACCATCTAATCTAAGAAAAAATTGGTCTCTTTTACTAGTTTAATAAGGGCAGTTTCAGTGTTCACTGATGCTGAGCCACCATAATTATGTTACCGGAGGGATGTGATATCGACAGCAAAGTTGCACGTATGCATACACTTGCACACACCTATGAATTCATAGACTTCTCAGCTATCTTCTTCTGGTATTTGCCCACTTCTTTTTAACTGACTCCCATGTGAAATCAGATAGATACAAAGATGGCTACTGGGCCAGCCCATGGAATTGATGGTTAAGGTGGCTGGATCCCACATGGTTCAAATCCCAAACCTGGCAGGTCGAGAAATGTACTAGGTGCATGTGAGTACGTGCCCACAATCCTGAATCCTGAGAGGAAGGAGGAGATGGAGAAGAAAGGATTGTGGCGACTGTGTCCCATTGGGGGATGATTTCTTCTGTTTCTGTTCTTTCTCTCTTTCTCTGTCTCTCTCCCACAAGCAAATGCGCTCTGTGCCAAAAATAAATAAATGAAGAAAGAAAGAAAGAAAAGAAAGAAAAGAAAAAAAAAAAAGCAAAACCAACTAGCAGTGTGGTGGGAGGTTGGATCCCCTCTCTCTGTCTCTCTCAGGCTAGTGCATGTGCTCTCTAACAAATTAAAAAAAGAAAAAGAAAGATATCATTGCTGGTATGTTTCTATAGATATCGTGTGTCAAGTCATGTGATATGCATGCATATGTATATTTGTGTACATGTGTGTATATTATTTTATAAAGTAAATAATTTTCTAATCCTTAGCTGTATATGTATAATATATTATTAGGCATTAGTAAATTTCACAGTGAGAGAGTGCCCATAAGGCTAAGAGAAAAAGGAGGTGGCTTTTATAGCATTGCCCTCGGAACAGCAGGTGTGTGGTGGTTAAGGTGTTGGTTCAGCCTGGTGGCCTGAAACTCATGCCAGGCACATGTGCATTCATGTCCCAAATCCCAGAAGAATGAAGGAGAAGGGATTGTGGTATGACCATTCTCCTTGGTGGGGGAGTGTGTGATTTCTCATTGTACCTTTCAGTGTCTCTCTCTCTGGTGAGCACACATGCCCTTACGACAGATATATACAACATTGCCCTTGCACACGTGTGAATTGCAGCATTTACCTTTTTGGTAATTATCTTCGGTATGAAAAATGTATGCAAACTGCCTCACTGTTTGGCACATGTCTCTGTTCATATCTCAGACAAACTCATTCTTCCTTTATGAAAAGGCAATTCCATGTAATTTGGTTTAAACATCCTTGTCAGAGGAGTTTTCTCACTCCATCTCTGTAAGCCATGGACTGCTCTTAGATCTTTGCTGTCTGCCAGGTGGAATGGTCTGCCTGGTCCTTTGGTTTTTACCAATTCCATTTCACTTCAGAGCTCAAGTAAAAGCTGAAAATCTTCTTCTTCTTTCATTCCTTTTACCTAAATACCTAGATTTGTGCTTCAGTCTGTTACCTCTTATTTCTCTAGTGAGCTAAATGACCTGTTCCCGATCACGAATCTTTTAAAGGTGATTATGGGAAACTGTAGCCAAATGATGCACCTTTTGCCATTTTGAATGAGACTTATATTGTTTTATTATCCCAGGAAGTCATTTACTATATTCTTTTGTTAACTTTTCATTCATTTAACAACAGACACCGTCGCACAGAACCATGACTTGTGTCTTTCCCTCGTAGAGGCCGCCTCAGAATTCGGAAGTGACCTTGTGCGGTCACCTTCATGTCGATGGCAGCACAGCACGAAAGGATGATTCTTTTATCAGAAGGAGAGGGAACCATTTCTTTGATACCTTAGAGACTATTTGATGAGGAATTATTAAAACCAAACAGTTGGTTAAATTCCCCAGAGTGAACTTCAGCTCCCTTTGACTTGTGAACCTCTCCTGGAGCTCAGAAAATTCCTCTAATGTGGATAATTACACTGATGGCTGGCCTGAGAAAATAGGCCACTGCGATGGGCTTTGTGTGATTCTGTTAATTGCTGCTGTAGACAAGCAGCCTGGCCCTTTATTCATGCCTCACAAACCTTTCATCAAATGAGTAGATTATTTCTAATGCATATTAGATAGGATGAACTCATCTTCCAAGAAGGGCATTAATATATCCCAGTGTCTTTTTTTTTTTTTTCAATTGAGAGACCTTACTTTAAATGGGACTTCATCTTTTCATTGGTTCTGCTAGAGAGATGCCTTGCCATTCTTAGCATTCTGCTAATCACCAAGTAGCAAAACAATTTATTGGCTTCTGGATGCTGATTTGATACTGGTTGCAGTCATACCACGCCCAATAAAAATAATTGCTAATCTGGTGCCCTTATGACAGATATATACAACATTGCCAAGGTTATGTAGGTACCGAACATGTAGCTTCTGGTTAAGTTCTAGAGAAGCATAAATGGTTAAAAGAGAGGACTCTGAAGTCAGAGGTCAAGGTTGAAATCATAGAAGAAAATAGTGTATTAAACCATGAGCACACTTCTGATACCACTTCCTGCTCTGCAGAGGACTGAACAAGCGTGACAATGAAATGATCTTTCTGACTCACAGACTGGAAATATGACTCTCTTTGGAAGATAGCGTGTAACTAACAACACGGAACCGATGGCAGGAGGGATAGCAGAGGTTATAAGGTCTGCAGGTCCGAATGCTCTCACTGTTTTCTAAATGGAAGCTGTCGGTTATTTTTCTGAGTGGGGCTTCTTGAGATCAGACAGAGTTCTACATTTCTGTGTTTGTTCACCCATGTGCCTTTGACCCAGTGGTACACAATGCAGCTGTCAGGAGCTGCTAGAATTAGATTCCTCCATTCATTCTACATAACAGTAGGCAGCTGCTAAAGGTACACCAGGAAAAAAAAAAAAAATGAATGAGGCCTGTAATTCACTAGAAATGCTAAATGTCAGAAACACCTACAGTCTTGTTTACGTCTTTATATTTTAATGCTGTCGCTTTTTACAAACATAAAGGAGGTTTCTCATCTTTCTTCAGAGTTTGGATTTTGAGGAGGGGATGAGGGAGGACCTTGTACAGAGAGGGTCAAGGAGATGAGGCAGAAAGGAGGGAAGAGGCAAACTAGCAGAGAAGAAACCTGTTAGCAAATTTTGGAGTCCTGATGCCAGTAGGGATTGTTTTCCAAGAAAGCCTTAATTTCTTGATTATTAAGGAGATAAAAGAGAAAGATAAGCAGAAATGTGTATGTGTGTGCACATTTATTTTAACATTGTGTGTGTGTGTGTGTGTGTATGTGTATTTGTGGTGACGAAGCACAAGTCAGAGTAAACAAAGATTTCACATGCCCCAGATTAATTAATACTGCTATCACTTCTTTTTTTTATTAAATAATTCTCTTTTTTTAAGAATTATTTTATTTTAACTTTATTATTATTTTCCATTTTGACCAGAGAGAGACAGAGAGAAAGAGAGGGAAAGTGAGAAAGGAAGCTACCAGGTCTGAGACTTGAACCATTGTTGGCCATGTGGGAGTCCAGCGCTTTTAAACACCATACCACCTGCTGGCCCTGATACTGCTATCACTTCTAAGTAAAATTTATTTCTTGACACTAACAACAGAGTTCATATACATTTAAACAAAAATATTTGAATATGAAAATATTTCATGTATATAATTGGCAACACAATTTTTATGCAATTATTATTATTATTATTATTATTTTAATTTTTTGCTATAGGACATGTGTGCTCACCAGAAAGACAGAGATAGAAAGACAGAAAGTGAGAAATCACCCCCGGGGGGATGATCACGCTGCGATCCCTTCTCCTTCATTCTCCTCTTGGGATTTTGGGCACACACATACACACATGCCCAGAGTGAGTTTTAAGTCGCCGGGTCTGGGACCTGAACTGTGGTTGACTACATGGGAGCCCAGCAAAGTGAACATTATCCCATCAGCTGGTCCAATATGCAATTACTATTATTGAAATGACTATGATAAGTAAACTGTGTATTTGCTGTAAAATGAGAGAATAATTTTTCTATGTTTTATTTTAATAATTGCCAGAAAAATAGAAGACCTGGATGATCTCCTAAGAAGAAATGATTTCCTATTTCATAATGAAGATTTTAGGCAGAGACCGAATAGGTCTTGTAACTACAGATGCTTTGGTAGCAAGGCCCTTGCTACCAAAACCAGAGTCATAGGGTATACAGAGAGAGGTTAAACAGATGATTCAATTTAGTGGAATGTCTTAAAATTCTCAGGGACATTATGGGTTTGGTGGAGTTATTTACTATGTATGACATAAGTGGCAGGGAGATTTGCGAACTGCTGTTACGCTCAGACTAATGTTCTAGGAGAGATGCCAATAGTTATTTTATTGTTCTGTCTTCCTCCTCAATTAACTGCAATCTAGAACATTTTATCTTTAGTCTCAAAAGACCTTGAGAATTAATTTGGAAACACTGAAGCAACATAATAATGCTTTCCTAAATTATGAAATCTAAGGGGCAGTACAAATTATTTTAGTGCTAATTGTAAAATTCAGCGGAACAGAGAAAAAAACACTACAGAAATAGACTCAGATACAAACAGAGGTTCATTAAAATCAGTAACAAGATGGTCATTGGAAATTAGTAATAAATGTCAAATTATTTGTAAAGCATTGCTGGAACTAGCCAGACAGTAATGAGAAGAGACAGAAAGCGAGGCCATGTCTCATTTTAGAACAGGAAACATTCCAGCTAGATACAAAAGGGAAGAATGAACAGTAAAGGCAGAAAATACTAGGAAATACATGGGAGGTTGTTATAAGGTCTTGTGTGGTGAGCCTTTGTCATACTTGTACATGTCGTAAAATCTAAAAGCCATTAAAGAAAGACTTGCAAATTAGAGAAATGCATATAAGATACCTGATATCTACTGGGAAGTCTAATATAGCAGATAAATAGGGCTAGATTCTAGGTTTCATCAGCTTGAAAAGCGAAGAGAAGCTATAGGCCTAAAATAAATTACATTTAAATATGCTTTCAGCGGAGGCTGAGTTGCTGCACACCGTGCTGTCTATGTGTGCTTGTGCATATAGATGGGGCTAATGTAGAGCGTGTGCTTATATGAAGGTACACACATGTATATACAGTAGTTTCTTTTTTTAAAGAATTCTTGTATTTAATTTAATTTATTTATTTATTTATTTAAATTTGTCCAGAGACGGAGAGAGAGAGAAAGTGAGAAAGCAAGCCACCAGGTCTGGGACTTGAACCCCAGTCTGCCCTGTGGGAGTCCAGCACCCTTAACCCACCATATGCCACTTGCTGGTCCCAATATTTTCATTTTCTTACTCAGATGCCTTCAACTTCTAACTAATTCGATATATATTTATTATAAACTTTCTATGTGCCAGACACTGTTTTAAGTGCTTTGATATGTCACACTGAACAAAACTTCTGCTATTGTGGGCCTTTTATGCTGACAATATTAGATTCTTTTCACTGAGAGGTGCTCTAACTATATGACACAGGCAGTTCTTCTTTTTAGTTTCCGTCCTTAGTATTCCTGCAGCTAAAAGATTGTTTCATGTATGCTCTTGAATTGTGCATTCATTTTTGTTTCATAACAGAATATCTCCCAGTGATACCCACTGCCCGCCATTGTCAGGGCCACCATGCCCCTTCCATCTACCAAGGAAAGGCTTGTAATACTCTCAGAATTACCTCGAGGCAGCTGTTCAATCTTGGATTCCTCTAAGAGATCCATGTGTGATGGCTAGATTTTGGAAATACTAGACTGAACTAAAGCTAGGAAGCTGATAAAATACTATTCTTCATATGTCTATAGAGGTGTTTGCAGAGGAGATGAATATGTGAACTAGGTGGGTAAGATCTGCCCTCATTGTGGATAGGCACAATCCCATCAACAAGGGAAAGAAAAAATACAGAAGACCGATGGGCCTCTTTTGGGAGAGCAGAGTATACTTTTGTTGCCTTGGATATCAGAACTGAAGACTCACCTCCATTGGACTTCAGGACTCCCTCCCGTACCGCCTCCACCCTGGGTTCTCAGGCTTTCAGCCTCACACTGAGGGTTACATCATAGCTTCCCTGCCTCTGAGGCTTTTGGACTTCTGAGCAATTCCACCCAGATCCCAGGGGCTCCTGTTGCAGATGACCTCTTGTGGGACTTCTTACATGCCATAACCACGTGAGCTAATTTCCCCAATAAATCTTCTAACATGTGCATGCACAAACACACACACACACACACACACACACACACACACACACACACCCTATTGGTTCTGTCTCCTAGAGAACCCTAAAACATCATGAAAAGAATATGGGTGTAGGGAGTTTATTTAGGAAGTGATCTGAGTAAATATAAGGAAGTAGAGAAGTGAAACCATCAAGAAAGGCGAAATGCACCACTAAGGGGTGCATAATCTAACAAGCATGAATGGATGTATATCGAAGCTGGATGATATAATGAGAGGGCAACTGGGGTGCACACCCATTGAGGACCATCTGGAAATATGAAATGTACCTAAGAACTATTCCCTCAGGGTCAAGGAACCATCCTCTATGTGAAAGATCATGACCTCAGGAATGGAGACTCAGTCTTCCTGCTAGGAACCATTTCATGTCCGCAGAAGACATTGAAAGTGTGCTAAGGGAAATAAGCCAACAGACCAGAGCAGCAGCAGAAGCTTACCACATCACTTACTGCCCTGGGACCGTGCTGAAGCAGAGTGACTCCTGTTTTCTTTTCTTTTCTTTTTTTTTTTAGAGGTTTTTGCTATAGGGCACATGCACTCACCAGACAGAGAGAGATAGAGAGACAGAAAGTGAGAAATTATCCCCCAGGGAGGATGGCCACACCGCAATCCCTTCTCCTCTATTCTCCTCTTGAGATCTTGGGCACGCACGCACATGCGCCCAGCGTGAGTTTAAGCAACCGGGTCCGGGACTTGAACCATGGCCAGCTACATGGGAGTTCAGCAACATAGCCATAAAATGAGAGTCTTGATAGTTTACTTCAGCATAATAATTTGACTTGGAAAAAAAAAAAAAAAAAACTTAGTTTATAATCTTCAGTGAAAATTTTGAATGTCCACTCTTCCCAAAGTACGCAGCATGCAAAGCTTTCTGGATTTCTGAGTACATTTTTTCTTAAACATGAACTGTATTTGACTCTGCATCTTAACTTAGATGAAAAATAATTCATCCGAAGAAAACTGTTGGCCAGAAGACCAAAGAATCTTAAAGATAGAGAGTTCTCAAGATTTCTTTCCTGGCAGATTCCAGAAGTGCAAATGGTGAAAAGGAAGGCATTATGCTAGTGATTAACATGAGGTCTTTGCGAGAGGAGGACTGAAGAGTTTCAGGTCAGTGGGATTCTAGTCTGTGCATTTGGCCTCTGTGCCTCAGTGGCGTTCCTGTGGTCTCAAAGAGCAATTGCATTTCTCGTTCTCTTAGAAAAGCAACTCGACAAGGAAAAGTTGAACATATCCACACAGAAAAGTAATATACAACTACTCAGTATTATTGGAAGATCTCATTTGTCTGTCTCTCTTTTGGAAGCAATTAACCCAACAGACATTCACAATTTCCATCTGAGGTAGAGCATATTTAAAATGACATCTTTGTGACCCTGAATTCTGAATTTGCTTCAGAAGCAAAGATGCCAAATGAATGTCACTCTCAGAGAAAAATTTGGATTAAAAAAAAAAAAAGTGAGCAAGGATACTAAATTAGACCAATTTGAAAGCTTTGGGAGTAGATGAGGAAAGCACACATTTTGTTCAGGAAGGTGAAAGCCTTCATTTGAATAAAAAATACAATATTTCCAATCACTATTATATAGCCAGAATTTATAGGTCATGTAATTGACTCAGTTAAAGACTCTGAACTCCTACAATTCTTCAAGTTAATTTCCCAAAAGGTCAGCTTTACATCATTTTGGTATATAATTGTAAATTGTGTTTTGACTGTTACTGCACATTCTAATTGTTCCTGTGCTTGTCAATCTCATTGCTACAGATGTCATGGGTGTTCCTAATTTGTCCAACCTTATCTCTAACCATGATACCTCTAGCTCACCATTCTGCAGATGAGTTGCTTGTATAGATTCCTCAATTTAACCAATTTGCCCACTTCTGGGCATGCTATTTTTTTCTAACTAAAATACTCTTCTCTCTGGATCCAGTAATTAAAAGTATATACTTTGTCTCCAACCAAATAGAACATTCTTAAAAAGATGGACCCCACCCAATTATCAGATGTTTTTGCAGCTCTGTTTATCTCTTCCACTGCACTTGCCAAGATTTATACATTTTCGTGCGTAGCTGTTTTTTCTTTTTTTTTTTTTTTTTGAGAGGTTTTCGCTATAGGGCACGTGCGCTCGCCAGACAGACAGAGAGAGACAGAGAGACAGAAAGCGAGAAATCACCCCCCAGGGGGGATGGTCACGCCGCAATCCCTTCTCCTCCATTCTCCTCTTGGGATCTTGGGCACACATGCACACATGCCCGGCATGAGTTTTAAGCCACCGGGTCCAGGACGCGAACCGCAGCCGACTACGTGGGAGTCCAGTGACATAGCCATTACGCTAACTGCTGGTTCCCCGTGCGTAGCTGTTTGTTGTGTCTCCTCGAATACTGTATGTTTCATGAGAGTAGGGTCATGCTGATCTTGCACTATAGAGAGTACAACACAGTGCCTAGTATGAAGTAGATAATTACCCATTTTTAAAAGTAAATTAGTCACAAAATTCATTTAGATTTTTGTATAATATATGTGTTCTTTGAGTCCTGTTGCACTCAGCTCTGGGCTACAGTCAGTGTCATCAGTCTCTTATGTCCTTTCATGTAATTATCATCACAGTGATTCACGTTGGAGCTCAGTTATGCATATATCTTACTCTCAGTTCAGTTCCTGCTAATAGAAGAAATTAGAAAACAAGTGCCAGGAAGAAAACCTTGCTTTCTGAAAACTCCCTGAATTGTAGCACTGTCAAGATACAAAAATGTGTTGGGATCAGCAGATGGCGGAATGGTTGTGTCACTGGACTTCCATGTAATTGATCGTGATTCAAGTCCCAGACCTAAAGGCTTAAAATTCACAGTGAGTGCATGTATGTGTGTGCCCAAAATATTTAGAGGAGCATGGAGAAGGGATTGGGGCATGGCCATCCCCTCAGGGAGTGATTTCTTGCTTTCTGTCTTTGTTGCTCTGTCTTTCCAGCAAGGACACGAACCCTGTAGCAAAAATCTCTCTTAAAAAAAAAAAAAAAAAAAACAGATCCAAGAATGTCAGGCAGAAGGAAGACTCACAGAATAGTTTAGATCTAATGATAGTGGTTCAGAGAATTGGCTTACTAAGGAGACTTTGAAATCTTGCCATGTTCCTTTTTCATTTATAATTCTTGACTTGTTCCTGGCCATGACTCCTATTTGGTTGTTGGATACCTTCCATGACTGTTTCTGGCTATCCCTCCATTCTCATCCACAGGCTCATTGAACTCTAGACTTCTTGTTGACTCCTAACTTTTAGAGGTGGGTTATTCCAGGCTTTTTGACCTCAATATCGATATCCTTTTGATGAGCTTTTTATATTGTGTCCTTTGATTCTATCTCCTTTGATGTTCTTTACAAATACTTTTTCTCCTGGTCCTGATGCAATTTGATGATCTTTCATTCAATTATCTATGCATCGAATCAGGAATGTATTATATGCAACATGCTGGTAAGTGCATGTTGCATATAAAATAAAGATGAATACAAGTCCTCTTCATTTACAAAGTGTGAAACACTCTAGAGTCATTTTTAGTTTTTAAATTGGGTTGTCAGAAAAGTCGTGACTTTTTTTTCTAATGTTTTTTATGCAAAAAAGCATCATGACTTTTCTGAGAACCCAACAGATATTTGCCATGGACACATACACTCACCAGAGAAAAGACAGAGACAGAGATAGAGGGAAAGTGAAAAAATCACTCCCTGCTGGAGGGAGGGCCATGCTGAAGTCACTTCTCTGTTCTTCTCTCAGGATTTTGAGCATGCATACACACATGTCCAGTGTGTTTTTCAAGCTGCTAGACCTGGGGCATGCACCATGGAGTTAGACATGTGGGTTCCAGCATCTTAACTCCCACACCACCTACTGCCCCCTAGAGTCAATATTTGAATGAAATAAAAATACAGATAGACTCATAGCTACATAGATAGATTGACAGATTTATATAGAGATGGCCAGCAGATAGATAGAGAAATGCAAAGTTATATAGGTATGCATTCAAGAAAGGAAGAAAATTCATGATATATAAATGGTATCAACCAAGAGTTAAAGGACTTTAGTGGGAACAAAAGCATTTTTCACTTACACAATTAATACATGGAAAAATTTGCATTTGTTCTGAATAATTTGTCCTTTCAGAATAATTCATTAATTTAGTCTATGTGGGAATAAAGTGTTTCAAAATGAAGAAGCTATGAATTCAGCCCTAAATGCAAAGAGCAGAGAGTTTGCAATATATGAGCTTTGTCTTATTTGAAGGGAAATAAGGAGGAATTTGACTAAAGAAGTTGACAGACTGGACTGAAACAGTAAGTAACAGAAGAAAAAGGTGAAAGGAAGCCCATTAAACACTTTCAAGTAAGAGTGTACCACTGGATTGTATTTTTGGCATAGTAACCCAAAAAAGTATACCTAAAATATGTATAAGAAAAAAACAATAGTGAATAAGGAACTGGTGAGTCTTGGTAACAAGAATATTAAAAAAAACAACGTTTTCAATTACAGATGATAGAAATGATCAACTCACTGTTAGAAAGCTGGTCTTTGAGGAGAGCAAGTTTGGTTCTACTCTGTTGAATTTGAGGCTGGATATCTGGTTCAGCAGTAACATGCTATCACCATTAGTGATGAGTTTATAATTGTATGTTCAAAGATACAACAATGTGAGCTAGAGGCCAGAATCATAGGGAATAAAGACACTTTACAGAGGATCCAGCCAAAACATATTAACTATAAAGAAGTAATCAGTAATAAGAATGCTAAAAGAAGTAGGAAGGCTAAGAGAGATGAGGACAAGATCAAGATGTCTGAACTTGTTGATTTGATGGCTACTTATGATTCTTGAGGGAATCATTTCAATAAAATAAGAAAGTAGGAAACTACAGAATAGGAAACTGATAGGAAAGAGGATTTTTTTTTTTTTTAAGAGGTTTTTGCTATAGGGCGCGTGCGCTCACCAGACAGACAGAGAGACAGAAAGCGAGAAATCACCCCCCAGGGGGTATGGCCACGCCGCAATCCCTTCTCCTCCATTCTTCTCTCGGGATCTTGGGCACGCACGCACACGCGCCTGGCGTGAGTTTTAAGCGATTGGGTCCGGGTCGCAAACTGTAGTCGACTACGTGGGAGTCCAGCGACATATCCACTATGCTAACTGCTGGTCCCAAGAGGATGTTGACAAAATGGAGGCAAATGGTGCTGAATACTCACTAGACAGGGATGCTAAGAGATAAGAAGAATGTATGTTGAAGAAAGTTTAGTAAATGTATTGAAAAGATTTTTCACACTATCCTGGCCCTATAAGTGCAAGTGGATATGGAAGTGACCTAGACCTTCATTTTCTTTAAAGTATCTACTGCTGATACAAAAGTCAAATAAATATAGTACATATTAATAGATTAGCTGACATAGGGGCTGGCTGGTGGTGTGTTGGTTAAAGTGCTGGACTTCTACATGGCCAACAGCAGTTTGAGTCCTAAACCTGGTGGCTGGCTTTCTCACTTTTCCTTTCTCTCTCTCTCTTTCTGGTCAAATTGTGGCACATATACTCCATGGAATACTATTCAGCCATAAAAAACAACAAGGCCCTGGAATTTGATAGAAAGTGGATGAATATGGGAGATTTGTTGCTGAGTGAAGTAAGTCAGGCTATGAAAGAGAGACATTGTATGTCTCCACTTAACATATACCAACTGTCTGCACTCTATGGTAGACTGAAAGATTGGATAACATAAAAGTATTAAAAATTGTGATGGACACTAGAGATAAAGTGGAAAGAGAGTGTGGGAGGGGAAAAGCGTAGGAAATTTGGGGGGGAAATGGAGAGGTAAGACACTAGTGGGACACAGATAAGGCTTATTATCTGTTGACGAGGATATGTATCGTGGTCTCACCTGGACTGGACTGAGGTATATATCATGCTGGGTAATGTCTCTTCACAATCTAAATGACGTATAGTGATTTAATGTATGAATAATTATAAAAAATAATAATAACATAAAAATAAATAATTATTAAATAAAATATTAACTGACATCAGTATTGGGACTAATTCAAATTAAGAAATATAAAGTTATTGATCAAATTAAGCTAAAGTATATGGGAACATTCTCAGAGATATTTCTGAACAAAGAGTATATTTCACATACTCACTCTGCTGCTTCATAACACAGGCTTTTTGTTATTACTGTTTTTTATTTTTGGAAAAGCTTTCTGAGTCTCAGATTCTTTGTCTATAAAATAAGAGAAATAATACTCAAGTTGTAGTGTTGAAGCAAGGATTAGCTGTATTAATGCATCTTAAAAGTATTTTGTAAGTAGAATTGGTGACAATTACAAAAAAAAATACTAGTGAGAAAATATGACCAGAAGTGGCATTTTCTACTGAGAGCTAATTTTTGAACTCTGAGTATTTCCCAGTTGCATTTACTCAGTATTTATAGACTACCCAAATCATGCTAGGTGCAATGTAGGACACAGAGGTCAACCTATCCTCTACCTGGCGGATTTACAATCTGCCACAGTGCTGGCCAAGTTTTGTAATTTTATGCTCAATTAACATCTGGTTAGAACTTGTTCAGTTAACAAAGTGCTTGGCATTGAAAATAAATCATGGGACTCTCACTGCAGCTTGGAGTCTTTCTGCTTTGGGATGCTTTCTGAACATAAAGACATTCTTTTCCCTCCTAGTTTACATCATCCAACTTGGGTTCCTGCTGTGAAGTGTCATTATGACGGTAGCTCCCACTGAGAGGAACACCAGTCCCACTAGCTGAATGGGGTGATTGAAACAGACACATCTGAAAACTCCCTTTAAAATGTTCCTTTTGCAAAATCCATTAGTGTATTTTTATGTAACTAATATTTGTTTAATCATAATGACTTTGTTATGAAGTCTATCTTTAAAGATTGTTTGACTCAGCCTTTGTGATACTCAGTAGCATACCAGACTATAGAACTGGAAGCCACATGCCAACCTTGGTTCAAGTGCCTGGTCTGGTGGGCCTGGAGACAAGCCAGGTTCATGTGCATATGTCCAGGATCTTGGTAGAATGAATGACTGGAGAACGGGAATTGTTATGTGACTGAGTGCTGTGGAGGGAATCTCTCTCTCTCTTCTTTTCATGCATGTGTACCTATTCTGCCATGAATGGAAAAAATTAAAAGATGTTATGTTTGCAAGTACCAAAAATACTTAGAAAATAATTGCCATCATTTTCTTGGAATATGCCCATTTTGCACTAATCCTCAACTCACTCTAGTGAAAGTAGAAAAACAAGACAAACCGATTATTTGAAATTCTATAATTAAAAGGACTGCTTTAAATTATTTTTAATTAGATTATGATGACATTGAGAAAATCAAGTTTCTACATTGCTTAAACATTGGAGAAATGGAATTGGCGTAAAATCTTCTGAAGTCTTGTTTGAAACACTGTACGCTTGTTATCCTCTCTTGGATCATGACATAAATAGGTAAATTTTACAATCACATGTAAAGAGATTAAAAAAATTTTCAAGTTCCAGTAAATTATTTTGATCAAAATAATGTCTAGAATTATTTTTTCCAAAACTTGGAGTAAGGGAAGAAAGAGGTTAACAAAATGTAAAGTGCATCAGACAATGTATTGTAGATCTGATTGGTAATCCCATTAATCTTGCACTCTCGAAAAGATGATGCTGCTAAGTAAATAGTGCCCCCTTTTTATTTTTTTGAACTATATATTTCTTTAATAGTATTGGCAGCATTGTTCTTTCTAGCCTTTGTTGTTCATAAGAATATCATGGGATTCATTACCGAGTCATGTTCTGTCTTTGGTATTAGCTGTTACAGCTGATCTCTTCTTTTCCATGAGAATATTATTAAATGGAACCTGTGGTTATAGCCTTTTTCTTTTTGATATTACTTTAGGGATTTCTTCCATGAAATAATCTTCTTATCATAATGGATGTTTTGTTCTTGTTGTGTTCCATAACCTCTACATTTTTTATTTATCTTGTTTTTGATTATGTCTGAAAAACTAGGACGATGTCAAGAAATGGGTAATTGTATCATAGGTTGTGGATATATTACCTCCTCTATTCCTCTTATATTGCTTTATAACTCAATGGGATTTTCAGTGCTAATGGATAAAACCTTTACAAAAAATGTTAATAAAAACACCTGCACTTATGAAAGCAAGATTATGGTTTTCATGTTTTCTGCTTTCTGGCAAGTTGGCTCAAGTCAGTCCTACAAGAGCAAGTACTGCGAACCAAATTGTGTTATTTGCTCCCAAATATATGTATTTCCCCCAGTATCTATTGCTTATCTCCATATGGAGTGCAATGAAGTTGACTGAGAGAAGATGGTTAAAATAAAATTGGGTGTTATCATGATCAGATTGAAAGGGGCAGAGACCTGGTCTAATGTACAATATACTTGTCTTCACTTTGTCACCATGTTCAGCACTTTCAAGTGGCACAAGTGAACACAGAGTCATCTTGATTCACTGTTAATTAAATGTTTTGGCTGGAAACCATATCTTCATATGGTAGATTATACCAGTTTAAAGTAAGTGGTTCAAATTTGGCCACAAAAGCCAGCTGCCCACAAACATATGTTCTTACTTACAACCAGTTTCAAAGAATTTCAACTTAATACTGAAGATCTTTGGCTTTTCTCAAGCTCATAGATAATTTTAAATAGATATCTACCCAAACCATAACATGTGTGGAACTTAGAAGAAAAATGTCAAAAGAAAAACGTATCCAGTGTAAGTCTTGGCATGCATTTGGTTCAAATTCAGAAATATGAAAGTGATAGTACAGCAATAAAGTTGGTAGCCCTGGATTATAAATATATGTCTGACAAGCCAAAATTTTATGTATCAAGTGCTCTAGTCAGAACCATGAATGAAAGCAAGGGCTTTCAAGAGATATTACTTAGAGGGACCGGCGGATAGTGTAATGGCTACATCACTGGACTCCTGAGTAGTCAACCACGGTTTGAGTCCTGGACCTGGTGGCTTAAACTCACCCCGGATGCGTGTGCATATGTGCTCAAGATCCCAAGAGGAGAATGGAGGAGAAGAGATTGTGGCATGGCCATCCTCCACTGGGGGGTGATTTCTTGCTTCCTGTCTCTCTGTCCCTCTGTCTCTCTGGTAAACACACATTCCCTATAGCAAAAACCTCTCAAAAAAAAAAAAAAATAGCCATCTTAAACAACTCCTTAGCACTGCCATTTTCAAATTGTATAGTATGGACCTAGAGCTCTTTCTCCTCGTTTGTTTTTTGTTTGTTTTGTTATTAGAGAGTGCATGCATCGAACAGAGAAACAAAGAGAGACAGAGATAAAGGGAGACGAGCAAGCAACTCCCTGTGGGGAATAGTCACGCTGCAATCCTTTCTTTTCATCTCCGTTTTGGGATTTGGGGGATATACACACATGTACCAGGCATGGTACTCAGGTCACTGGCCTATAGAGTTGGCCAAGTGCAATCCAGATACTTTAACCACTATCTACTTTTTGTGCCTTTCAAAATTACTTTTGAACTCTTAGCTTTTATATTTATAATTTTACAATCTGTTAATGACCTGCTTATGCTTATTTCGATCTTGTTATAAAGAACGTTGTTTGCTTGACAGTGGACCAACTCTTTTAAATTTTTTTTTTAATGATAAAATTGAATAATGAAAGTACTATCTTCCTCTTGCAAAATTTCTAGTAGCCATTCCCTAAAATATATTTGAGCTGGTTCAACATTCACAGAAATAGAGTTACCTTTTTGCTAAAGCCGCCATCTCTCTCAACAACAGACAGAATGAAAATCCTTGAAAACATCATTATGAAAGCTACTGAAACATAAGTACAGCAAATAATACTTAAAATTTTGGGGGAGAAATTTGTGCTAAAATTAGTAAAGAAAGATATCTTTTGAGAGTACACATGGTATAAATGACTGACTTTGGAGAAATTTGAACTCTTAGCCTGTAGTTACTTAGGCAGACGAATAGGCTTTATATTTTTGCCATTTAGTTATATAAAGTTGCAATTGAGAAATGATAGCTACTACTACTAGCATATAGTCAGCCTTACATTTTGTTTTTCTAAAGAGAGTTTTGTTGTTGTTGTTGCTGTTTTTTTTTTTTTTTTTTTTTTTTATAGGGCATGTGTGCTCACCAGAGAGACAGAGAGAGACAGGATATGAAAAATCACTTCCTGGGGGGATAGTCACTTCAAAATCCCTTCTCTTCCCTTCTCCTCTTGGGATTTTGGGAATCCATGCACACACATCTGGCGTGAGTTTTAAGTCACTGCATCTGGGTCTTGAACCATGATCTACTCTGTGGGAGTACAACAACATAACCATTATGCAATCCGCTGGTCCCAAGCCTTACATTTTAAATGCTCTCTGAAACATTTTAAAGAACTTTAGCAAAACATAGAACACAGCCATCTCTATTGCTTATTTCTACTTTTTCTCTATCACTTATTTACACTTTTTTATAAACTTTTACAAGGTTACAAAAAATACTAATATCATGTAACTAAAGCTTTGCCAATTACCTGGCCTCATCATGTCATTATTTGAAACATTTAATTAAGCAATATTTCTATGTCAGGGATTGATTATAGGAGTTTTAATGAGAGGTTAAGCTATTAAAATGGTTAGACTGATTCATCTACTGGCATGGTTATCAATAAAACATTTTAGTAATTAATTTTATCAGAGAATTGACAAATAGGGAATGCATTAAATCAAATATATACTTGGTAAGTAATTTTCGGTTTAACTTAAATATGATTGAATAACAACATTGCCAGCATTAACAGGCTTTAGCTGAAATAAGTTTCTAAAGCTATCTTAAAACATAAGAATCTAATTTCTGATATGTTTCTAATTTATTATTTAAATTGAATTTTCCACCCTTGAGCTAATTCATTTATAGCTTATTTTGGAACATTTTGCTCTGTGCAACCTTCTAAAAAGGAATGTTTACCATGTTTTCCTTTCTTCTTTGCCAGAGATGAATACTAAAAAATGTCAGCATATGAAATGTTATGTAATTTGATGGGAACATTGAGCCAGGTTCCAAAATGGAGTATAATAACAAATATATAGATTTTTCATCTCTATGTATTTCACAAACACTTTTATTGTTTCTTTACAGCATAACTCAATTTTTTTTAGCATTTTTAAGATATATCCAAATAATCCACAGTCAATTATAGTCATGCCTATTTACCTACTCTTCAATTCTAACAAATGTATTTTGCTCAATTTCCCTTTAAGGCTCTTTTTTTTCTTTCTTTCTTTCTTTTTTTTTTTTTTTTTAATTGGTTTTTTTTTTTGGGGGGGTCGCCCATAGGGCGCGTGCGCTCGCCAGACAGACAGAGGCAGAGAGACAAAGCGAGAAACCCCCCCCCCTCCCCCCCGGGGGATGGCCAGGCCACAATCCCTTCTCCTCCATTCTCTAGGGATCCTGGGCACACGCGCATACGTGCCCAGCATGAGTTTTAAGCCACCGGGTCTGGGACGCCAACCATGGTCGATTACATGGGAGTCCAGCGATATAGTCATTATGCTAACTGCTGGTCCCTAGGCTCTTTTCTTAACATGAATGTAGTACTTTTGAAAGCTGGCGATTGATAGTTCTGTTGAATGAAAGCTGCTGTTTATCCACAGATGAGCTATGATCTGTGGTACAACAATTCATAATTAGTAAATTTCTGAACTCAAGAAGGTATATTTGCTTCTCCACACATATACTTGTTATGACATTGCACACGCCAATATCTTTCAGCATCTTGGCCAGGAGCAAAGATCAAGACATTGGAAACAGGTACCCCACACACTGGTATGCGCTTTTTATAGGTCAGCTAAATTTCTCATTCCACTGGTTTGAGCTTTTTGACAATATTCATCCAGGGTTAAAATTCATGCACAACAACAACCAGCATTTTACAGACAATCAGACTACCATTTTACTGAAAAAGTTAAAAGTTTTTTAAAAAAATTAGTGAAATTAAGAATGAATACCTTTCTATGACAATAAAAGATCCACTTATTTTATAATGTTGGAATGAGAAATGTTTCATGTGTTATAAACAAGTAATCTAATTAAATTATTCATGACGTTTGTACAGTAACAGTTGGTGGACTCAAATATCTACTAAGAACATAGAAAGACCCTCTGGCTATATGAATAGGTTCCCATTTCTAAGTCTCAATTTCACAACTCAATTCTTATGTATTAAAGACCTAGAATAGACACTGCACTGTGCTTTCTGACATAATTTTACTGTGTTCAGAAAATGATAGATTAAGGAAACAAAATTCAAAATAGATTGTAAAGCAAGATAATTTAATGATAGGTACAGTGCATCTCTATATTCATTTATGGAATTATCCTTGCATACATCTATTTGGAATTGCATAGAATGAAAAATTCATGATGGGGGAATTTGGGACAGATCTCTAACAGGACCCCGCCACACAGCTATTCTCCCTTAAGCCTTCCTGGAAGCAGTGATCTTCGACATGCCCAGTGAGTTCAGGCTGACCTGGGCTCTGAACCCTGTGCTTTTCCACGTACTATACAGTGGCACCCTACCAACTGTGACACCAAGGCTGAGCCTATCCAGATTTTTAGAGTTTTATAATAAATTTATAATTTCATAAAATTATGGAAAAAGAACAAGATTTGTATAATGTTGACGCTTTGGAATTTATTTTGATACTATCTCAGAGGATTATTCTTTTGAATTTGTAAAGAATCATATGTGCTAGAAAATAATGTATATATTTTTTCTGAAGTATAAGGAAATTCTCTCCCTGAGACAGTATATGTGACTAGTTATCTACGAAATATATTTATTCTATTAAAATTTTATATTTATGTCTTATAAAATTTTTATTATATTTTCTGCTTTCATCTCTATTTTGTCAATGTAAAATTAGATTTATTGTCACAATTTTTATATTAGAGCTTATTTCTGCGATCTTATGTCATGCATTCTATTTACTATAATTCTTTATTTCTTCTTTATTGTCTAATTCTTGCACTGAATACTATTTTTCTGGACTTACAACTACATTCCACTTTTATTTTATTAGTAACTACTCCTCTTAGTAAGAAACATTTTGTTTAGTTTTTCTTGATACTTTCTAAAATTAATTAAAATATATGCCTTTCATTCAAGCCAGATAATGCCTTGGTCTATTTGCATCTCACTCTGGTCTTTTCCTCTTATTTTCAATTTTTGTCCTAGACTTTTGTGGGTAAATTATTTTAGATTATTTTTAGTCATTGCTTATTTATAGAATCATATGCTTACCAATTTGTTTTTACAACTTTACTTTTTTTCATCTCTTATACATCTCTTTATTTGTAAAATACTATTTAAACATAGTACAGCAATTTGAATTTAAACATTTTACATACTTTACTATATTTGATTTTTTTTTGCTATTAGTATTAATATTTTTATTTGAGTTAAATTTTGTATGTGTCATAAAGTTAAGGATCTGCTTTTATATTTTCCAATATGGATAACTGGTTGTCTTGGTATCTTTTATTACAAAATCCGCACCCATTACTTTAATGCCAATACAACTTTATATAAGTAATCTCAAAGATTTTTGGCACATGCACTCGCCAGACAGACAGAGAGAGTCGGAGAGATAGAAAGCGAGAAATCACCCCCCAGTGGTGATGACCATGCCGCAATCTCTTCTCCTCCATTCTCCTCTCAGGATCTTGGGCATGCACGCACACACACCTGGAATGAGTTTAAGCCACCAGGTCTGGGACTTGAACCATAGTCAACTACATGGAAGTCCAGTGACACAGCCATTGTGCTAACTGCTCGTCCCAGTTTGTTATTTTTCTTTCATAATGCTTGAATCACATAGATGTTACATTATATACACATATTACACTCACTATACCCAACTTTTGTGGGTATAGTTCTTTTTATTCTTTTATTATTATTATTGTTTATACATTCAATTGCTATACATCATTTAGATTGAGTATAGTTCTTTTAAAGATACTTTAAAGTGGAGAGTTGTTCTTTATTTCAATAGTTTATTTATACTTATATGCTTGATTATACAGTTATTTTTAAATGACAGTGTAATATGAGATATAATAGTCTTCTATACAACATAAAAGATGTAATTATATAATCTATATTTTATAGAGATAGCTATCGATTTATATTTTATATATTACATGAAATATAGTATATTTTATTATTATTAATTGGAGGTTCAAAGTTCTTTTTTATTTATTATTAGCAGTTTGCAAATATTATTCCTCATCTTCTTATTCAAATATGTTCTTGAGAATATAAAATGTGTTTGCTCCCTGAATGTAGTTTTCACTCATACTTTATGTATTATAGTTATACTAACCAGTGTTGATCTATCTGTGTGTATGTGTGTGTGTTTTAACCTATCCTGTTGGCGCTGTCTAAGATCCTTGAATTTTCTTTAATTCTGAAAATCTCTGACATTCTTTTCAAATATTTTTGGTTCTTAAAATATTTCCTCTTTGAGTGAACTTTATAAATATATAGTAAACCCAGTTGCTTCATTCATATATATACCTTTTCCTTTTTCATTCATTGTGTTTATCTCCTTATCTCAGATGTATTTGGAAGAATTTTTTTTTGCCATGATCTGTCACTCCAATAGTGCATTCCTACATTAGCATTCTTCTATTCAATATCTCCACTGACTTCAACAATTACTTATTTTTCATAGCTAGTAGTTCCACTTGATTCTTTATTTTTAATATAACTGTTTTTTTTTTGTTTTGTCTTACACTTTCAGTATTCTCTCTTATCTCTGTAAAGAAAATTACTATGCTTAAATTATAATATTAGTTTCTTTGGCACATTAATTCTGCTTTCTCTGGAGTATGTTCTTCAGTTTGCTATTGCTCCCCCCCCCTTTTTTTTTTTTTTGAGCTTTTTTTTTTTTTTTTTTTTTTTTGCTATAGGGCATGTGTGCTGGCCAGGCAGACAGAGAGAGACATAGAGACAGAAAGCGAGAAATCACCCCCCAGGGGGGATGGCCATGCCACAATCCCTTCTCTTCCATTCTCCTCTCAGGATCTAGGGCATGCATGCACATGCACCTGGCATGAGTTTAAGTCACCAGGTCTGGGACTTGAACCCGACTACATGGGAATCCAGCAACATTGCCATTATGCTAACTGCTGGTTCCAGTTTGTTATTTTTCTTTTGTAATGCTTGAATCACATAGATGTTTCATTATATAAACATATTACACACACTCAGCAGTTTATATACCCTTGAGATTTTTAATTATCATCTGTTATCTTAATTTTACCTTTCACCCATTATCAATTATGATTGATTATGATTAACTTTGCTAGTGGTATATATTTGGAGCCAGGTAAAAGACCAGAATGCTCGCATTCAGGTTAATTTTGAGAGCAAATTTTGTCTCAGGATGTACAGTTTGTGACATTGCAATCTTGGCTACTTGTTTTATCCTGTTCATTTGATGCACTAGCCCTACCCTATAACCTTATCTAGATTTTTTTTATCCAAGAAATGTAGTTTATGAAATGGTGTTCGAGGAGGTATTTGGGATACCAATAGCCTGCTCTTTGCTTTATTTATGTATTTACTTTTTATTTCAGTTAGTCTTTGACAATCTCCTGAAATTAATCTTTCATTTTCAGCTGATTCATGATGACTTTGTTGTTTTCTGCCGTTCTGGGTGAAAAGGATAGTCAATTATTCCAAGGTGAATACAGTGTAGAAAATGACATAGCTAGAATAATTTCTCTGAGAAAGTCCCTGCTTATGGTATCTTGCTCTGTTGTTCCCAGGTTGACAAACCCTCTGCCTAGAGACCCAACCATCTTGTATTTCTGTGATTGTTCCTACTAGATTTTGTATTTAGCTCTAGAATAAAAGAAAACACAAAAAGAAAACAACTTCTCTTTACCTCTTTTTCATAACCAAGGTTGACCAAGAAAATTTCTGACATTCAAAGATTTTTTTTTGTTGTTTTGTTTTTGTTTTTTGCCTTTCTATCTCCCATCATTATTTTTTTTCATTAATTTCTTTGTTTATACCTGGGGTCTTCAAAAAGTTTATGGAGGGAACCAGCAGTTAGCATAATGGCTATTTTGCTGGACTCCCATGTAGTCAACCACGGTTTGCGTCCTGAACCCGGTGGCTTAGAACTCACGCCAGGCGCATGTGCCTGTGG
>NW_006159617.1:4205182-4235566 GCF_000334495.1 Tupaia belangeri chinensis | reverse complement strand
TCTGTCTGGTGAGCGCATGTGCCCTATAGTGAAAACCTCTCCAAAAAAAACAAAAAAAAGGTTTATGGAAAATGCATATTATAAAAAAGCTATGTATGAATTTTAAGTTTCTTGCATCAAAATAAACTTGTACTTCCATTCTTTTATGAATTTTATTTAAAAGTATATTTCTTCTGAGAGAGAGAGAGAGAGAGAGAGAGAGAAAGCACTCCAACAGGGTCTCAGGCAGTAATCCAGCCCCAACCTTCAGCCAGCTCAGGATCATGGGGAAGTAAGAGACCAGCATACTCAGGGAGGTCTCTGGACTTGAACCAGTAAACTTCTCATGTGAGATTGCTTCAAATGTTCTGGTTACCTCATGTTTTTTACTACTGTATCACTGTCTAGTTCTTTCATGAACTTTCTGACTTCCCCTCATCCAAGTAGATAACTGTAATAACTGAAACATGAAAGAAAGAGCACGTAGTGGGGATCTTGAGTATGTAAAATGGGCATCTTTTTGCAGTCGTGGAGGGACATAGCTTCTCCCTGATCATCTGCATAAAGTTAGGAAGGGTGTGCAGAAGTAAAGCACAGTCTCTTCTCCCCTTCAACCTTCTTCTCTTCTGACAGGGCCAGCTTTTTTATAAACCCAAAGAAACAAAATGGTAAATAAGTGTGGAGAAATAGTCTTGGTTTACATCTGAACTTGGTGGATTTTTGGGCTACAGGCAGGCCAAAGAAGGTTGACTAATGGATGAAGAAAAAGGGTAGTTTGAGTAGCCAGCATTCCAGCTTTTCTGATTTCATCTTCTATTATACCGTCAATGTTTGGCATCTTTCAGCGTTTCATGACATTAGATTGAAGAATTCTGGTAACTTTGTCATGGATGTTCTTCTTTCCCTTGTTTCCCTGGAAAACTTCCATTTGTCCTATATTGTTCCATTCTAATATCTGTACCTCTGTGAAAAATCACTTCTTTCTATCCCTCTTGAGTTTGGTGGAATATCTACTATTCCTACATAACATTTATAATTTACTTCTCTTACATTAATTATTATTATTATTTTTAATAATTATTTCATTTTTAAAATTTATTTATTTATTTAAATTTTGACCAGAGAGAGACAGAGGTTGAGAGTGAGAGAGAGAGGAAGTGAGAAAGCAAGCCACCAGATTCAGGACTTGAACCCTAGTTAGCCATGTGGGAGTGTCCAGTGCCTTAATCACCACGCCACCTGCTGGTCCCTCAAGAATTATTTTTAAAAGAGATTTTTGCTATAGGTTCATGTGCTCACTGGAGAGACAGAGACAGAGAGTTTGAAAGTGAGAAATCATCCCCAAGGGAGATGGCCAGGCTGCAATTCCATCTCCTCCTTCCTACTCTCAGTATCTAGGGCACACACATCTGCCTGGCATGATTTTTAAGCCACCCGGTCCAGTACTCAAACCACAGTCAACTCCGTGGGAG
This sequence comes from Tupaia belangeri chinensis, assembly GCF_000334495.1. Classification (NCBI taxonomy): domain Eukaryota; kingdom Metazoa; phylum Chordata; class Mammalia; order Scandentia; family Tupaiidae; genus Tupaia; species Tupaia belangeri. Next base: position 4,234,115 of record NW_006159617.1, on the reverse strand, counting down.
TCCAGCAATGTAACCATTATACCATCAGCTGGTCTTCTTACAAGAATTTTTACACTTGACTTAAACATTGACTTTTAATTTTTTCCCTCATCTCCTCTTGAACAAAAATGTTTTTCACTATCCTTGCATCTCATTAAGACTGGAAGATGTATGAGTGTCCAGAATAATTTTCATAAATGAATAAAAGGGAGAACAAATGGGTTTGAGAATGTCTTTTCCATGAATAAAAGAAGGAGTGAGTAAATAACCACAAATAAACAAGGAAAAGGGGAAATTGGTTAACTCAAAATAAATGATAGCTAAGTGAAGACAATATATAAGATTCAATGTCAAAAATGAAACAGAACTGGACTCAAATTTAAGTTGAGAGAAAAAAAATCTACAAAACAAAAGTAAAAACAGACAAAGCCAAAAAAAATACACATTCGGTATCCATTGTGAATAAGATAGAGTTAACAATTATTCTCCGCAATTGGTAAGAAAAAAATCTAATTTATAAATATATTTTTCTTAGATGCTGAGAAAAGGATTTTGATACTAATTCACCCCCTAGTTCCTCAATTTCAACAAATGATATTAGTTATATTTTCTTTTTTTCCTGTTATAGGACTTTTATTATTTTCATTTTTTTGTCCATTTTTTAAATTTTAAATTTATTTATTTTACATTCATTCACTGAACATCATTACAGTATACAAAATGTGATTTTCCACCCACAATAATTTTCCATTTCTTGTTTCTTAAATTTTATATATATATATACATATTCTACCTATTTCTCACCCTCTGCATTTTTCACCCAGATCCCACACTATCTCTGGCAACTACAGTTACTTTTCTTTCCTTTTTATTGCCTACATTTTCCCAATTCACAAAATATCTTTATTAAACTAACTACTTTCAACAGCAAATTCAGCTGATATATAGATGTCTGTAAACACAGTCTGACCTTAGGCCTGAACCTCTGTGAGTAGAATGGATATACTCTAAAGTAGTACCTCACTGAGGCTATATAGCTTACTGCGGTCATTAAACAGGTATTTTTAAATTTATTTTAATTTCCAGAAAGGCAGTTTTAACTTTAAAAAGTCAAAATTTAAAAAAATGTTAAAAGTACTTTGCTTAAGATTTAAAGCCAAGAAACAGGTTAGGCATTCTGTTCAAATAGTAGGTACATGAGTCTATTGGAAGCTCAAGAAAAGACAAAAATCCTCAAATCTGGAAAACAAAGCTTTTAAGAAAGTCAGTAATGTTTTAGTCAGAAGTTATAAAATTCTATTTCACTAGTTCAGTCTCATGTACTTTATCTTCTGTTGTGGTCTGATCTTTTCATTTAAGTTGTGGAAGACAATATTAAATTCTGGAATAAATACTAATAAGTTAGATTGTTGGGATATCTTTTGCAGGTATCTTGAAATTTCTCTCTTGTCAATCTTAATATCTTCCCTTAGTCTGTGGTTTTAGTCAATCTGTCTATAATGTGTCTTAGGAAGATCTTTTTGAGTTGGTTCTATTTGGAGTTCTTTGTATTTCTGGATATTTGAATGCCTCTCTAGGTTTGGAAAATTTTCTTCCAGGATTTCATGGGATAGCTTATCAATACCCTTATTGGTCTCATCACTATCTGAGTTACCAATTATCCGGATGTTTGGACATTTAATAGTATCTACTATTTCTTGTATATTATCCTCAAATTTTGAGCTATATTTTCTCAGTCTTTGTGGTATATTTTTCTAGTCCAGGAATTCTGTCTTCTACATCTCAGATTCAGTCTTCTGCATGATCTAATCTGCTTTTAATACTTTCGAGGGAGGATTTGATTTTCTGTATTGAAGCCTTCATCTCTATCAATTCCATTTGATTATTTTTTTATGTTGAATATTTCCTCTTTCAGATCATGTAAGAACTTCCTCACTTCCTGGAATCCATCAGTTCTTTTCTCCTGCATCTTCTGGAATTCCTTGTCTCTCTTCTCTTGCATCTCTGTTAACTTTGTCACTGTGAATATTCTAAATTATTTATCATAAATTTCCATGAGTTCCATTGGACTGTCTGTGGTTGAAGGGAAATTATTCTTTTCTCTTGGGGGAGAGGTATTTTCTTGCTTTCTCATATTTCTTTTGCCTCTGTGGTGATTTCTGGTTATTTACTGCGTTATAAATTTCTTCTTAATTTCTAGAAGTTCAATCTGAGTGTTCAGAGAAGTGCATTAGGAGGTGATCTGTGAACTCACTGCCATTTCATTTTTGTTCCTCTGTGTGGCAGATTCAGTGGGACCCTCATAGCATTCAGGTGCTTGACTTCAGTTCACTTAGACCTGTCTAAACACTCAGTGTGTGAAAAATGACAAGCAAAATGGTGAAGGTAAAAGAAAAAGGGAAAGAAAAGAGAGAGATAGAGAAAAGAAAAGACAACTCACAAAAACAATTTTTTTTTCTAAAAACATGAAAATCTTGCAGCATGCTCGTGTGCCACATGAAAGCAGTAGTTCCAACTCCAGTGGAGTTTTTACATCTCCTAGATGGATGGGATAAAAGGCAAGAATTAGCAAGAGACAGGAGGTTCTGAAAGCCAAGAAAATACTTTACCTTAAATTAAAAAAAAAAATTAATGAAATGAAAAGACAGAGACAGAGAGGATAAAGGGGAGGCCCTACCCAATTGTAGATGGGCTTTGGGAGTGAAGTCTCGGTAGAAAATCAGTAGTTTAATCCCTGAAAGCACTAGTTTGTTCTGTTTTCTAAATTGAGGGTAGAATGAGATTGGCATCATTTCAAATATTTGTACCCGTATTTTGTCTTCACAGCCAAACAAAGTTTACAGTTAAGCTTGGTATTTGTCTATAGTTAATAGAAAGGAAAGAACATATGCTGTTTAGAGGCTCTGATGAGTAATTTTCTCTTATTTCTAAAAATATAACTGATACTTATGGACCGACCTGCTCATCTAAAGTTTAGATAACTCAAGGCAGATTTTAAAAGTGTTTCTTTGCACTAAAAATCATTAAATATGAAAGAACATATGTCCATCCAAAATTTATAGTACTCATTTTGCTAAATTTTATTTTACATAGCCCAGACAAGAGAGTACACTTGCTAATTTGATAATGGTTTACTTAAGTAATCACTCATTTAAACATATGTCTACTTACGATACAAAGAAAGAGGGAAGAAACAAGGGAGGGAAGGAGGAAAGAAGAAAGAGGAAAAGAGGAAGGAAGGGCATGAAAGGAAAAAAAAGCATTTGTATTCCATTTTAAGATCAATACAAAGAGCAAGAACAACAATCAATGAATAGCAAAGTTGGAAAAAGAGTATATCATTCTTTATCCTATTATCTCTACATACATGAACATTGTAATTGTGTGGTATTAAGAAATAATAGTTGGACTTCAAAAGAAGTGGAGAAAAATGTTGATGTTTAACACCAGCTGTATTTTTCTGGGAGCCTTATATTCCTATAATTGGATTGAAACTACCTTTTTAAAAGAATTGTGAAATTTAAATGTGATTATGTGTAAACAGTGTATTAAATATCAACTGCTTTTTTAAAAAAAATTCTGTTGCCTAAATACTCAGTATTAATGTCCACCATCAATACAGATGAGCAAATAGTGTGCTAGTTTTTCAAATAAAGATACATAATTACCCCAAAATAAAAGAGTAGTATATACCTTACTATTACCTTGCACTAAAAAACATTTTAATATTTTATTTGCAAAGGAATAAAGAAACAGAAGGAAGAAAGCAGAAATGGAAAGATATTTTATGAATGAATAAATGAATGACCAATGAGTAAGTAAATAGTTGGTTTTAGAATTCTGACATAAAACTAACAAAAAATGCATACTTTTTTGTCATTATACATTTAATGATGGTGTTGTCAGATAAAAATAATAATCTAATATAAAATGTTTTGGCACAGAAAACCTCAAATACTACTATATTTGTAATGTAAAGTCCATAATCCCATGAGTCCTGAATTCATAGAAATTGATTTATAAAACTTCAGTTAATGACCTTCCTATTTTTTTCAGAAGAAGGGAGAGAGAGAGGTTATATTAGTGTAAGTAAATTAACCTTTCATTCCATACTCTACCAACTTTTTCCACACTGACAAGTAATCAAGAGTGTTTGACAGGAAACAGCAAGTTGTTTAGCTCTCAGCACTCCTGTCACTAAAATATGATGTCAGATAATTTGTTCCTGTTTAGTTCTAGCTTGATTACTTCTGGTTCCTTGAGATTTGAATTGATGAAGTTTTACTTTAGTTACATGGCAGTGTTAATAAATGCTGTCATGTTTATTAATGAGATGCCAAAATTGTATTGTTATATTTAGAGGACAGAGTCAAGTTCATGTAACTTAAAGTAGTTGAATGTGAGAAAAGGTTAATTAGACTTCATGACCTGTTTGGAATATATCTTGGGTCTTGATATCAATATAACTTTCAATACAAAAATACCAAAACCCAGAATTAATTTATAAGTGTTTAATAGTCTGTTATTTAAATAGTAAATGATTCTAACAATTCCTAAAGAAGTTTTCTACACTTAAAATAAAAATGAAAAACAATGACAACGAAAGCAAAGCAGAACAAGAATCACTTAAGGTCAGCCATTGTATTAGTTTATTTGATTCAATGTGAGCCGATTACATGAATATTTTATCCACATCATATTCCAGGATTTTAAATTGTTTTCATTAAAAGAAGAACCATTAGTGAGAGCTTTCTAAAAATTGCTGTAAGTGTATTATATGGAGATTTAAATATACAATGAAATGAGTGAATAACAGGAAACAAGCTACAGAAAACTTCTCAGTCATCATTATCTTCTCATTTTTTGACTAGAGATAAAAGGATATTAAGCAAACAAAAATGAAATTGCACAAATAAAAATTTTTCTTCCCCTAATGAAAGAATTTCCTTTGAAAATTATTTTTTTTCATCCTTTAGGCAAACAAAAATGCAAAAGAAGTTCATATCTAGACATATTTAGGTAAGAATTTCCAAACTTTTATGACCATAAAAGATCCACAAGACTTCTAGTTTTCACAAAAGTATCAATTTACTTTTTAAAAATCAGGCTTGGAAATAAAATAGAAATAAATGATCCAAGAGGAAAAATGATCTATACCTAACAATAGTAATTACATCCCATTTATCTTATTTGAATGGAATATAGACATATGATTTTTTTAAAGGGGCATGTAAGTTGTAGGGGCATATAGGACAATGATGACGTCCTAATATTATCATTCTGACTTAGCAGTTATATTTAGAATAAATATGTATTCCTTTTATTAAAAAGTGATAGCAAAATAATACTGTGAATAAGAGATTTTTCTCTTTGGTGTTATCTAATTTTTATTTTTAGTAAAATTTCCAGAATAGTAGTGTACATTGTTGAGCATCAAGTAAATATCACTTTGAGTAAATTTTGGTAGTTTTAACTTTTAAAATATGTGTCTACTGTATCTAGGTTATTGAATTTATGGATTTAGAGTTGCTTACACTATTCCTTGACATTTAAATATCTATAGGGTCTGTAGTGATGTCTCTTCATTAATTTTTGCTATTTGTTATTTGAGTATTTTCCCTTTCTTCTGCTTCCCACTCCCTTGGTCATACAAACTAGACATTTACCATTTTATTGAACTTGTAAAAGAATCAGCCTTAGTTTGATAGATTTGTTTTTCTGGTCTACATTTTATTCATTTCTGCTCTTTTTTTATTATATTCTATTTGCTTTTGGCTTAATTCATTTTTCTATTTTTAGTTTCTTTTTCTTTTAGAGGTTTTTGCTATAGAGCACGTGCGCTCGTCAGACAGACAGAGAGAGACAGAGAGACAGAAAGCGAGAAATCACCCCTCAGAGCGCATGGCAATGCCACAATCCCTTCTCCTCCATTCTCCTCTTGGGATCTTGGGCACGCACACACATGCACCAGGCATGAGTTTTAAGCCACTGGGTCTGAGATGTGAGCTGCTGTCGACTACGTGGGAGTCCAGCGACATAGCCATTACGCTAACTGCTGGTCCCTCTATTTTTAATTTCTAAGAAGGATGCATAGATCATTCATGTGGGACTTGCTTTCTTTCCAATATAGTATTTAATGTCATAAATCTTCCTCTTGCCATCACTTTAGCTACATCCTCACATTTTTGATATGTTGTATGAAGGGAAGTAAAGATGCTTGTGGAAAGTAGAATTAATGTATGCATTTATTCTATTGTAATCATTTTAAAAGCCATGAATAGTTTGTTCATAATATACATTTCTCATAAACTTTTTGAATACCTTTCATGTTTACATTTTTATCCAATTCAAAATCTTTTCTAGCTTACCTTGTAACTTTTGAAATTTGAATTATTATTATTTAAGTTTTTGCTACAGGGAATGTGCACTTGCCACAGAGACATAGATAAGGGAGTGTGAAATCATTTTCCAGGGGTATGGGTACACTGCAATCCTTTCTCCTTCATTCTCCTCTTTGGATTTTGGGCACATATACATCCACTTGTGCCAGGCATGATTTTCAAGCCAGCAGGTTCAGTACTCAAACTGTGGTCAGCCATGTGGGATTTCAGTTCCTTAATCACCACACTACCTGCTGGGCCAAAACTTTAATTATTGAGGGGTTTTTTGTGTGTGTGTGCTTAATTTTTTACATATTTAGATAATTTTTACAGACATCCTCTGTAATTGATGTCTAGATTAATGCCATTACAATCTAAGAACATGTATTTAGTCGTCCCATAGAGACAGCATAGAGTCTCACCAAATTAGTGAGTTGGATGTTGTAGATGACGATGCCACATTCTCAAAGAAAATTTAAAAGAAAGTTTATCTCTCCTGTAAAGAATTCTTGGTAAAGTAAGACAAGTGTAATTTGTATTACCAGTGTAATAGAACAAGGAGAGAGTGATGGTATGCTGGCTTTGGTTTTGACTCTGCCTAAGAGGTGGATCTAGGGCTAGGATTTTTCTCTCTGTGTACCAGGGTTTATGTTATTTGAACTCAGGGGGCACAAAGAAAGGGAACTGATATCCTTTAAAAAAAAAAAAGTTATTCCAGATATGAGAAAACAGAAGAAAGAGAAGGTGTGGGACTTGAAAGCTGTCAGTGGTCAAAGATCAAACGTGAAATCAGATTTTTCAGGCCATTGTTATCAATGGGATTATGGTGCTAGCTGGGATGGTTGTAATTGTTGTGTTCAAAAACCTGAGTAAATATGGGTAGCAACATGGTTGAAACATAGCTTGACAGCTCTTGCATGCGCCAATGGAATCTAAATAATGGATGTTATGTTCTAAGCCCTTTTCATAGCCAGACTATGAAAAGCCAACAGACCAATCATTTCTGTAGTATAGGTGTTAAAATTGGAAGAACCAAAAGATTGCTCTCAGTTATGGACATAACGTTGACCACCCATTTTTGGATCCACATATAGATGGGACGTATGCATTTTGTAACAGAGAATGCTTTCTTCAGAGACCAACTTTAACTTATCCTAGCTTTGCCTAGCAAACCACATGGTGGTAAATGTGGATCCTAAAGCTGTAATCTTTTCTTTTTTCTTTTCTTTTCTTTTCTTTTCTTTTCTTTTCTTTTCTTTTCTTTTCTTTTCTTTTCTTTTCTTTTCTCTCTTCTTTCTTTCTTTTTTCGAGAGAGATTTTTGTTACAGGATGCACATGCTTGTGCTGAAGAGACAGAGAGACAGAAAGTGAGAACTCACCCACCAGGGTGATGTCCTAACCATAATTCCTTATCTCCTAGTCTCCTCTAGGGATTTTGGGCACACAAGCACAAATGCCCAGCGTGAGTTTTAAATTGCCTGGTCCAGGATTCAAGGCATAGTCAAATACATGGGAGTCCAGTGATATAACCATTACACCATCTTTTGGTCCCCTAAAGCTATAATCCTTATTTCCAGAATAACATCACTATCATGACTTACACAGTTTTCATTACCAAGGTGCCTAATGGATAGCCAAAGAGAGATTCGACTGTAAATAGCTTTCGCTGTATGATTCCAGATCTCTTAAACTTGTTATGTTTTGTATGATGGCCCAGAATATGATTTCTCTTGAAGGATGTCTATTGTGGTAACCGCATATCTACTGTTGTTGAATGAAGTTTTCTGTAAGTGTAATTCAGACAATTTGGTTGATATGCCATTCAGATCCTCTATGTCCTTATTGGTTTTTCTCTGTGTTTGTTTTTATGGATTACTGAACTAACTGCTGAAGTACACAACAATAGTTGTGTATTTATCCTTCCTTTTTTTTTTTTCCTCCATGCTATTTATTTTTGCTTTATGTATTTTAAAGTTGCGGTGTTAAGTGTGTATATATTTAGAATTGTTATACTTTGTTTGGTGAGTACTTACAGTAATACTTTCTTGTTTTTAGGTCTAGTTTTTCTAATATTATTATTGATGTGTGTGTGTATGATTATCTGTATGAGTATGTGTCTATGTCAGTATTTTTTTTTTTTTTGCTTTTTCTTCGAGGTCCAGAGACTATGCTTAGTATCTAATTTGGGAAATCATTTAATTGCTACCTATGAAAATATTTCTTCTGGTCAATTCTGTCTCTTTGTTGCAATTCTAGTTACAAGGGTTTTGTTATTGCCATAGCTACCCTAGTTATTACAGTCCTCAAATTTCTCTAGTTTAAGCTTATATATACAATATAGGTTGGTTTGTTAAAAGTTTTTAAATTTTTGCAATGTTTTCTCTCTCAATTTAGGTATTTCCTTTTTACCAATACTTCAGAGAGAGTCCTTCTTTTGCTATTCTATTGGCAGTTTCATGCTATTATTTATTGGTGAACATTTATTAGCCTGATGTTGGGGTTGGGATAGAAGAGCATGCTCTGGTTAAGATTTAGGTAGGCACTGTTTCCATGGGTCTATGAATGCAGTCTTTAGTCTTTTTAATAATCCTGCATTCTCCTCAACAATGAGGGTTTTACGTACGGGTCCAGTTAATTTTTGTACCACTTTCCGAACATAGGAGGTTTTTAATCTTATACTCTTCCTAGCTGCAATGGTTTTTCACATGTTCCTTGAAAGAGGGGGTGTCTAAAGAATTCATAGATTTTTATTCTGTATGAGAGATATAGGAGGAGAATCCAGGCAGGGCTTTTTGCCTTTCCCACAGTGACCACTATTCCCTACTTCAGATCTGCATGAAGAGGAACATTTTTTCATGACATATGCTTTGTTTCGAATCTTTCATATGAGCCACTGGTAAGGTTCATGGAGAAGAGCTTGAAACCCGGTGTAAATTATCTTGAGTTCTGTATTTTTGTGGACCACTATTCCCTACTTCAGATCTGCATGAAGAGGAACATTTTTTCATGACATACGCTTTGTTTTGAATCTTTCATATGAGCCACTGGTAAGGTTCATGGAGAAGAGCTTGAAACCCGGTGAGTTCTGAATTTTTGTGCCAATCCACATTCATCCTTAACAATTTAGTACTTTACTTAACTGAGTTCTTACCAGTTTGTGTGGTGTCCAGTGTCCTACATTGACCCAGCTAAACGAGTGCTCATTTCACATCTTCCCCTGCAGGCCCTTACCTTTCCTTGAATTTAAAGTTAGAATTTGCCTTACACTCCCTGCTTTTTAATGGTTTTGCTAGGAGTTGGAGTTTTTTAGATTAATTTATTTTTATTTTTGTGAAGGTGAGAGTGATTCTCATTCCACATTTTAAGAGAAAGCCAGAAGTCAACATATTTCCAAAAATTGAATATGTTTTCTAAATCCTTAATAAAAACTTACTTTATTTTTGATGTACAATTAGCATAGTATTAAGATGTTCTAAAAACAATTCCTGAGTTAAGAGTTTATACCAGAACTTTGCATACCACTTAATTCTACAAGAAAGGAGAAGATAATCAACATCCTCCAAGAATTTTCATTTTGGTTTAACTAAATATGAAACTGTACTCTGTAAGTGGATCTGTGTTACTTGGCAGTAAGAAGTTGTTATTTATTTTCTAGAGATAATCAAAACTCAAACAGTAAATATGGTATTATTTCTGTATAGATAAAACTAAAGCAGGAAAAGTGGTTATCAAAGGATTCTTGTCATTTAAGCTCTTTCATGGGATATACTATATTGAGAAGGCTGATATTTTCAAGTTAGAGTTAGATACACATTGAGATCTCTTCAGCCTGTACAACTTCTTTTAGAACTAAAACCATATTTTTTTTAAAGAATTTTTTTTAGAGGTTTTTGCTATAGGGTGTGTGTGCTTGCCAGACAAACAGACAGACAGAGAGAGACAGAGAGATAGAAAGCGAGAAATCACCCCCCAGGGGGGATGGCCATGCTGCAATCCCTTCTCCTCCATTGTCTTCTCGGGATCTTGGGCACGCATGCACATGCACCTGGCATGAGTTTTAAGCCACCGGCTCCGGGACGCGAACCGCGGTCGACTACATGGGAGTCATGCGACATACCCATTACGCTAACTGCTGGTCCCAAAAGAATTTTTAAAATTTTATGTCTTATTATATTTTTTGAATTTGCTGTAGTGCACATACTCTTACCAATGAGAGAAGGAGGGAAAGTGAGAAAGCAAGCCACCAGATCCAGGATTTGAATAGTGTTTGGCCATGTGGGAGTCCAGTGCCTTAATCACCATGCCACCTGTTGGCCTGCAACCATGTATCTGTATACCAGTGCCTTTTATGTCAAACTCACATATATGTGTAACACCAATGACAGATACACAAGGGAAGGTGCTTGAACTCTTGTTTGTGTGGATGATAGCATTTCTCTAATCAAAGTAAGCATATTTTGGATAAAAAAAAATTCAACAGAACAGATGCAATCAGTAAAAACTCCAGGATATTATTGGGCTTTAAGGACAGACTACAGGAAAGGGGAATGCAACCCTAAGAAACCTGAATGTCTGTCCCATGGTAGTGTTCATGTGCAGAGTATTTAAGAGGCAAGACTGTAGTGAGGGTTTCTGCAGGCTCTCCCAGTATATTGACTGATATCTGGACAGTGAAAATAAAAGTTTTACTTCTCTGGAAAAAGAATAAATAAATAAACTTGTTTTGATTGAATCAGTCATTATCATAGTTCCTGTAATTTGAAATTACTGCTCTGGGATTCTCCTCAGTTAAAAGGAAGCTCTGTATCTAGAAGTGTATGTACCATGTTTCTTACAGAGGAAACAATTACAGGTAGTGTGGTTATTTAAATAATACTATTGTTTTTTATACAATTTATTTAAAGGTAATTTTTCAGATACTTTTAAAAATCAGAAGTATTTTTCCTATGTCTTAATGTCCTTAGTTATACAGTCTAGAATTACAAATCAATGCTTCAGTAATTAATTATAAGCCAATGTTTGTGAAAAGAAGAAGCAGATTTTACCTATTTTTTGTTAAAATTCTAAGATGTTATTAAAAATCTGTGAAAGAAAAGTAAAAAGGGAAAAATATTCTTCAAGAGAAAATGTAATAGATAATACACAGAACTATTATTGTCCCACTTTGTCTAGACTTCCTTAACCTCTTGATGGACACTTCTACCCTTAGAACTCTCTAGGAAAAGCACTGAGATTATTTAAGTCTCTTCTTTCTCCAGTCACATTAACACATTATAGACACTATAACAATTGACTATGATTGAAATCTTTTTAGGCTACATGAACAATAATAAAATATAATGAATAAATACATAATGGGCATAAAAGAAACATCATGAAGTCTTTATGTGATTTGATTTGAGATGTTACTATTAATTATCTGCTTTTATAAGGAATTTATTTGTATATTTCTTATTTTTTTCTTTCCCCAGTGGCTGTTGTTTTCTATTCATTACTCTGCATGTTTCATCAGTAGTGATTTATTTGTGTGTTGGATTTGATTTATTTCTGTGGTACGCTACAGTTTTTAAAATCTGATTAAAACTGGTGTTTGGGATATAAAATGTGTACTCTGCATTGTCAGCTCCCCCACCAATCTTTGGTGACCTTGACCAAAGGAAAGTCTAACGGTATTCACTTATGTTTTTCTATCGCATGTAATTTGGTACTACAATATTTCATACTTAGAAGCAGAAAATCTCCCATTCTTTATTGTACACCTCATATTTTACAGTTTGTCTTCGTTGGCACCAATGCTCTGCTAAGACGATTAGTTTGAGGCAATTTAAGAGCAAGAATACTTTAGCTTTTTGAATTTATTTATATAGGGATAAGATGAAAAATATACAAATATGTCTCCAACAGTCCCATGTCATCTTTCTATATCTTTAGCCCTTGTAAGGTTATCCTTCTAGCCAGAGGTAAAGAAGTAACTTAAAGGTAATGGAGAGGTTCTGAAATATGCAGTATCAGATTTTCTTGGTAAATTAGTCGAATATTAACAGAGAAAACTCCAAAATAATTCAGCTGTGAGCAGAGGTGATTTTATTAGACAAATAGCCACATATGACACTATAAGGCATGTGTGTGCATATGATAATGAATATCCACAGAAAGACATGGAGTAGGAAAGATACCTCTATTTTTTTCAGATCTATTTTAGAAAACGAAATCCTCCAGAAGTTCTCATTTATATGGGAGTGTCAGGATTTGAGGACCTCTGGTATTCCTAACTCTCTGGTTCTAACTTTAGAGAAAAAGGATGGAAAATTAGGAAAGAGGATCCAATTGCATCCAGACTACTTAAGAAGAAACAGAATAGAGAAAATCATTGAGAAGTAAATGCAAACACACAAACACATACACTTCTTTTATCCATACATTTCCATCTGTACACTACATTTCCACTTCTTTACTCCATGTATTTCTGTCTATACTTCACATTTCTAGCTTAAAAAGTGAAGGTAACAAAACTAAAGACAGGAAAACTACAGATCAGTAGTTCTCATGAACATAAATGCAAAAATCCTCAACAGAATATTAACAATGTGACTCCAATAATATATAAAATAATTATATGCCCCAGGCAAGCTAAAACTGAGTAATTTGATTTATCATAGTAACAAACTAAAGAAAATATCGTATTTTTAAAAAATATGAAGTGAGGCAAAGAAGTCCTCTCTTAACATGCCCATTTAATAGGCAGTTAGAAATCCTAGCTAGTGCAATAAGTCAAGAAAAGAAAAGAAAGCCATATGGATTGAGAAACAATAAATATCTTTGTTAATAAATGGTGATTTTTCTATTTAGAAATTGCAGAGAATCAAGAAAAAGACTCCTGGAACTGATAAGCATATAGCAAGTTTGCAGGATACAGGGTTAGTTTACAAAAGTAAATTGTTTACACAGCAGTGACCAATTAGTTTTGAAATTAAAAAGCACAATCTTATTTACATTATCTTCAGAAGTAATGAGATAATCAGATATGAACTAGTAAAATATGCATAAGATCTATAAAAAGAAAACAACTCTGATGACAGAAATCAAGAAAATCTAAACAAACAGATATGTCATGATTATAAATAAAATTTAACATGGGCAAGAATTAGTTTTTCCTAACTTGATCTATAGATCTCAACACAATCACAACCACAATTTCAGAAAGTTAGTTTGCAGTTGTCAACAAACTAATTGTAAAGTTTGTATGGAAAGCCAAAGACTAAAAATAGCCAACTCAATGGTAATGAAGAATGGTCAGAGGACTGACACTATCCACTCATGGTCCTGGCTGAATAGGAAGGCTGGGGAGAACGTGGATTGGACCATTCTTCAGGATGCTTAGTCTCCTCTCTCTTGCTGTCTCTCACTCTCAGAAAAATCATACACTCTGAAAAAATTCATGTGGTGACACCTGCCCTACGATGAAATAATAATAATAATAATAAATGCATTTTATTCATTTTAAAAATATGAGTGTAGAGGTCAATGATGTGGGAATTATCTCTAAAACTTCCCTTCTCTTCAAAATCACTCTACTTAATGAAGTCCAGTGCAATGATTCAATGTCCTAAAAATAACTAAAATTAACTTGCTTTTCTTTTTAATTCTATTGCCATTTTCTAGCAGACATCATCGTCATCTTTATCTGGATTTTACAGCTGTTACCACTTATCTTTCAGTCTTCTAATCCACTATTAAAAATGTTGACAGAGTGATCTCTAATACAAAGTATATCACACCATTGCACTCATTAAAACCCTTCACTGGTTTTCCATTTCCAAATGAGTTTTAAGCCACCGGCTCCGGGACGCGAACCGCGGTCGACTACATGGGAGTCATGCGACATACCCATTACGCTAACTGCTGGTCCCAAAAGAATTTTTAAAATTTTATGTCTTATTATATTTTTTGAATTTGCTGTAGTGCACATACTCTTACCAATGAGAGAAGGAGGGAAAGTGAGAAAGCAAGCCACCAGATCCAGGATTCGAATAGTGTTTGGCCATGTGGGAGTCCAGTGCCTTAATCACCATGCCACCTGTTGGCCTGCAACCATGTATCTGTATACCAGTGCCTTTTATGTCAAACTCACATATATGTGTAACACCAATGACAGATACACAAGGGAAGGTGCTTGAACTCTTGTTTGTGTGGATGATAGCATTTCTCTAATCAAAGTAAGCATATTTTGGATAAAAAAAAATTCAACAGAACAGATGCAATCAGTAAAAACTCCAGGATATTATTGGGCTTTAAGGACAGACTACAGGAAAGGGGAATGCAACCCTAAGAAACCTGAATGTCTGTCCCATGGTAGTGTTCATGTGCAGAGTATTTAAGAGGCAAGACTGTAGTGAGGGTTTCTGCAGGCTCTCCCAGTATATTGACTGATATCTGGACAGTGAAAATAAAAGTTTTACTTCTCTGGAAAAAGAATAAATAAATAAACTTGTTTTGATTGAATCAGTCATTATCATAGTTCCTGTAATTTGAAATTACTGCTCTGGGATTCTCCTCAGTTAAAAGGAAGCTCTGTATCTAGAAGTGTATGTACCATGTTTCTTACAGAGGAAACAATTACAGGTAGTGTGGTTATTTAAATAATACTATTGTTTTTTATACAATTTATTTAAAGGTAATTTTTCAGATACTTTTAAAAATCAGAAGTATTTTTCCTATGTCTTAATGTCCTTAGTTATACAGTCTAGAATTACAAATCAATGCTTCAGTAATTAATTATAAGCCAATGTTTGTGAAAAGAAGAAGCAGATTTTACCTATTTTTTGTTAAAATTCTAAGATGTTATTAAAAATCTGTGAAAGAAAAGTAAAAAGGGAAAAATATTCTTCAAGAGAAAATGTAATAGATAATACACAGAACTATTATTGTCCCACTTTGTCTAGACTTCCTTAACCTCTTGATGGACACTTCTACCCTTAGAACTCTCTAGGAAAAGCACTGAGATTATTTAAGTCTCTTCTTTCTCCAGTCACCTCTTAACATTATAGACACTATAACAATTGACTATGATTGAAATCTTTTTAGGCTACATGAACAATAATAAAATATAATGAATAAATACATAATGGGCATAAAAGAAACATCATGAAGTCTTTATGTGATTTGATTTGAGATGTTACTATTAATTATCTGCTTTTATAAGGAATTTATTTGTATATTTCTTATTTTTTTCTTTCCCCAGTGGCTGTTGTTTTCTATTCATTACTCTGCATGTTTCATCAGTAGTGATTTATTTGTGTGTTGGATTTGATTTATTTCTGTGGTACGCTACAGTTTTTAAAATCTGATTAAAACTGGTGTTTGGGATATAAAATGTGTACTCTGCATTGTCAGCTCCCCCACCAATCTTTGGTGACCTTGACCAAAGGAAAGTCTAACGGTATTCACTTATGTTTTTCTATCGCATGTAATTTGGTACTACAATATTTCATACTTAGAAGCAGAAAATCTCCCATTCTTTATTGTACACCTCATATTTTACAGTTTGTCTTCGTTGGCACCAATGCTCTGCTAAGACGATTAGTTTGAGGCAATTTAAGGGCAAGAATACTTTAGCTTTTTGAATTTATTTATATAGGGATAAGATGAAAAATATACAAATATGTCTCCAACAGTCCCATGTCATCTTTCTATATCTTTAGCCCTTGTAAGGTTATCCTTCTAGCCAGAGGTAAAGAAGTAACTTAAAGGTAATGGAGAGGTTCTGAAATATGCAGTATCAGATTTTCTTGGTAAATTAGTCGAATATTAACAGAGAAAACTCCAAAATAATTCAGCTGTGAGCAGAGGTGATTTTATTAGACAAATAGCCACATATGACACTATAAGGCATGTGTGTGCATATGATAATGAATATCCACAGAAAGACATGGAGTAGGAAAGATACCTCTATTTTTTTCAGATCTATTTTAGAAAACGAAATCCTCCAGAAGTTCTCATTTATATGGGAGTGTCAGGATTTGAGGACCTCTGGTATTCCTAACTCTCTGGTTCTAACTTTAGAGAAAAAGGATGGAAAATTAGGAAAGAGGATCCAATTGCATCCAGACTACTTAAGAAGAAACAGAATAGAGAAAATCATTGAGAAGTAAATGCAAACACACAAACACATACACTTCTTTTATCCATACATTTCCATCTGTACACTACATTTCCACTTCTTTACTCCATGTATTTCTGTCTATACTTCACATTTCTAGCTTAAAAAGTGAAGGTAACAAAACTAAAGACAGGAAAACTACAGATCAGTAGTTCTCATGAACATAAATGCAAAAATCCTCAACAGAATATTAACAATGTGACTCCAATAATATATAAAATAATTATATGCCCCAGGCAAGCTAAAACTGAGTAATTTGATTTATCATAGTAACAAACTAAAGAAAATATCGTATTTTTAAAAAATATGAAGTGAGGCAAAGAAGTCCTCTCTTAACATGCCCATTTAATAGGCAGTTAGAAATCCTAGCTAGTGCAATAAGTCAAGAAAAGAAAAGAAAGCCATATGGATTGAGAAACAATAAATATCTTTGTTAATAAATGGTGATTTTTCTATTTAGAAATTGCAGAGAATCAAGAAAAAGACTCCTGGAACTGATAAGCATATAGCAAGTTTGCAGGATACAGGGTTAGTTTACAAAAGTAAATTGTTTACACAGCAGTGACCAATTAGTTTTGAAATTAAAAAGCACAATCTTATTTACATTATCTTCAGAAGTAATGAGATAATCAGATATGAACTAGTAAAATATGCATAAGATCTATAAAAAGAAAACAACTCTGATGACAGAAATCAAGAAAATCTAAACAAACAGATATGTCATGATTATAAATAAAATTTAACATGGGCAAGAATTAGTTTTTCCTAACTTGATCTATAGATCTCAACACAATCACAACCACAATTTCAGAAAGTTAGTTTGCAGTTGTCAACAAACTAATTGTAAAGTTTGTATGGAAAGCCAAAGACTAAAAATAGCCAACTCAATGGTAATGAAGAATGGTCAGAGGACTGACACTATCCACTCATGGTCCTGGCTGAATAGGAAGGCTGGGGAGAACGTGGATTGGACCATTCTTCAGGATGCTTAGTCTCCTCTCTCTTGCTGTCTCTCACTCTCAGAAAAATCATACACTCTGAAAAAATTCATGTGGTGACACCTGCCCTACAATGAAATAATAATAATAATAATAAATGCATTTTATTCATTTTAAAAATATGAGTGTAGAGGTCAATGATGTGGGAATTATCTCTAAAACTTCCCTTCTCTTCAAAATCACTCTACTTAATGAAGTCCAGTGCAATGATTCAATGTCCTAAAAATAACTAAAATTAACTTGCTTTTCTTTTTAATTCTATTGCCATTTTCTAGCAGACATCATCGTCATCTTTATCTGGATTTTACAGCTGTTACCACTTATCTTTCAGTCTTCTAATCCACTATTAAAAATGTTGACAGAGTGATCTCTAATACAAAGTATATCACACCATTGCACTCATTAAAACCCTTCACTGGTTTTCCATTTCCAAACATATTTCCTTGCCTCATAAAAACTTTTATCATTTAGATGTATATTTTTCAGTTCTTTCCTTTGACTACATTCTCTCTTGCCTTTGAGACTCAAATGATACTGAACTTTGCACAATTCTACCAGAGCCACGTTCTTCAATGTCTCTATTTTTAATATATGATATGCCTGCTGCTTGAACAGTTTGCTTCACATTTTGACATTTCCTGGAGTATGCTCTATCCCTTGTAATATAGTTTAGCTATTACACCATTCAGCCATCTTTCTGCTTTGACAATTCTGAGCTAAATATTCTTCTTAAGTCATCTTGAATTTTCTTTACCATGATATGCAAACTTCTTCCATTCTTCTAAGTATCTGCATTTAATCATAACCTTTAAGAAGGTAGGACCATATCTACATTATGTATCAAAGTCTTTTTAGAATCTTTGATATTCCAAGCTCTCTATCACATACTTGTCTAAAAAAGATAAACACAAAGACTCAGCCCTAATAATGTCTCGCAATTAAATTCATATCCTTAGTGAAGGATGGATCAATCTTTGAAAATTTTTTTCATGAGATCCAGCATATGGTGTAATGGTTACATTGCTGGACTCCCACGTAACTGACTGCAGTTCGAGTCCTGAACCCATGGATTAAAACTCAAGCTGGGCACTGTGTGTGTGCTCAAAATCTTGAGAGGAGAATGGAGGAGAAGGGATTGTGGCATGGTCATCCCCCCAGGGAGTGATTTCTCATCACTTTCTGTCTCTCTCTCTCTGCCTCTGTCTCTATGGCAAGTGCACATTCCCTATATCAACAATGTCTCTTAAAAATATTTTGATGAATCAAATGGCAAAAAAATAGAAAAAATATTTTGATGAATCAAATGGCAAAAAAGAAATAGGGACTAAGGGAACTGAATCAAGGATTGTAATTTTAAATTCCTCAGATTTGCCAGATCCATCCTATTAACTTCTGTAATGTAATTCACATATGGCACATTCACATACAGTACTATTTAAGGAGTACAGTTCAATGGTTTTTTACCATATTCAGAGCTGTGCAACCATGGCTGCAGCCAATTACAGAACATTTTCATCACCATGCACACAAAAAATCTGTACCCTCTAACCATAACTTCTCAATCCTCTCATACCTCCAAATCTTAAGCAACCACTAATCTTTGTATCCTTAGATTTACCTATTCTGGAAATTACATATAAACCAAAAATGTTGTCTTTTAAGCCATACTATTTTTTTGTCTTAATGTAATGTTGTCAGGGTGTATCCATATTGTTCAAATAATTTTGACAGTTTTAGCAATCTATCTAGGAAAGAGTCTTTAACAACAAAGCTAGCCAAAAAGTAACCAGACTTAACCTAATCCATTATTTGAGAAAGTTTTATGTATCGTAATTAATAGCTATTCTATTGGCCAATGTATATTAGGCCAAATGGATTTATATGAGAGAGCTTAAGGTTTATCCTTAAGGTTATGAAAAATTTTATTCTTTATTCTAGTCTGTCATTTGGGGCTTTTCAAGAGTATATTAAATTGTACAAAAGATGTACACTTTTCTTTGTTTTTTAATCTTTTTTTGGGGGGAGAGGTTTGTGCTATAGGGCACGTGTGCTTGCCAGAAGGAGAGAGATAGAGAAACAGAAAGTAAGACGGGCACGTGTGCTTGCCAGAAAGAGAGAGATAAACAGAAAGTAAGATCTCACCCCCCAGTGGGGATGGCCATTCTGCAATCTCTTCTCCTCCATTCTCCTCTCAGAATCTTGGGCATGCACACACATGCGCCCAACCTGAGCTTCAAGCCACCGGGTCAGGGACTCAAACAGCAGTCAACTACATGGGAGTCCAGCGACAAAGACATTACATTAACTGCTGGTCCCAAGATGTACACTTTTCTTCACAAGAGTTTACTTCTGTACATCATGGATTTGAATAAAGCCAAATAAGTTATATTAAATCTGCAAATATAGCTACAGTTTTCGAAATTGACTATTTAAATATATGTCTCAGGAATATTTATTTGATTAAATCCTACTTCCTTACAGAAACAGTTATGCATGTTCTTGAAAGCATAAAGTTTGCCTTTGACACAATTTGAGATTGTCTTCTTCTAAAAGTTGATGATCAAAACATAGAGAATGATTCTTAAATACTGACGAAATACACATTTATACTTCAGAGCATTTATGAACCATTGATTTACTGCCTAGAAAAAATATATTAGCAGCTCAGTTTGCTTCATTATGTGTGTAATAAAGTAGCTAATGTTCTTTTCCTCCCTTTTGTAGAAATGGTAAATGGAAATTTGCATCCTGGATAGAACTTCCTCTTGGGGAAGCAGTAGAAGCCTAGACTCACATTCCCTAAGCCCCAGACCTTGTTAAAAGCAGTTTCAGTTCTGGGGACCTAATGCACTGATTGCTTCCCTAGAAGGAATTTCATTGCTTGCTCCATTCGGTCCTATTACTGAAGGTCTAATTACATCTATTATGCTGTTCAGTTTCACAGAAGATTGGGGAAGAAAATTAGAGGCATTAGGGAATAGGATTGGAGGCACATGACACACATACGTAGGTGTGTGTGTATACATATGACATACAACATATTTATGTTTGAGTTCTGAGAAATGTGCTAGTGACCCAAATAAAGCATTTGTGAAATTATATCTAAACTATCAAGTGTTTACTGTAACAAGACAAAATGGAGATGGTTCCAATTCTATATGATTGCCCAGGCAACAGGGGTGCAATTACACTGTCAAAATCTGAGGTGCTGGAGCTTAAAAACCCCACAGGAACTCTTTACAACCAAACACTTCTCCCCGCGCCCCCACCCCAGTAAAAGGGCAAGTAAAGCATTTTTTTGATCCCTTTGTAGAGTGTTTCTTACATTGAGAGCTTTCCCAAACCTTTCCAAGCTCAGTTTTGTTTTTGTTTTTTTTTGTGTTTTTTCTTTTCTGTATAGTGCAGAGTCCCTGCTCATGCTATGTTTTTGTGTAGCATAGCTGAATACTGTTACCATGGCCTAAGAGAGCTCAAAATGGAAAGGGAGAGGGAAAAAAGACTCATTATTTTTTAAATGGCTTCACATTTCCCATAGGAATCCTATATATCCCACTTAGCAGAAGTTCATTCCAACACTGATTAAGTGGGAAATACACAGAATCTCAAAAGGTCAGGTCTATAATCAGCTGTCCTCAGGGATGGATATGGAACACTTCTTAATTCAACTTGAATTTATTGCTATTTTGTAAGTATGACAAATGATAACACATTAAGAATGTATATGTGTGTGTGTATAAATATATATAAATAAATAAAATACAGGTGTGTGTGTGTGTGTGTGTGTGTGTGTGTGTGTGTGCTGGAAGATTCATTGCCTGCCTAAACTTACAGTAACTTGTTTTACTTGAAACATTTGTTAGGTAATATTTCCTATAGTATTTTTATTTTATATTGTTGATTTGTTTTCATATTTTAGAGACTTTGAAATTGTAACAAGTTGATGTGGAAATGTCTCTATTTGTGAAAAATAATTCACAAACTAGGGTCTAAAGGTTTATGACAATAAAAAGTTTATAAAAGAAATAGGATAATAGAAAAAGAAAAAAAATAGAATTCTTAATTTGCCAAACTATGTAACTGCAAGCCTGTGATAAACATGTCTTTGTGGAGAGAATGTACTTGCGGAGCTGGATGGCTTAAGCTGGACAAAGCCCAGTTTCTTGTCTCTTTAAATGCATCTTTACTTATTTTAGTAAAGAGTTATTAGTCAATATTTTATTAAAAAATGACTTTGGTCAAAAGCTGAAGGTTTTTTACTCATCACACCTTAAAATGCCATCTCTATTTATGTCCTCATATAAATTTGTAGTCATTTCTATCACCTTTATGCTGAGAGCAGCACCCAAATACAAAATGTTAAATCAGTCATGAACCCGAGTGCTTGCTTATCTGTGTGGAAGAAAATAGATCGTTCCTCTTTTCTCTTCCTATTCCAAGCAGTTATTAAGTTAAGCCTGAAAGAAAATTGACCTTGGACTTGTCTTGAGCCGTGAGATTGAGAAATGGTGTGAAGGTTTTCTCCTTTAGACATTGTTCCACTCTCCTCCTTCCTGGGGGACAGCGTAGTCTTACAGGAGTGATAAAATGGGAGTAGTATAAGTATCAGGATGGCATTTCTTCCCCCGCTATGTGAGTAGCTTTTCCTTATCAATATTTAAGAAGTGGTTGTTATTCCTGTATATTCCCACTTCCTGAAGAGGCATATGAAAGGAAGAAGAGAGATCCAGAAGTAGAGCAGAGGTTTCCTGCTCTGTTCATGGGGAAACTGGAGAAAGTAGAACACAAGCAGAGATACTGAAGAGATGAATGCCTGCCTTTTTGTAGTTCTGAGTATGCCACATGAATTAGACTCTTTCGTTTGTGAAAAACACTCAGAGCACAGAAGCCAGAGTGGGAGAATCAATGATGAGGAGGAGCTGCTTCCAGAAAGTAGTAATGTCTCCTAATTGATCCCACGCCGTGGAAATAAGAGAATAGATTGGTTAGACAAACATGCCATTCAGGTAACTGGACTTGAATCACAGCCTTGCAACCCAGGAAGCCTACTTAAGTTCTCAGGGTCTTATTTTTCTTATTACAACTTGGGAATAATAATTGTACCTGTTTCAAAAGGTTTAAGGTATAATTAAAGGAAATAATAAAGATTGGTGAACATAAAAACTTGTACTTCATAACTGCTCATTAGAACTCGAAGGCCAATAGTGCTAATGTTGTTAAAGAAAGGTATTCTAAAGCTGACTAAAAGTCTTCCTGTCCTAATCAACACTGATGGTGATGGAAAAATATAACAGAATGTGTCTGCCAAGAGGCACAAGGGTTTTGGCTAATTGGCTTGAATAGGTTAAGTGTTTCAATATATCCAGGAATGTGCCTATAGGGAAATAATTAACTGATAAGAACTTTCAATGTGGATTGAATAGAGGTATATATTATAATCCTATTCCTAACCAAGTGAGGACTGACTTGTAATAGAAAGCTTTTCTTAAGCCCAAAAGCTTGTTTCCCCCCCCGCCCCCCAGGGGGCTCTTCTGGTCTTTTTGGTGGAGAGGTGTATATTTGACATTATGACATGATGCTATGGAAAAACATAGATGGTAAAATGCTTACAAAATTGAAGTAAAGTAACATATATATTTCTCGAATCATTATTTTTGTGATAAGATCAGCTAAAATCAACTTATTTAACTAACATCTTAAATACAATTATATTAACTATATTCCTTATGTTGTACATTAGATATTGAGGCTTGTTCATCCTACATATGTGCTACTTTGTAGCCTTTGACCTACATTTCTCATTAGTTTCTTTACCCTTTCTTCTGTTGGCAGACACTTAGATTGCTTCTATAGCTTTGCTATTGTGAATAATACTGCATTGTACAATGAGGTGCAGATATCTTTACAAGGTAGTGATTTCATTTCTTTGGGGTATATACTCAGAAAAGTGATTGCTGGGTCATATGGTTAAAATGTCCATATTACCCAAAACTATGTACAGTCAGTTAAATTCTGTCTAGATTCCAATAGTATTCCTCACAGAAATAGGGGAAATGATTCTAAAATGCATGTGAAAAAAGAAAAAAACCTCTCATAAAAAAAGCAATAATGAGAAAAAAAGAGTTGGTGGTATCACACTTCCTTATTTAAAATTGTATTACAAACTATAATCATCAATACAGTATGATTCTAGTATAAGAACAGCGTTATAGACCAATGGGACAGAGTAGAAAATCTAGAAATAGAGGCTGGGAGGTGGCGTGAGATGGTTAAGGGTGCTGGACTCCCACATGACCAACTGTGGTTCAAGATCCAGACCTGGCAACTTGCTTTCTCACTTTCTCTCTCTTTCTCTCTCTGTCCCTCTCTGGTGAAATTAAAAAATAAATGAATAAATAAAGTTATATAAAATAATTCTTTAAAAAATTAAAATAAAATAAACAAAAATCTAGAAATAAATTCAAACATATAGTCAATTAATTTTCAGCAAGGGCACTAAGAGGACACAATGGGAAATCTTAGTCTCTTCAATAAATGATATTTGGAGAATTGGATTGCCACATGAAATGAGTAATATTAGGGGGCCTTTACATTATGCCATACACAAAAATCAACTTAAAAATGCATGAAAGACCTAAATGTAACACTTGAAACCATAAAATTCCTAGAAGAGAATATAGAGGTAAAACTCCTTGACAATGGCTTTGGTAATAATTTTTCAGATATCACACCAAAAAATCAAGCTGCAGAAGCAAAAATAAATAAATTGAACTATAGAAAATGAAAAATCTATGCACAGTGAAGGAAACAATCAACAAACTGAAATGACAGCCTACAGACTGGGAAAAAAAATTTTAAAACTACATCCAGGGGTTAATATCCAAAGTTCATAAAGAACTCTTATAACTCAATTAAAAAAAAAAACCCGCAACTTTGAAAAAGACCTGAATAAACAATTTTTCAAAATAGACATAAAAATTACCAACAGGCATATGAAAAGGTGTTCAACATCACTACTCATCACTAATCAGGAGATGCAAATTAAAAACCATCATAGCAATATCAGCTCACATTTATGAGGATGACTATTAGCAAAAAGATTTAACAAATGTTGGGACCAGCAGATAGAGTAATGGCTATGTCACTGGACTTCTATGTAGTCAACCAGGTTCGAGTCCTGGACCTGGTGGCTTAAACTAGTGCCATGTGTGTGTGCATGCGTTCCTAAGATCCCAAGAGGAGAAT
Organism: Tupaia belangeri chinensis; assembly: GCF_000334495.1. NCBI lineage: Eukaryota > Metazoa > Chordata > Mammalia > Scandentia > Tupaiidae > Tupaia > Tupaia belangeri. Next base: position 4,209,357 of record NW_006159617.1, on the reverse strand, counting down.
GGAGGAGAAGGGATTGTAGTGTGGTCTTCCCCCCGGGGGGGTGATTTCTCGCTTTCTGTCTCTCTCTCTCTCTTTCTCTCTCTCTCTCTCTGTCTTTCTGGCGAGCACATGTGCCCTATAGCAAAAACCTCTAAAAAAAAAAAAAAAAAGATTTAACAGATGTTCCATAGTGTGTGCAGAAAAGAGAACCATAATCTACTCTTGGTAGTAGTGAACATTATTACATTTAGCCATTATGGAAAACAATATACAGGGCCCTTTAAAAATTGAAAAGTATGTTTTTGAGTAATTACAAATATCCAGAAAACATATTAGTTTTACTTAAACATGTACAGAATTTTCAGGAGCTCCACAGACTGTACTTAAAATTTTGGATCCTAGCTGTGGCAGTATCTATTAACAAAGTATTGCTATAAAGTAGTTTGAAAATTCTTGACTGTATTCCTCTCACAAAAAAAGGAAACAAAGATTAAACTGATTTTTATAACTAGACTTGTGTTTTACAATCTTTTGTTTTTAACTGATATGGAAATTTATCATTAAATGCTATAAAGAACATTTGCCAGGTCAGATAAAGTACTTTTACCTATGTGTATACTAGGAATCTTAAACCAGAATTATTTTTTATAAATAAGGAAAATATAACCTATGTCCATTAGCACAATCATTTGAGAAGTCAACATTTATGAGTAACCAACAAATAAGCAAATTGCATTTTGATGTGTTCTGAAAATAACTTTCAGTTCTTAAAAGTACAGAGCACAATGGGATTTTGTTATTTTTTTGTCAATAAAGAAAATGCTGCTTAAAAACCAATCTTTATTATTTGAATATAACACACATCATATTAAAACAAATCTTAATTACATATATTTATTTAGGACCTACTAGGTAACAAGTATTATTTGGACTACTGGAATTCAATAAAGAACATGCCTTCTAAAATGTTATATTCTACTGGAGAGAAGAAAAATAAGCAAATAAATAAATAAACAAAATCACATCAGCTGGTGATGAATGCAATAACAGAAACAACATGCTGCAATCCCTTCCCCTCCATTCTCTTCCCAAGATTTTGGGCATGCACTCATACGTGCCTGGCATAATTTTGAAGCTACAATGTCCAGGACTCAAACCATGGTTGTCCATGTGGTAGTCCAGCAATGTAACTGCTAGACTGTCTTCTGGTCTCAACACCTTTGGCTTCTTTAAAGTGGCATTTGAACTGAGACATGAAGAATGGAAATGTGCTAGTCATGCCAAGGAACACTCTGAACTGGTAAAAAGCTCAGTATGTCTGGAGAATATAAAAGTACCAGGCATGGCTGAAACATGAGGAGAGGAAGCGTAGTACCTGAAGCCTGAGCACCAGGAGAGAATGTAGCATCAGTTGGATCACTTAGGCACTGCAAGCCATGGCCAGTTTTAGATTTAGAAACTGCAGATTCATATATGTATGTGTGTGTTGGGGGGGCATCAGTTGTACAAACTCAATTACTGGTGTTCATCTTTTTAAAAAAGAATTATTTTATTAATATTTATTTATCTTGTTTTAATTTGACCAGAAAGGGGGAGAGAGAGAGAGAGAGAGAGAGAGAGAGAGAGAGAAAGCCACCAGGTCTGGAACTCAAACCGCAGTTGACCATGTAAGAGTTCAACGCCTTTAGCCACCATGCCAACCTGCCAACCCTGCCCCCCCCTTTTTATGGTGTTCATTGTTTTGTCACCATATTTTTGCATCTACCCAAAGCTACAATAATTAAAGATTTTAGCTGGGAAAACAGTATATTTCAAGTGGAGTTCCTCTCTTAGAAAACACACTAGTAAACGGAGAGAGATTTTTACATACATACACACATATTTGCACACATGCATGCCATATTTCTTTACATTTCTTTTTTTAAACAGACTATAGCCTTGATTAATTTATATTTGAAATCGAAAACTTGGCCTTAGGATGGACAGTGATATGTAGGAGGACAAGATGGGAAACAGGGAAATCTTGATTAGGAAACCATTGTAGTGTCCTAGGCAAGAGATAGTGATAGCTTGAAATAAGCTGGAGTTGGGACGATAGTGTAGTGTGTATGTGTGTGTGTGTGTTTATGAGGAAGGAATCATGATGGATTGAATGTAGGGGCTGAGACACAGAAAAACTGATGTGGATTGTGGTACAAAAGAGGCAGGGAGTGGGTGGGTGTTTAACGTGATAAACCTTTGTTGTGACCAAACACCCTGGCCTTCCATAAATCACTGCAGCATGCAATACTAGGAACTCAAAAGGACTAAAACAACTCCATTATCACTGAACCATAGCCTCTCCATAATAGATATATTTAACAAAATGACATTAGTGCTATTCATTTTCCCTCATTATGCATATTTGAGAAAGCAAACCAGAGAAGTACAAGAATAGTACATGTGATATGATCACATTGTTACTGAAAATGCAGGAGGAAAAATGAATCAAGAGTGGGCTGCTGGACTCTGGCGGGAGGCACTGCATCGCCCTCAAATGTCCACATTCCCAGTGCTGGCTTCAGTATACAGCTGCGGCCTGAGTCCTGATAGGGTCCATCACATGGTGGACCAGGACAGAGGGTGCTGCTGAGGTTTCCTCCATGGCAGTGCTTTTGAAACAATGAACGTGACTATATAGTGGATCATAACAATATAAAATTAGTGAAAATTGACCAGCATTGAGAAACTAGTAGAAGAAAATAGAAACCATTGTAGTGTTTTTTTCTATGATATTATTTTATGAGATCTTTGTTTTTGCTTCTTTGATTTATGTGGATGTATGTATGTGTCAGATCTAAAATGGATTTCTCACAATGGGCCTAAGTTAAAAATGAAAGTTAGAAAGCTACGGCTCTCAGGTGAAGTCTCATTAGGAAGTCTCCAATTTCTTGCTTTCATGTAACTGCAAATTACTTGGAACAGGAATAGGTTTGTTTTCTTAACCACATCAATATTGCATCTTTTCTTTTGAGAGAGAGAGAGAGAGAGAGAGAGAGAGATTTGCTATACGGTGCATGCACTCACCAGAGAGACAGAAAGTAAGAAATCACCCCCTGGGGAGATGATCATGCCACAATCTCTTCTCCTCTATTCTCTGGTGATCTTGGACACACACTCACACACACCTGGCATGAGTTTTAAGCCACCAGGTCTGGAACTTGAACCATAATCAACTACATAGAAGTCCAGCAATATAACCATTACAACATTGCTGGTCCCCAAAGTTGTATCTTTATGGCAGAGAGACATAGATGAGTTAGACAGACATTGGAGATAATTACTTGGTGGGTGTGATTGCTGGAAAGAAAATGGGGAATATAAAATCTGACAAGACTAGGGAATTGAGAGGGGTATGTAGAAAGAAATTTTTAAAATACTACATGAAAAAAAAAACAGTGTCAAGCTGGTAGTCTGAGGCATGTTAGCATTTGGAGAAGGGTTGGCAAAAAGAAGAGTGGGGAGTCTCATAAGAAATCTTTGTATATCACAGTTTTGTCTGTATAAACATTTGGATATTTGACATTATCAGTGGGAGACCCATAATTCACATCTGAAGGATTTCTAGATAGGCACCATGAATGTGACCTCTTCCCAACGGAAACTCAAGAGCCTAGAAATACCACTGAATACTTTGTAGTGTGGCATCTTTATTCCCCAGACCAAGCTGCATGTGTTAGTTTTGTCCTAAAGACAATACCTGTGCCTTATTTCTTCATGAAACTCACAGAAGAATCCTGAAAAATTGTTAAATGGTTAGAACAAAGCCAAATCTTAAGGTAACAAGGAAAGAATAAGAGCTCTTCGAGCTACAGACTAAGCAAGTGCCCCATATGTCTCCTGGCCATGGGAAGGGAAAGGGTTTAAAAGTTTTAAAACAACTGAAAAAGCTTACTGGTTTTCCAGACATCCTCTTCTTAGGGCTCCATGTTTAGACAGAAACCATGGCATAGGCCTATATTGGAGTCCCTGTATCCAACCATTCTCCTTAAAGGCTATTGTCTCATTAATGACTCCAATAACTGAGGGTGCTAAAAGTGAAGGACTTGTGATATACAGTTGGACCATTCCTTATTTTTTCTCCAACATGCTTTAAATGCTGTTCAATTATTGACTTGGCTCCTTGGTTCTAACCCTGAAATTAAGACCAATTGCTT
>NW_006159617.1:4199560-4200453 GCF_000334495.1 Tupaia belangeri chinensis | reverse complement strand
TTTTCAGTAGCCATGAAGATGTCTTCTCTGGCCTGCTCACTTGCCTCTCCTCTGTGAGAAGAGCCTTTTAATGCTTTTAAGCCTCCTTTTTCTACCACCTTTGGATATCCACATGAAGAATTTCTAGGTAGATTTGGCTTTGACGTGTAAATTTCCTCCTTGGAGCCCTACCTAGCATGTCTTAGAAATGCTTTAGGTAGACTTGATTTCCCCTGCTCTCCAACCCCATTCATGGATCAGGTGGCATAAAATTCACTGTCCAGATTTTAAAAGGGACAATCAATCTGCTTTTCTCAACTTAAGAAAAAAATAAAAAGGCTTTCTGTACTCCATGGGGATACCAAGGAAGGCAGAGAAGAAATCCTGCCCTGGGTGCAGTCAGTAGAGTATACATTGTTTTTAGATGATTCAGAAATAGTCAAAACAAGTAACAATTGGCTGGCTTCTTTTTTTTTTTTCAGTTTTTGCTATAGGTTATTCGTGCTGACAGAGAGAGACAAAGAGAGAAAAAGTGATAAGTCACTTCCCCATGGGCATTGTCTTCTCCTATCTCCTCTTGGGACTTTGGGCATGCACTCACAGGTACCTGATGCGCTTATTCAAGTCACTGGGTGTGAGAACCGAACCTCAGGTGACCATGTGAGAATCCAGCACCTTCACCACCACACTATCTGCTGGCTACTGGCCTGCTCCCTTGCCTCTCCTGGGTTGGGGGGAGATGGTGAGGGAGTTATTAACAAGATAAAGGGGAAGGAGGGGCTGAAAACCAAGAGACTGCTTTGCCTTAAAAATTTTACAAAGAAAAATTACAAAAATATGAGAAGACAGAGACAGAGGCAGAGGTAGAGAGAGACAAAGACAGAGACAGGGCAGAGACAGAGACAAGAGGCTTG
>NW_006159617.1:4197461-4199529 GCF_000334495.1 Tupaia belangeri chinensis | reverse complement strand
TTGTGGGCTGGAGGCTGAATTATCAGTGGAAAATCTTCATTTCTCCTGCTTCCCTGAAATCGCTAGTTTTCAGTAGCCATGAAGATGTCTTCTGTGGCCTGCTCCCTTGCCTCTCCTGGATTGGAAGAGCCTTTTAGTACTTTTAAGCCTCCTTTTTCTACCACCTTTGTATATATCCACATGAGGAATTTCTAGGTAGATTTGGCTTTGACGTGTAAATTTCCTCCTTGGAGCCCTAGCATTTCTTAGAAATGCTTTAGGTAGACTTGATTTCCCCTGCTCTCCAACCCCATTCATGGATCAGGTGGCATAAAATTCACTGTCCAGATTTTAAAAGGGACAATCAATCTGCTTTTTTCAACTTAAGAAAAAAAAAAAAAAAGGGCTTTCTGTACTCCATGGGGATACCAAGGAAGGCAGAGAAGAAATCCTGCCCTGGGTGCAGTCAGTAGAGTATACATTGTTTTTAGATGATTCAGAAATAGTCAAAACAAGTAACAATTGGCTGGCCAATTGGCTGGCTTTTTTTTTTTTTTAATTTCAGTTTTTGCCATAGGTTATTTGTGCTGACAGAGAGAGACAAAGAGAGAAAAAGTGATAAATCACTTCCCCATAGGCATTGTCTTCTCCTTTCTCCTCTTGGGACTTTGGGCATGCACTCACAGGTACCTGATGTGCTTGTTCAAGTCACTGGGTGAGAGAACCGAACCTCAGTTGACCATGTGAGAATCCAGCACCTTCACCACCATGCTATCTGCTGGCTCTAGCTTCCTTCTTATCACCATAAGAAAAAACTCTAAAAATGTCATCATAAGAAAATAGTCCTTCATCAAAAAGGTTTGTTAGTCTGAGTTTAGAATAATTGTTGCAGCTCCTCCTGGATTTTAAATCTTATATATTTATATATGTTCAATAAATATCATCTCCTGCATAGATAATTTGAAAATATCCATTTTCTAATTCATATAGACTTAGTTATAAGAATTAGTTTCAGAAGTAAGTTCATACTGATTCTGAACCATTCAAGCTTGCTTTGGGTGTAGTCTGTGTTTCTATACTCTGTAACATTACTTATTATGTTTATGGTTAAATAGATTTGAAATAAACAATGTAATTTTAGCAGAGTAACTACAAAGAGGAAGAAACAGAACTTGTTACAGAAGTTGAGTCATCCTATGTGACCATTTGAAGATTCTATGTGTTAAAAATATAAAAACAGTGGGGGCCAACAGGTGGCATGGTGGTTAGGGGCACTGGATTCCCACATGTCAAACTGCGGTTCGAGTCCCAGGCCTCTTTCTTCTTCCTGTCTCTGTTTCTCTCTCTCTCTCTGTCCCTCTCTGGTTGAATTAAAATTAAATAAATAAAGTTAAATAAACTAATTAAAAAAAATTATAAACACAGTGATATAGGTTGCAACCTATGAGGCATAGTGTTTTTGTTTGGTGAGTATAAAATTTAGTTCATAGGATATGTTATTGACTTGAATAATATCTCTTAAACTAAACTTTATTATTTTTATTAAAATTGTCTTGAAAATGAATAACTAAAAAGTAATGGTTACAAATTATCACATTACTATATTGAAAATAATTTAATTGTATAAAGGAAGAAGTCATTAAAAAAAAAAGTATGCTCCAGATTTCAAATATTATAGACACATCAATGCATAGCCAAATTTGTAATCACTGGAGTAGAGGCCAAACCACAGAACTGGAGGTGGGTCAATGATTCATGATTTTTAGATGGAAAGCTTTGCTTCCCTTCTCCAACCTCAAGAAATGATTTTCTCAACAGAATTACGCCAAAGTAAAACAAACTTCATGAGAGCTAAGGAATTTCCAGAGGAAATGTTGAAGCAGAGTCTGAATGATGATTTTTCAAAGATTCAACAGAAGGACCAGTAGATGGCGGAGGAGTTACATCACTGGACTTCCATATGGCCACCCACAGTTTGAGTCCCAGACCTGCTAGCTTGTAACTCATGCTGGGTGTGTGTGTGTGTGTGCCCAAGATCCCAGGAAGAGAATGGAGGAGAAGGGATTGCGGCATGATTTCTCACTTTCCC
>NW_006159617.1:4172821-4197412 GCF_000334495.1 Tupaia belangeri chinensis | reverse complement strand
CCCTAAGGCAAAAAACTCTTAAAACAAAACAAAACAAAACAAAACAAAACAAAACAAAAAAACCCGATTTTTTAAAGAGATTCCAATATAAAACAAAATGAAAAAGAAAGGGTAATAATTAGAGACTCAAAAACCGTTAAAACTCTGTATTATTTCCCATTTTAAAATATTTAACTGGTAAGTAAACATTGCATATATTTAAGATATTCAGCATGATGATTTGGTATCCTATACATTGTATAATGATTATCACAGTCAAATTAATTTTGTTTGTTTATGGGGGCATAAGGAGATGACATTTAATTTTGTCTCATCAAATTTCAGGTAAATGATAGGATGTTATTAAAAATAGTCCTTATGCTCCACATTAGATCCTATAGCTTATTCATTAGGTAACTGGAAGTTTGTAGCGTTCCACCAATATCTCCCCAGTTCCCCTACTCCTGAGCTCTAGTCAACCACATTCTACCCTTTGTTTCTATGAGTTCAACTTTTTTGGAATTTACATGTAAGTAGATCATGTAGGTATTTGTCTTTCTGCATCTGGCTTATTTCACTTAGCAGAATGTCCTCTGGGTTTAACCACATTGTTGCATATGCTAGAATTCTCTCCCTGTTAGGGATGAGTAATAGTTCATCACATATAGATCATATTTTCCTTACCTATTCTTCCATTAATGGACATCTAGAGTTTTCCTGTGTCTGGGCTAGTATGAAAAATGCTGCAATGAATGTGGGGGAGGCAGATTTCCCTTTGAACAGTTTATCTCATTTCATTTGGAAATGAATGTGGATGTCCCAAGATCTGAAAAGTTTTTAGTCAGTATTTCTTTAAATAAGGGTTCTGCTCTTTCTTTTTTTCCTTTTTATTCTGGAAATTCCAGGGTTCATAAATTCATATGCTTGATGGTATCACATAGGTCCCTTATGTTTTCTTCACTTTTTGTTTCTTTTGTTATTGTTGTTGATGCCGTTCCTCTAATGGGCTATTTTTTTTAAGACTTTTTTTAATAGGGCACGTGTTTTCCCCAGAAAGACAGAGAGGAAGCAAAAATACCCCCACACACACCCCAGGGAGGATGACTATTCTGCAATTCCTTCTCCATTCTCCTACAGGACCTTGGGCACGCACGTACACGTGCCAGCATGAGTTTAATTCACCTGGGCCGGGACTCAAACCATGGTCGCTTACAAGGGTGTCCACCAACATAGCCATTACACCAACTGCTGGTCCCACCTAATGGGCTAATTTCAAATGACCTGTCTGTGAGTTCGCTAATTCTTTCTTCTGTGTGATTGAGTCTGTTGTTGATGGTATCTATCAAATTTTTCAACTCTATCATAGTATCCTTCAGCTCTAAGATTTCTGTTCAGATCATTATTATGGTTCCTATTTCTTTGTTAAACTTCTTTTTTGTTTATGCATTGTTTTCCCATCATTGTCTATGTTCTCTTTAATCTCATTGAACTTCTTTAAGATAATTATTGGATTGTCAAAAAAAAGTCATGACATATTTTTTCTATGCAAAAATGTGACATGACTTTTCAAATGACCCAATATACTGAAGTATTTTTTAGACAATTAGTGTATCTAATTCCTTGTGGTTGGTTACTAGAGATTTATTAGTCTTCATTGTTGGTCTACGATGGCAGTTGAGTGGGGTTTGAACTGGGTCACATGGCTGATCCTTGGTCCTAGCAGAGTCCGTGCATGGTGGTGCTGTTACCAGGCACCTACAAAGGTGTGGATCCAGTTTTTTCCTAGGTGGACTGGACTGTCTCTTGGTCACTAAGACTGGTATTGGGGTGAAGGTTTACTTGAAGGTTTGAAAGTGGTGGAGTTGTTACTATGTGCACGAATGGGTGTAGATTCCACCCCTCCCATTGGGAATACTTTCACTTGGTTTCTGGGTCGGTCCCTGGGTAAGCAGCACTGGCCCTGAATTGTAGCCAAGAGGGACCAGGATTAAATCATAGGGTTGTTCCAGGGTCCACAGCTAAGACTGAGGTCTACAGGTTTGCCTCTGGGGCACAGATGGATATGTCTCCCTTCAAGTCTCTGGGAAAGCAGAAATTCTCTGAAACCACAGCTGAGAGAGGCTGGAGTTGAGTTACAGTGCTATTTCAAAAAATCATCAGTGGAACAGGGGTCAGTGGGCCTGCCTACAGGGCATGGATGTGCTATGAATCAGCATTGACAGGAAATGCCCTGCAATTCAGACAGACATATCTTCCTGTGAGTTTCTGTGTGGGCAGAACTTCTGTCAGACCGTATTTGTGGCTGTCAGTGTATCCAGGACATAAGGCCATTTACAGGTCTGGAGAACTAGCTTGGGCTTGTCAAGGAATGCTTTCCAAGTATATACAGTGTTCTTCCTGAGATAATTCCATAGTATTTTTCTCTGTATAACTCATTACCCTTAGAATAGAATCACCTTTTCGGTTAAGTTCTTTGATAGAGACAAGAGGGTATCCATAGAAGGACATGTGTCTTCTCTATCTGAGATTTGAAGTATCTCAATATACTTCAAAGAGGAAAGGGAGAAGAGGTGAAATATTTTCATCTATTTTCCTTTTTATTCAGATTAATTTCACATTTTACATAAAGTCCCCACCATAATATCCAACATATTTTTTTTAAACAGAGAACTTCACAGTTTTTTTTTGCCTGTTAAACATTTCTTCTTTTAACACTTATACCCACATTCTATCACCCACTCTCTACCACCCAGAAGACAATCCTTCCAAGGATAGTTAATTCCTGTAGATAGTAAACAATTTGCCTGCAAGCACACCTTTGATATAGAAACTAGTCAATCTGGACACCATCAACTTTTTTTTTTTTGAGAGATTTTTGCCATGAGTATAGAGCACATGTGCTTGCTGGAGAGACAGAAACAAAAAGTAAGCAATCACCTCCCCAGGAGGAACGACCATGTTGTAATCCCTTCTTATCCATTCTCCTCTGGGATTTTGGGCATGCACATGTGCTCAGCATCAGCTTCAAGTCACCGGATCCAGGACTCGAATCACAGTCGACCATATGGGAGTCCAGCGCCTTGACTTTTTTCCTGCTGGCCCCACTATTTCTTCGTATTGGGCTTTTATGCTCTGGATCACTGTCTCCCTGTCTTGAACTTCTCAGAGACTAGTGCTACACAACAAAAGGCAGCTCCTATAGAATGGATTCCGGCAACGGCATGTAAATTGTCTAATCCTAAACTCACTTAGTCTATTTACCTTGCTCCAGCCATTTCTTCCCTTGAAAACCACAATGAAATTCTTGCCCACAATCCCTTCCCCAATTCTGCCCACTCATCTTGCCTTGGCACATCCTTGTGTACCCTGTGTGATAGGCCATGCCTCCTGATTCTAGGAAATTGTGACTGCCATAAAACTTTCTTTATGCATGATAATTAATTTCATTGCTATGTATTTTACCATACATACATAATTAAAACAAGTCTCAGGTACTATTAAAATATTGTGACAAAGTTCACATGACCCACAAAGCCTAAAATATTCACTATCTGGTTATACCGCTGTTTCAGGTTGCTGACCCTTTCTCTAGAAGATATTTTTCAAAGTTCACTCACATGGGTATTAGAAGTGTTCAGATTATTCCTAGCTCACTCATGTAGGTTTCTTGCTAAGGTGACCAACTGTTCCATACACATATCAAAAAAGGAAAATCTTAGGAAACTTCAGCAATTGGTCATACTAACAAGACACAGCAATGGCATTCCACAAACTAAACAATCTGAGGAATGTACAGGATGGAAGCTATGATTCTTTTATAACTTTTCCCAGAATTGATATCCCATTATTCTCTCCATCCCCAATCAAAGGGAGATTATATAAAGCTGTGAATACCAGAAGGAAGACCAATTTAGAAGCTACCAACCAGTCATCCTCTCCTTTCCTATATTTTCACCACTACAGTAGTAAAAGAGAAAATATATTTTGTTTGAATAGAGCGTGAGTCAACATTTCTTTTATTTTTCAGAAAGAGATATTTTTGCTATAGAGTGCATGCACTCACCATAAAGATAGAGCAAGACAGAAAGACAGAAACTGAGAAATCACCCCAGGGAGGATGGCCATGCCACAATCCCTTCCATTCTTCTCCTGAGATTTTGGACATGCGTGCACATATGCCCAGCATGATATTTCAAGCTGCCGGGTCTAGAACTCCAACAATGGTCAGTCATGTGGGAGTCCAGTGCCTTAACCACTGTGCCACATGCTGGCCCCAATATTTCTAGGTAAGATTCTAGGTATATATGTTCACCAACATGGGAAGGGATGAAATGAGTGCAAAATAGATAGATCATGCTTTGTGCAGCAAGACAGTAAGATTATGATAAAGATATATGAGATGTAAGCTCTACTCTGATCATTAGTGCTTCATTACTCTTATCAGTTATATGTGAACATAGACTGTGTCACACCTTACTCAAAGCACCTCAATGAAAATGCGCAATTCAAATTTCCCTGTGGATTCAGCAATGCCTGGCAATCACACTCAGACTCCTCAGCTATTTTTAATAAATAAATAAACTTCTTCTATATTTAAGGTAATAGACTAATTTATAAAAGATCCTCTCACTGGTATATTTCTCTTAATTGTTCACTTTTAAAATTTCTATTCTAGAAAATAGGTGACTGGCTGAGTGATTACTTAATAAGCACGTACATTCTAATTATGATTTTTCTCTTAATGGGGTAATCTTTTCATTCATTTATTTTCTGTTAGAAACATCTGTTTGAAAACATAATTTTCAGGGGGTTTTTTTGGGGGGGGAGGTTTTCGCTATAGGGCGGATGCCCTCGCCAGACAGACAGAGAGAGCCATAGAGACAGAAAGCGAGAAATCACTCCCCAGAGGGAATGGTCACACCGCAATCCCTTCTCCTCCATTCTCCTCTCGGAATCTTTGGGCACACATGCACACACGCCCGGCGTGAGTTTTAAGCCACCGGGTCCGGGACGCCAACTGCAGTTGACTACTTGAGAGTCCAGTGACATAACCATTACGCTAACTGCTGGTTCCCCATAAGCTTCAGTTTTAAGAGATCATCTGTCTCTACTGCTCCTTTCCTTCTTGAGGCTCTTGTCTTGAGCTCTGACATCACCATCGGTTACTATGGAAATTATTATGATGCCACAAACAAGGAATTATGACTTTATGCCAGGAAGAAGAAGTGGGAAGTCCTCTATTAAAAAATAAAAAGTTAACTTTCAAGTGATTTTAAAAATAAGTGGGAGGAAACTAAATTTAAGGAAGAAATAGCTAGTCTGTTTCTCCAACTGTGCTGTGGAGAAACAAAACTATCTTTACCTGATTTAGAAGAACTAACATCATTTCTGATGAGTAGCCAGGGTTACAAAATTTTGAGGAACCTTTTATTCAACTTATTTAAATTCTGCCCATGTCTGTATACAGTGGGTGATCAAACTGCAAACGAGCTGATATTGCCATTTCAGTCTAGTTAATGATAAATACCAGTCTTCCCAGTCATAGCAAACATGGGACAATCCCCAAAGATCATTAAGAGGGCAAAATAAATGGATTGAGAATGCTGCACTTCATGAGCTTCGTAAGTATACATAGCCTCTGTCTAAAATAAATATCATAGCACCAAGCAACTCATATTAATTTGAATTCTGCTGCACAAAACATGATCTAAGAGTTAGCATTCAGAATGGCAATGTTATTTATTGCAGAGAGAAAATGCCATATGGAAAGGGAGTCCCGAGCAGCTAAACCTGGATTCCGAGTTTAGCTACTCCTCAGCTTCAGGCTATAACCTTGGGCAATTCATGGACCCTCCCAGGGTCTCTATTTCATGGGAACGAAATAGCAATAGGAAAACCACTACTAGAATTGCTGCCTAGGGATCCTCTAAGAATTAATGAGATAGTGTCTACAGAGCATTCTGAAGCCCAAAATGAAAAGATAACTAAGAAACATTATAAGTTATTTTAAAGCAGAATGAGTCTCCAATTTGAGGATTTTTTTTTTTTTGGTAACCTGTTCAATTTATTCTTAAGAAATCCAAAGGTCAGTGAAAGTAATCAAAATGGGTTGTACTACAGATTTTTAAATAACCCAATTATTTTTATCAAGTATGTGATTGATTGTGGCAAACCAAATGAATTTCTGTTTATAATGAGGAAATGAAAAGAAAATTGTGTTAGATAAAAGTGGCCAAATTATCATTTATTTCTCAGCCAAATATTGTCTTTCAATTCACTTTTCGTTCAAAGATATCTGTGTTCAAAGTGTGTATAATGGTATCACACTTCAAAAATTCATCTAGTAATTTTCTAGCTTCCATTTTATCGTTTTGTTGTGAAGAACTGTTTTTTAATATACATAATTTCTACATATGAATAATACTCTAATTCTTTTTAAATCACACATCAATTATTTTTAATAGTAATAGAAAAGGAATATCCATCTCACCTTATCGTGACTTTTTTTTAGCAACCTCAATTTTAAATAAAATAATATATTTAAACACTGATTTTATTTTTTTGTTGTTAGTTTTGCTATATGATGCATGCACTTACTGGGGTGAGAGAGAAAAAAAAAATCCACCCTCCCCCAAGGGGGATGACCATATCTCCATTTTCCTCTTGGATTTTGGGCATGGACACACACACATGGAGTATATTTAAGCCTCTGGATCTGGAACTCTAACAATGAAATCAGCTCTGTGGATCCAGCTTCTTGAACCATTATACCGCTTGGCTGGCCAAACACTGATTCTATTTTATTTATTTATTTTTATTTTATGATTTCTTGTTTGCAGTTAATTATTATATATCATTAAAATTTATTTATTGCCTTTATTTGTATGAGAGTGAAAGAGAGAGACAGACACACAGATAGACAGACATTCTCAACAGCGTCTCACCTGTGAATCCTCCCCTCTAACTAACCATGCACCTTGCCAGGATGATGGACAGTGCACCTGTACCTGGTGACTACAGGGAGATCTCAGAATGTGAACCAAGACCACGCGATGATTCTATTTTATTATCAAATGAATAGCCATTTAAAAATTAGGATAGAGCTGTCTAATTACCTGACAAAATATGAAAAAAGCAGTTAAAGAAACATTTATAATATAATCTCTTTATGTTTTGAATAATAATACAAATTTTTTGCCTATACATGAAAACATTTCCACTGGTTATCTGTAAGGTGCAATGTCAAGAATTTAAACATTTTCTTTAAATAACTTTGGTGAATGCTTATACATTCCACATAATACACAGGTATTAGTTCCCAAATCAGCAGAAAAATAAAGCTAATTTTATTTTAAAAATTAACATAATTGATACTTTTTTGTTTTCAGGATTTTGTAAAGCTTCATTGAGATAATGAATGTAAAAACCTTGGAAAGTGAATTTGCTCTGCAATGTGTATTGCTGGTGATATTGTATTCCAAATTTCAAACCCTCTCAAAGAGAAGACTATTTCTCTGTCCATTCCAGGAATATCCTGGCATTGCAGCTGTGTAGAAACAGTTTCCTTATGTGGAAAGCAGTCCAAGATCCTCTTTACAGGAGTTAGAGAAAAGCACAACACATTTCCTTCACACCTCAAATATCACAGATGGAAAACTGTCATTTTGCTTCACTATTTTCTATGCTAAAATGATAAAAAAAAATAATGTGGCAAATAGCTAATGTATGCCTTAAGGAAATGTAATGTGTTAACTATTTCTGCTTACAAATGACTATTTGTGAATGAATTAATTTTTACCCAGCAATATCCATTCTATAATGAATTGAATGTACAAATGTTAATGAAAGTTCATTTATAATTAAGAGCAGGACTTAGTTAAGTAATGCCTATTGGTTCTGCTTATTTGGTCTGTGTTATTCTCAATGAAGAATTCACATTTGATCCAGAATAATTCAGATTGAGAATATAAATAGCTTGAAATTTTATGATAAAAATCTCTCTTTTATTTTTTTTGGAAAGGTTTTTGCTATGGGCTGCATGTGCTTTCCAGAAAGACAGAGAGAGAGAGAGAAATAGAAAGTGAGAAATCACCCCCCAGGGAGGATGGCCACGCTGCAATCCTTTCTCCTCCATTCTCCTCTTGGGATCCTCGGCATGCACACACACGCACCCAGCGTGAGTTTAAGCCATTGGGTCTGGGATTCGACCCGTGGTCGACTACATGGGAGTCCAGCGACATAGCCATTATGCCAACTGCTGGTCCTGATAAAATCTCTTTTTGTGCTGTAACATGTAAATCAAAAATAAAGTCTAAGAGGTCAAAATATTTTAATATTTTATGATGATTTCAGAATGGCTCTGTAAACAAAGTAATTAATAGCATATAATCAATAATGCAGGTAACAATGCATTCCAAAGTACACAATATCTAACTACTAACAAGACTTCAAATAAATTTTAAAAGCTGCCTCTATTTTAGAACTTCTGAAATATAAGTAATACCAGTTTCTCTGTCTTCAGGAGAAGTAGGCAATTATTTTATTTTCACAGATAAATCGTAAAACAAGTTACATACATTGACCATCATCTTGTATGCATCTGGTGAAACAGACCACCCAACTACATAAGTGAAATGAAACTGGTTTATTACTTACAGATAGACTATAAGAGATAACAAAAGCCTAGGACTCATTGCAAGCCAGGTTTAGGAAAGCTGCCCAGAGTGGATAGAATCCCACCTATGCATGGCCCACTTACACCACGACGGAGGGATCCTAGAAAGCAGTTTCTACCTGGGTTTTATACCCTGGAGGCAACATGACATCCCAAACTAAAGCACTGAAGGATATCCTGTTTCTACGAGAGCTTGAGAATAGCCCAGGATCCCGAGATCCCTTTTAAGTCTGGATGTTGTATTCCCAATACATACTATTATTATTATTATTATTATTATTATTTTGGAGAGGTTTTTTTTTTTTTTTTTTTTTTTTTTGTGCGCTCACCAGAGAGACAGAGAGAGACAGAGAGACAGAAAGTGAGAAATCACCCCACAGGGGGGATGGCCACACCACAATCCCTTTTCCTCCGTTCTCTTCTCAGGATCTTGGGCATGCATGCACATGCACCCGGCATGAGTTTTAAGCCACTGGGTCTGGGACTGGAACCACGGTCGACTACATTGGAGTCCAGTGACATAGCCATTACGCAAACTGCTGTTCCCTCATACCATTATTATTTTTAAAAACTGCAAGCAAGAAAGAATAGTAAAACGACTTGGTCCAAGGTTACCTAGAGAACTGTCCTGTATAAATATTATCTGGTTAACTCAGATTCATAAACACTTCCTTAAAAGTCATGAGTAGGACTAGAAGATGGCATAATGGTAATGCTGTTGGACTCCTATGTAGTTGATCACGGTTCAAGTCCTGAATCTGGTGGCTCAAAACTCATGCCGGGTGTGTATGCATTTGTGCCCAAAGCCCTGAGAGCAGAATGGAGAAAAAGAGATTGCAGTGTGGTCATCCCTTCTAGGGGGTGATTTCTCACTTTCTATCTCTTTGTCTCTCTCTGTTTTTCTGGCAAGTACACATGTACTATAGCAAAAATATCTCTAAAAATAAAAAGTCATGAACTAGCTAAAATTATTTTGTCTGCTAGTTTTAGTTGTGCTTTGGGGGTTCTAGTGTTGTCAGCCAACTCTGCTGGTAGATATATATACACCAACTTTCTATCATTCTACGTATTATTAGGTTGTTGGGGAAGTCATGACAAATTTTTCTGTTTTTCTATGCAAAATTCATCATGACTTTCCCAATGACCCAATATTTCAATAATAACTTTTCCTGCCATTTAAAAAATGGACTTCTGGGGACAGCAGGTGACTTGGTAGTTAATGTGCTGGATTCCCACATGGCTGAATATGCTTTGAGTCCCAGATCTGATGGCTTGAAAAATTAAACCAGGCACAGGACCAGCAGATGGCATAATGGTTAAGTTGCTGGACTTCCATGTAGTCAACCCTGGCTCAAGTCTCAGACCCAAGGGACCAGCAGTTAGTGTAATGGCTATTTCATTGGACTCTCGTGTAGTGGACTGCGGTTCGAGTCCTGGACCTGGTGGCTTAAACTCACACTGGGCGCGTGTGTGTGCATGCCCAAGATCCCGAGAGGAGAATGGAGGAGAAAGGATTGCTGCGTGGCCATCCTGTCTGGGGGTTATTTCTTGCTTTCTGTTTCTCTGTCTCGCTCTGTCTTTCTAGTAAGACCATGTGCCCTATAGCAAAAACCTCTTCAAAAAAAAAGAAAAAAAGAGAAAACAAAAGTCTCAGACCCAGCAGCTTAAAAGCACACTGGGTGCGTATTTGTGCATGCCCAAAATCCTGAGAAGAGAATGAAGGAGAAGGAATCGTGGCACGGTCATCCCCTCGAGGGGTGACTTCTCACTTTCTGTTTGTCTCTCTCTCTCCATCCAACATACATGCCCTATAGAAAAAAATTCTCTCTATATATAAAAAAAAGAAAACAAAGGAAAAGAGACAAAGTAAAGTTATATCAGAACGTGTGTGAACCAAATCTCAGGAGGAGAATGGAGACGGGATTGCAGCGTGGCCACCAGCACCCCTGGGGGTGTGAATTCTCATTTTCCTTCTATCTCTCTCTGTTTATCTCTAGTGAGCACATACACCCTACTGGAAAAAACAATAACAACAACAACAACAAAAACCAAAAAATAACACAAAAAATGTGAAGTACCAAAGTTATCCTGTCTGGGAATCTGTACGCATAGACTTGGTAGTTCCGAGTGCAAACTGGCATACAGGTTTTGAGACATTCACAGTTATCAGTAATGGGGTCTTACATATAAGCATCAAAATTATATTTCTAGAAACAGATTTTGTTGCTAAGTAAAATGGAAATATGGATTTGATTATGGAAAATATAAAAAGAGAATGACTACAAATTTAAAGCAAAATGAAAACAGTATAAAATATGTAAATTCTCCAAAATATATAAATTCTCCAAATAAACAATCACTAAAAATTATTAAAAATCAATGAGCTCTGGAGCCAGTAGGTGACATGGTGATTAGAGTGTTAGATTCCCACATGACCAACTATGGTTCAAGTCTCAGACCTGGTGGTTGGCTTTCTCGCTTTTCTCCCACACTCACTCACTCTCTCTCTCTCTCTCTGTCTCTTTCTGGTGAGCACATGTGCACTATAGACAATTGGGAAATGGTAGTAAAGATAAATAAAATTAAATAAATAATTCTTATAAATTAAAATTTAAATATCAATCAACTTGTAGTCATTGAATGCTGCTAACATGTCACAATGTTCTGGAATTCTGTACTTCAGAATAGCTGGTGATTTATGGTGTAGCTTCTACTTGGTTGCATAAAGACGGCAGGCATTTAAAGGTAACATGTCAGGACTTTCTCTAAGGGGTGGTCTTACCCAAAGAGAAACGTAACCCTGATGTCTAATAGACCGAGAAACCCATATTCTTGGAACACAAATGCTTCTTGGAAGAATGGACATCCCAGATGTGATTTTGTTTCCTCTTCTTTTATGCTCAAAGTCTCCTGTGGAGACAAAAATCCGAACATTTGGTAGACAGTAATGATGCTTGAATCTGCATCTCTCCTTGATACTCCAAACCTGTTTACAAATGACCTCTGTAATTAATCCACTGGCTGGTACTCAGGGAACCCAGAAGTTTAAAAACATGCTCATGATAATCTGCTACCAAATTTCTACCCATTCTGATATTATGTCAGAAGTTTTAGCATAATACTAAATGCCTCAATTTTTTAAACTTCAATATCCTCATCTATAAAATGGTGAAAATGAATAAGTTTATCATTATAGAGGATTATGAGGCTTAAATGTGTAATAAGTGCAAAGAGCTTAGCATATGGCCTGGCACAGTATTAGCTCTTAATACATCTTAGCTAGTAGAAGTAGCTGTGGAGGTGGGTAATCTCCATCTCTTCTATTTTTACTCCTACCCCTTTTTTTCTCTCTTATTTATTTATTTCTGAACCTAAAATGTGAGCCCACATTTATTAGAACCTTATATTTATTTTTGGCATAGTAATTACCTGGTTAATTGTAGGACTGGATTCATAAAAATTGCTTTACTTGTATTTCATGTTCTATAATCGTTTACCTTTGACACCAAGGTTCTTTTATACCATCTTGGAGTTTCACAATCATAGTTAAGTTAGGTAAGGCAGATATTAGCATCTTTATCATCCAAGGAAAGAGGATGAGAGGTTAAGTGACTTGTCTAAGCTCGCATAGCAAGTAAATGACAGATGTTAGAAATGAGCTCTGACTCTGCGTATATGGCCTCGCTGTATTAAGAACACAGTCATTTTTCTTCCATTACACCTATATTTAATTCCACTTGGATCTGTGAATAAGAGCATGAGAAAATCAGCTGGAACAAAAATAATAGCCAGTGTAGTTTCAGAAAGATACATTTAATGATTTCTACAATGATTTTATCTTAGGTCAAAATGGGCTGTGATCTTCCATAAAAATTGCTTTGCTGTGAAAACCAAGCTCAATACGAAGTGAAAAGACTTTCCAATGCCTTCTAGGCTGATGATTGATCTCTTTCAGAGCCAGTATAAATTCTTTGGAGTGTCAAGATCATGAACATATCGTAATATTCACATTTCTTCAAGCCATGTATACGTATCTCATACAGGAAATTATAAATGAGGGTTTGGGATTGATCAGAGAGTAGAGTAATCTGAATTGTAGAATGAACAAGACCTTTGGGTTAGATGGGATTGGATTGGTTCTGTGTGGTGGGAAATGATTTGGCTTGAGAAAGCTGAAAAGAGTTCAGCTGACCTCGCTTATTCCCCAACCAAGTATGTCAAGTACGTAGAGGCAAGTCACTTGAATCTTTCTGCATCAGGGGTTTCCAGGTGGCTCTGTGTTCTGTTACATGTTCTCATTTCATTTTGGGTATCCAGAAAGGATCAGAGCAGGGCAGACAGTTCAACTTTTCTAAAGAGTCTATAACACATTCTTGGCATGGCTTCCACTGGCAATCATAACCAAAATAAAGAGATGTCTTCCTCTTATGCTTGGGAATATAACAGAAAAGAAATGTGCTAAGAGCCTGCAGAGAATCTGTAGATTTTAGAACACGAGTTGGACGATAGAATCTTCTAGTAGTGAAGGCAAAGGAGCAGTGCTACAGTCAGAGTGGAGTGAATAATAGCAGGGCCATGGCCAATTTATAAACTGTTGATAATGACCATGGGATGACAACAAAAGCAATACAGTTGAGAGATCTGATAGGAAAAACAACAAAACCTTTCTTTCTTTACAAGAAAAGTCTGAGGGAAAAATCAGCAGAAAACATGATAAAAAAAATCATAGAATCCTACAAGAGCATGTGTGTCCCCCTCCTTCTTTTCCACATGACTTTCTTGTTGGAAGCACAAAGAAAAAAAAAAAAAGAATGTTGAGGCGTTAGGGAATTTCTATTAACATGACAGACTGGATGCACCCAGTGTCCCGTGATCTCATTTTCTGAGAAGTTTCTGTCCGACATGCAGTTGTGTTGTCAAGTCACTCTTTTTAGCAATGGAAAAGTATTCCCATTTCCCTGCAAATGCCAGATATGTTGAAGGAGTAGATGGAGACCACTGTCTGCTCTTACTGTAGGTCCTCCTTTCCTTGCATCCCTCTCATTAGGCAAAAACCTCCGTTTGTTTTGGAAGCAATGGGTCTAAGGCTGTCTAGCCAGTGTGCCTGCTGATACACAAATATGGAATAATTTAGGCTACCTCAGTTCCATGTTTTCCTTTCTGTGTTTGAAGTTCAGATTTTTTACAGATTGAGAGGGAATTAGAATAGAGCATCTGATCTGGTTGGAGTCCCCTGTCTTGTCCTTCCACAACGTGCTGTGCTGGTCTCTGCACAGCCTTTTAATAATTTTTTTCTCTTATCACCACTTAGCTTATATTAATTATCTTTAAAATTAAACACTTTACTAATTAAAAATGTTTCGCATTTTGGGGGGAAAAGATAAAAGACAGCCTAAAAGTCTATTGTCTTTTTATTTTTAACTGTCCACAATAGATTGCCAAGAGCAGTGGAGGAGAACTTCTCAGTAACGAGACCTTGACAAATTTCAACTTGGCCTTGACAGAGTAATAAAAGTTTGCCACAAAGATGAGAAGAGATGGACTTTTAAGACAGTGAGAACAATATGTACATAGACAAAGGTATTCTTAAGTATCTTAAGAAGGAAAACTTAAGGTATACAGCATGAAAGTAATGGCGGAACATCATCTGAAAAGAATTTGAGACCAATAAGTGAATTCTTCATTTATCAAGTAGTTAGGCATTTCTGTTTGCTGGACTCTGTCTCTCTTTAGGACTGCTCCAGAATTGTTTCTTATACCTCTCTGTACTGCCCTGTACCCCAGGAAGCTGACTTCTCCAGACAGATCACAAAGGTTTTGTCTTCTGCTCTCTACTGTGCTTGACCAATGATAGGCACCATCAAAAGATAAGGCAGTGCATTTTGTTCCCACCTTGTTCTGCCTAAATGAAAGAAGGAGAAAAAAAGAAAACTTTGGAAAACACTCCATACAAACTTCTGAGTATCCAGCAAGTACTGACAGAATTAGTCCCTCATCATACTCAGGGCCACTGTGAACCATCCCTTACTTAATAGACGAACAGCTTAGCTTTCACTGCATCATAAACTACACATAAATTGATAACTTTATGCAGCAATGTTTTACTTATACACCAATCCAGTGGGTTGGCTGAGCAATTCCTCCAGTCTGAGATATCTAGCCTGCCCTAGGCTGGGCTTGCTCCTGCATATGTGGTTGGCAGGTGAGTCAGCGAGATGATCAAGGATGGTGCCACTTATTTAAGTGATGGTTGGCCAGATGATGGGGGCAACAGAGGCATGTAGCTCTTTGTATTCAGTAGACAAGCATGAGTTTGCTCACATTGTGTCATCAGGAGCATTAGCATGCATTCAAGGCTTTTTGGTGCTTCAAGGCTTTTTGGCATCCAGGCTCAGAATTTATAGGACAACTTCCACTCACATTGATCAAAGCAAGGCACCAGGTCAGCCCAGGGGCAAGAGAGGAGAGGTGATGCAAAAAAAGGTGTGAGTGTTCCCAATCTTCTACCACCGAGAGCATTAGCTCCACATCTATCTTGTCCCTAGATTAAAGTTCAATTAAAATTTCAATCATCTTTTAGTGTTGAAGGAAATTGAACTTTTACTTTCTCTATCTTCATCTTCAACTGTTGTTCCATTATATTCTTGTCAGACAGAGGCCTTATCCCCATTTCTAAAATGGAAATCCTGAGGCAAAGTAGATCATTATTTTGTTTTTAAAGAAATGAGTCCCACAAAGCTAAAATTTGAATGTTTAAGTTCTGTCTAGACAGTTCCGTAAACAGGCAAAGGCTCTTTTGCCTCTATCCCTTCCTCTCTTAATATCTCCACTTTTCAAGAATATACTTATCCTTTGTTCTTTTCTACACCACCTTTGGACTTTAACCTATAAACTCGACAATGTAATTATCTTTCATTCTTCTGTTGTTCAATTTGAGTCTGCAAGTTAACAATCCAGTGTTTTAAGTTATGAGTCCATGAATTCTCATACCCACTCACTGTGCATTGATTATAAATAACCTTGTTAATAAAGTAATGTTGAAGGTGACTGTGACTGTGTGTGTGTGTTTATGTGTGTGTGTGTGTGTGTGTGTGTTTAGGAGACAGGGAGGGCTAAGTCATGCTGACCTGTGTCCAGAGAGGAGTAATAAAAAACCCAGAGAAAGCTAACTAATGAAAAGCAAAAGCAGAGAGCTTTTCCAAAAGATATATCTGCACTACTTCCTGTGGGCTGCTGCCCGGGTGTGTGAGATGATGCCGGAAAAGCAATGGAAAATTCCCAAAGGCCTCTATATAAATCCCTTTCATTCTGGGGTCATCTGTTAGTCTCTCCAACTAGGGAGCAGCCTCCGTTGGCTACTTGTGGTGTGCTTCTGTTTATATGAGTTTTTATCCTGTTGCAGAGAGCCCTGTAAGATGAAGAGCAAGTCACATTTACCTGTAACAGCCTTACACTAGCTTGTGATGCCTAATCTCTTTTATTGATCCTACTAGCTGGTTTCTGGAGACCATTGATTTTCCCGGCTGTCAGTTTGTGGCCTTGCCTCCTTAATGTTTATTTAGACCAGCCTCCATAAATTGCTTCTAGTACGGAGGGTGAGGGAGGCAGCAGGAGGTCAGGGGTGCATGTATACCTGCCCATAAATATAAATCACAGCTTTTGTTCTTTGCTGTTGTTTGTGAGCACTGTTTGCAAGGTGAATAAAAAATGGAAGTATTCAACTAAAATGTGAGGGAAGCCATTGTGAATCCCCCTGTGACTGTCTTTTTTTTTTTTTTTTAATTTCAGTCTACGTTTTCAATTTTCTGAATCCTAATGGTACCTCTTGTTGTCTACTCACACATTTAATGTTTCTTTTTGTTCACTGAAGAAAGAGAAGAGCAAAGGCATTGTTTGTTTGCCAGCACAGAGTTGTGCTTTGAGTATGGGTGGGTTGGTTTCCTCTTCCCACTGCCCAAATTACTTTTTGTCAACACAAGTACAGATATTCATATATTTCAGTGTTCTAAGAAAAAAATGAAAGAGAAAGACTTTCCTTGGTGCTGGAGTTGACAGCACCTGGTTGAACAATTGAACCAGCATGGCCCTTCATAATGAAACTTATAGAGCTATCTATTGAGACAAAGGCCACGCTGCAGTGGCAAAGAACTTTGAAGGTGTGTAGCAGCTCCTGGTCAGCACTGTCCTAACAGGGGTTGAAGGGTGCAGAGTGCCACTGTGTCTGCAATGACAAGGCTGGTTGAGCACAAGGCAAAATGGAAAATTGTCGCAAGCAGGTGGCTGCTCTGTTATAAATAATTCAAGGGCACGTCCTGCAAAATCCAAGGGAAAAGCCCCACAGCTCATTATAACAGTGAGTTGGTAGACTGCTAGATCCTTAAATCACTAGAAAATGTTTTGCAACAGCTAAGAATTTTTTCTCCTCTGCAGTAGTAGATATCATAGTCACTATAAGGTGACAAGTGGTTCCCCTGAGGCCAGGAGGATAGCAATCAATGCAGGGGGGGTAAAGCCTGGGCCTCCACTCTCTCAGTGGCTACAGAAGCATTGTACACAGATACAATGCCCAGAATAAATCATCAGGCAAAAGAGAAGCCTCCTCAAGACAGGAAAAAAGGACCTTCGAGAAAGCACTTTATGGAACAGTTTGCTTGATTTAGATCTCTTTAACTTAGCTTTTTTTCATATTAGTTAACCGTCTGGGTCTACTTTGTTCATCTAGTCGTGCTTCTACCTTTTTCCCTAACAATGCTTCTGTTATTTTCTAACTTTATCACCTATAGCCCTTAGATGGGCCTCACAATTGGATGTGCTTTCCTCATTCTCTATCTGTTAAATCTCTGAACTCCATCATAAAGTAATTTTTTATTCTTAACATCAGTGTTTTTTATTCTTCAAAATCTTTTTTTTTAATTGCTGGAGGGCATGTGCACTAGTCAGAAAGAGACAGACAGAGGAAAGCACCCCAATGGGTCATGGTTACACTGCCATCCCTTCTCCTCTATTTCTCCACCTTGTCAGGATTTGGGACACACACACACACACACACACACACACACGCACGCACACACATGCAAACACTACACAGTGTGTTTTTCAAGCTGGCAGGGCTGGGATTTGAACAGTGGCCAGCCATGTGAGATCCAGCTACCTTAACCACTAGGCTATAGGGCTGGCCTGGTTCCTCTTAAAACTTATATTTTTCTGCATTATTAAAGACAGGCCCATTCAGACTGAGTAAAAAAGTACCATGTCACAGGTCTTAACCAAAACATTATTTCTTGCTCACAGAGTCCATTGTGAATCTGGAGCTCTTCTTAGTGGCTTCCTTCTTAACAGTGGTTCAAGGATTCAGGCTTTTTCTATCTTGACATTGATATAGTAAACACATGGCCTCCAAGGTGACTGCAGAGAAGAGAAAGTGTGGAATATCGTACAGTTGGTTTTGTAGCCAGATCTAAAATGGGGCACACTTCTGTGTTAGAAAAAACATTTTTTGCTTATATTTGAATATTTTTAAAATCAGAAATAATAGTATCCAGTTTATTATTATCACACATTAAAATTTCATAATTATATTAGAAGAATGGGGGGGTATGCAGTTGTTGCAGCAGGAACACAATGCTCTGTGAGGTTGACTCACTTGGAAAGGTCCTGGGTTCACATTTGGAAACCTCCCTGGATGCAATGTACACATGTGCTCAGGATCTGAGGCTGGCTGTAACCAGAGGTAGATCAAGGTATAAGATTCCATTGGGGGTTCTTGTCTTTCTTTCTCTCTCTGTCTGTCTCTCTTGCTCATGAAAGAAAAAAATAAGTAAACTGAAAAAGAATTAGAAAAATAATTGCTTTTTGAAAAAGGGAAGCCTTTATGAAACAACATTTAAAAAAAAAATCCAGAAAGATTTGTAGATGTGATGACATAAAAACTCTCAGTTAGAAAAACTCACCATAGTTAAGTATAAAAACAATAGGCACATGAGGAAATATAGGTACTATGTCAAATATTAATATGAAAAAATAGTACTGCTTATATAAAAATTGTGCTCATAAGTCAATAATGGGGGAAAAAATCTAAACAATTAGAAAAAACTGCATAAAAGTTACAATTTATCTAGTCAAAAACAAAAAAGAGGGCTGACTGTTAATGTGGTCATTAAAGCAGCTGCATCCCACATGGCCAACTGCATGGTTGGAGTCTTAGACCCGACAGCCTTAAAAACACAGTGGGTGTGTGTGTGTGCATGCCCAAAATCCTGAAAGGAGGATGCGATGGAGGAGAATGGATTTTAGCATAGCTAGGCCTCATGGGGGGTGCTTTCTCACTTTCCTTCTCTCTCTTTGTCTCTCTCTCTCTGACAAACACACACACCCTCCGGCAAAACTAAAACAACACAAGAGCCAATAAATATATGAATATATACCTAATATTTCTATGCTTTAGGGGTTGTGCAAATTAAAAAGTAATGAGACAAGTTTTTGGTCTTTAGACTGTCAGAAATTTCAAAATAACATAGCCATTAAGATTGTGACTTTGTGGGAACCAGCAGTTAGCGTAATGGCTATGTCGCTGGACTCCCATGTAGTCGACCGCGGTTCGCATCCTGGACCTGGTGGCTTAAAACTCACGCCAGGCGCGTGTGTGTGTGTGTGTGTCCAAGATCCTGAGAGGAGAATGGAGGAGAAGGGATTGCGGCATGACCATTCCCCCTGGGGGGTGATTTCTAGCTTTCTGTCTCTATGTCTTTCTCTGTCTGTCTGGTGAGTACACGCGCCCTATAGCAAAAACCTCTCAAGAAAAAAAAAAAAAAAGATTATGACTTTGTGAAGAAGGCTCTGAGACACCATTGATAGGACTGTAAATCAAAACTATCCATTAGCAGTGCAATTTGATAATGACAAACCAAATTTAAAATGCACATAACTAGGCCAACTGTGTGGTTTATTGGTGGTGTCCCACTCAAGAGATGCTGCGTCCCACACAGTGGTTCCATTCCCTGGCCTGTACAGCCTGAGAGATGCTGGCTGAGTGTTCAAGATCAGACAGGCTATAGGACTGGAGGAAGCGGATTGCGTGGTGACCAGACCCTGTGCAAGATGCTCAACTCTTTTTCTCTCAAGTGTGCGTGTATGTGTTCTTTCATGAATAAAGAAAACAATAGACTTATAAAAGTGAAATGCACTTAATCATCAAATTACCAGTCTCGCCTCTAGAAATTTATTTCTCTCTAGCTCATGCACAAGTGACGCATGATGACACAAAATGGTCACAGCAATGTAAGTCATAGCCAGGAAAGCAGAAGCAAACAGACAAACAAAAGATAGAGACTATCTAAAGGAAATGTTAAATAACGATGGTGTTTTTGTACGATGGAGTACTGTGCCATACTAAATAATTTGTATAGACTCATTTGTACTGGTATGCTAGAATGCTCATTAATATTATTGGGTAAGACTTAGAAAAAGATTCAGAGACTAAAAGGGTATGATCTCATTTCTGGAAAAAAAATGATATATGTGTGGAAGTTTGCATGTGTATAGGGGCTGGGAAGACAAATACCAAGTTGTTCTCAGGCCGTGCTATCTGGCAGGGGTTGGGGTGGCTCTATTGCTGCTATTGTGGCTATTAGCATGGTAGCCACTGCCTCTGCTGGCTAATATGTACCTGGGGAGGCTCTAAGTACTTCCGGTGTGTTAACTCATCTAGTTCCCTCAGCATGCTTCTGAGATAAGTATTCATCTTTCTTTATTGCAGATGAAACTGAGCCCGGGAAAGCATTAGCAGCCTAACAGAAGTTTTGAGTCAGCAGGTAGTGTGGTGGTTAAGGGCGCTGGAATCCCACATGGCCAACCGTGGTTCAAGTTTTGGACCTGTTGGCTTCCTTTCTCACTTTCTTTCTCTGTCTATCTCTGTCTCTCTCAGGTCAAATTGGAATATAATAATAATAAATAAAGTTAAAATAATTCTTTTTAAAAAAAAGGAAGTTTCAAAAAAAGATTTTTTTTGAGAGGTTTTTGCTTTAGGGCGCATTTGCTCACCAGAAAGAGAGAGAGAGAGACAGAAAGTGAGAAATAACTCCCCAGGCGGATGACCACGCCGCAATCCCTTCTCTTCCATTCTTCTCTCGGGATCTTGGGCACGCACGCACACACACCTGGCATGAGTTTAAGCCACAGGATCCGGGACTCGAACCACGTCGACTACATGGGAGTCCAGAGGCATAGCCATTATGCTAACTACCGGTCCCAGGAAGTTTCAATTTTAATGTGAAAAATGTTTACTCTTCCACTCTGAAAATTAAATCATATCCCTCATCCGCACAGATTCCTTCTATGTCTTTCTCTCTAGATTGAAATCTAACGTCTCTTGGCTACAGCCCGCAGGGTCTTAGGTGCTGTTTTCTCTTGGACTTCATTGTCAGTCATGCAGCCACACATTTCTCATTCTTCCCTAACCTTTATGCGTGCAGATCACTTGATTTAGTTTTTTAAAAAATATCCAGTTGCGCACAAGCTGGCCTTCCACATCATCTCTGGAATATCTTATGGAGCTTATGTATGCATTTGTTAATTGTTTTCTTCTGCTAGAAGGTAAACTCCATGAAGCCAAGGACTTTGTCTTATTACTATGTCCTAAATGCTTAGAAAGGGTAGATGGCACTTCATACGTATTCATTAAATATTTGTTGAATAGGTGAATAACCGTTTAAAGAAACAACAAAATCACTAATGTAAGTCATTGCAAAAATATAAGTAAAAGATTAAATAGCTATGAGTCTATGTGTGTGTGCCTATGTGATTGTGTGTGTAAAATGAAAACACACTTGAAAGTGGTTTAGCATAGAGATGTTCAGCAAAACACAGTGAACAAAACACAGATTTTACTTTTAGCAAGCCATTAGAATTAGTATAGTCCATATTTGATGCTTTATTTTACCTCTCGTCAACCAAAGTAAAACTGAACAAGAGAAAAAAAAAAGAGATAAAAGAAAGCAGTCTGTGGAGGATACTGGCACTTACAAGGAGGTCTACAGTAGTCTGAAATATCTTTAATTCTCTACCTACTTTACCATGATCTTTAACTTTAATTACCACATATTCTGGCAAATAAAAATACTTTACTGAGGGGCCAGCAGATGGTGTGGTGGTTAAGGCACTGACTCCCATATGGCTGATGGCTGTTCAAGTTCTGGACATGGAAGCCTACTTTCTCTCTCTCTCTGTCTCTTCCTGGTGAGTGTATGTGCCCTATAGCAAATTAAAAAATAAAGGGTTGTTGAAAAAGTTATAATGCATTTTTATATAGGAAAACATGAAAAAATATGTCGTGACTTTTTTGATGACCTAATAATAAATACAGCTAAATAAATAATTATTTTAAAAGTACATTACTGCATAAAAACTTTGCTTGAATACATTGCTGAGCAAAAAATAGATTAAATGCCTCTGAAAGAAAATGATTTTCTGATCTTATTTAAGAAGGAAGCCAATGTCAACAACTACGTTCTTTTTGGCTCTACAAAACTTTAATTGAAATTCTTCTAAGGAAACCATTTTCAAACCCCCATTCTTTCAAATATTACATTATATAAGTCATGGTATGGTTCAGAAAAAAGAATCTACTGTTTGTATTCCAGTGATAAAACATTTTAATATAAAGGGATAAGGGACTTAGATGACTTTCAAAAATGTTTAGGGAGCAAATATGTGTGAAGCCGCTGTTGATTCCCTCAGGTTGATGTTCTAAATCATGTGATTCTCATGAGTGTCCCAGGAAGTAGCTGCAGTTTTCAGGAACTGCTGGGAAACCCCCACGGAATATTTCAGTCCATGGGAGCAAAAGAATAGTTGTCAAGAGCTTAACAAGCAGCCTCCATGAGTCACATCCTCCCAAATGTCTGTATTGAACTGCTTCCCGAGAATAATGACCTCTTTTCCCTTTTGCCTTCCAAGTCTTGGGCAGGTGCCTCTCATTGGCAACACTATCATTCATGGAAGGCATTATGGAAATGATTGCTCCTTCTTACCCTCTGTAACACAGTAGAAATTACTGAAAGAGATGTTGATGTTCATCTTGCAATTGTAGTCTGACGTACAGACTTTAATGTCACATCATTTTGAGTGAGGGAACAGAGCATCGACTAGTTAATTCCTCTGTGTAAAACTCTTCCAGCTGCTTGGAGATTTGCAAACATGATCATCATCTTTTGCTAAGTGTGTATGTGTGTGTTTGGGTAGGCACTACACCAGAAGCAGGTTAGCTACTGTAATATTTTTTTTCCTACACATCCTCTTGTTTTTTGGTCATTTGAATTGATCTTTACAAACTGGGAAATTTCACATATAAATGTGGATTTATGGATTTTCCTTAAAAAAAAAATAAACTAGCCAATACTAGTGTCTATTCACCATGAAGTGTGGATTTGAATCTTCATTGCCTTTTTAGATGCAGTGTGTATTCAGGTTTCCCTAGTTCCTCACCTCTCAGAACGGTTCTTGCACTTGGTTACCTTTGCTCATTGCTTAAATACCTGCCTGGGGCTTAGAGACATGGAGCGTGTAACCCCTGCTCTAGAATTTGAAAACTACAATCAAGACTTTTGTGTAGTTCTGATATCCTAAATACCTTTTCAAGAAATGTTTGCTACATCCAAAACATTTTTTTTAATTTCCAAAATTATGTTTCCTGTGTGTATTGTCTTCACATAAGTTCAACTTTTACAAATTTCTTTATTTTTCATAGTTTGTTTTTGTTTTTTACTTTAAGGAGAAACCTAAGATAACTTTTTAACAGAAGTTATGGTGCACTCCATGACTAGAAGAAAACATAAAGGTTTCACTGATACATAGGCTGGAGCATTTAGGTACAATTATCAATTTTGTCACTCTTACCCATCACAGTTGTGACTCATGTGACTCTAATTCATGTATCAGCAAAGTGCAAATTACCATAGATCATGGGCTTTTGAGTCACCAAAAAGTAGAGAAAAACATGGTGATTTCATTGGAAAAAATCAGAAGTTGCTGTTAAATACATGTCTCTTGATGTATATAAGCATATAGTTAACATTGTACACACACGCACACAAACAAATAAGATTTTTATTCTATATTCCCAGCCTCTTCACATGAAAAAATCAGGTCTAGGTGATAATAAACCAAAAGTCATCTAGATTTTTTTTGAACTTGAAAGAGAAAATAAAAAACTAATCACATGGTAACCTGCTATAAAAATCATGCAAAAATGAATTTTAGAGATATGTGCTAATCCGAAGTTAAATGAATGAAAGATAAGCTAACTGTCTCAGCAGGTGAGATATAAAGTGAACTTTGAGCTTTAGGTTTTAAGAGTCACACTTGGGTGAAAATTATGTGAGAAAAACAGCTTGTCACCAAAAGTGATTATAGACTATAGAGGTAATTTGGAATCCTGAAGTTAGAGGGCTGGAAATGTACATATTCAAAAATACTTAAACTTTGGAAAGTCTTATAAATAATGTGCAGCTGTCCAGCAATATGTATAATGTCTGCCAACTACATAAAGTCTCCACAAATTCTGTTTTGGTTTGGCATTCAGTATAGAAAAATAATATATCTGTTCCTTGTTTTCCACTTGTAGGCGACCACATTTGAATGTTCTATATACAAGTCCTTGTTTTTCCCCATGACTGACATTCAAATACCAGAAATGACAAGTTATTGGCTATTGTGGAGAATGAAAATTCATTTATGTCTATAAATATCCAAGAGTTGTTTAGTTAGGAGGAAACAGATGACCTAACAGAAGACTAAATCTTGGCAAGTTGACTTTCATTGGCTGAACCTTGCCAATTTCATTCTAGCCAGCTGGTTTCCTCTAATCCTCTCCTGTTCCTTCTGTTTGAGTGATTTTGTAGTTTTTTTTTTTTTTTTTTTTTTTTTTTTTTTTTCTCTCACTC
>NW_006159617.1:4145775-4172786 GCF_000334495.1 Tupaia belangeri chinensis | reverse complement strand
TTTTTTGAGTGTTTTTGTTGTTTTTTTTTTTTTTTTTTTTATTCCACATGCATCCATCACCACCAACTCCAAACAAAGAGCATGCTGGGTGAGAACAAAGCCCAGATGAGATGTCTGGGGGGTTACTGTACTAGGGATGAGGCCAAGGAAACGCATCAAGAAATTCACACATCCACAAGTACAATTTAGTGACAACAGAAAATTAAATTGAAGAAGGAGCTCCAAATCCTTTTTCCTTGTAGTTTAGTTAACTGAACAGCTGGACGCTCTCCAAATAACCCTGAGTTCAGGCTAAATTATGTCATTCTTTTTGTGCTCAGAGCGTCAGAGCTGAGGGCCAAGGAGTCCACAGAGAAAATCTCGCAGAGTGACAGGAAGCTTACCCTGTTTGCATTAAGCAGCGAAACAGTTTGAGTCAATTAACTTTGTAATTTACTTCTTTTTAAAGATTCTGAGTTTTTTTCCCAAAAAATAACTCCATCTTGTATTTCCTTTACATTTTACTTTAATGATGCAATCCAAGTAAGAGTTTGATTACAATTAAACTTTTCCCTGGAAGTGGTGGAGTGCCATGTCAAATGAAGTTGGGAGAGTGAGAGAGAACGAGGCATAGAGGAAAACTCAGGTGTGTAATGAAACTGAGGACGTAAAGAAAACCCAGAAGCACAATGAGGAATGTATAAATCCTACCTGCCTATTTTAATTCTTAAAAAGGAGGAGCCCAAAAGAGCATAGAGAGAGAAGCCAGAAACAGTTGTTTGATGGATGTTATACATTTAGGTTCTGTAATTACATGGGAGGTTGATTTATTACAGTGTCCTTGCATAAATGAAACATCAGAGGCAAGACATACGTATAGCCTCATCAGAGGAGGAATTGTTTTTAGGAAGCTCTGGCTTTGCAATCTGGAAATGACAAGAATAACATGAGGTTAATATTATTACTTCTGAGGACTTTCAAAGCATTTAATGCATGAAATTAAACAAGTAAAGAAGTGGCGAAAGGGAGATATTCAAATACAACAGCAAAGCTCTGGCAACTTGAGGGAATCAAAATTTGCAAGACTGGTTTTACTTAAGGAAGAGGTCACACACTTTCACTTTCACTCTATTCATACTCAATAGAATTTTCCTACCTTGACTGTGTTCACTCCATCTTCCTCAGATAAAAGGCTCTTAAAATACTGGGTCATCAGAAAAGTCATGATGTATTTTTCTGTTTTTCTATGCAAAAATGCATCCTGACTTTTCCAACAATCCAATAGTTCATGATTTTTCTTGTCAGATCTTTATGAGATAGTAAACCCTGGATTTTATTGCTTTTTAATCATTGTTCATATTAGAAAATGGAAATATTCATCAAAGACTAAACAATAAGGGTAAGCCAAATTGTTAGTGTAGACAAAGCTATAACAAACAATCACATCTTGAAGTAAAAATATCTTGAAAAATGCATAAGCAACTTTGAAAATAATTAAGCAAATAGCACTAAGTAATAAAATCTCCATTTTTTTTGTTTAAAATACTAATAGAATATATACATTTACACAGATACACAGAAAACACATGATACATGTTTACATAGAGTTGAATATCAAAGGCTAACGATTACCACTGTCTCCTAATCCCTCTGCATTATTTATTCTCAGGCCAAATTTTTCATTAGTTTGAGTGCCTATGAACATTTAAATCAGGCTCAGATCATTCAATGGATAATGTAAACATGGATGATATACTTTTTTACTATTATTAAGAATGTAATGATTTTGATTATATGTTGACTGATGTTTAAAAATTTCATTGAAAATGGAATTTTTGCTAATGGCTAATTTTTTTTCAATATAATATAAATATCTTGTGGGAAAAAATTATATTCACCTTTTATATTTTTAATATTTGTTTATTTTATTTCTTCTAATTATTATTATTTTTAAATTTTGCTATAGGTCATGCTATAGAAACAGAGAGAGAAAGGGAGAAAGAAAGTAAGAAATCAAGCCTCCAGGTTTGGTTCTTGAACCGCAGTCAGCCATGTGGGAGTCCAGTGCCTTCACCATGCCATCTGTTGGCCCTGTGATATCCACCTTTGATCACTTCTTTATGAAGTGATTCTGTCACCGTATATAAGACAATACCAGTGATTAGGGCCACATAGCATGCTATCAGTAGACGTAATTTTGCAATTGTCTCTGTAAGCATTTTTCAAAGGCAAACAATAATTCTCAAATTAACCGTAACCCATTCAAGTTGATTTCACTTAAGGATTACCCAGCAAAGTAAATTTTGAAAGCTTTAGGATAAATGGACAAAACTCAATTCTAATGAACAAGAATGAGAACCCTAACATCGGCTAATTATATGAGGCTTATTACAGTGGTATGCTAAAGACAGCTTACACCAATCCACTTGAGAGAACAGTTAAAATTTTCACAGATTTTGAGAGTGGTTATAAAACTTGAATTAAATCAACTTATATTTAAATAAATTATATTGAAACAAAAAAACACTTAAAACTTGTCACTTAAATACATATTCGAAGAAATGTCATTTGGTCAACAAAGGGAAGTGAGGACCAAAGTCTGACTGCTTTTCCTATTTCCCAAATCCTTTCCAGAGGGCCCAAGGAGAGAGTCATGTCCACAAACATTAACAGACCATTTTGATCCATTGATAATAGGACTCTTCCTACATCCTGTCCCTGACACACTATCTTTGTGATGCATATTAAGCCTTCTTATCGCTGTTAAAGTAAGCCCTTTTGCTAATCTCTTCCTCAAACACAGACTTCCCTTTCCAATAATTAACCTAAACATTATAAAACCCACTTATAACTATACGACAAGTTCCTGCTTCCAGATGTCCAGCCTTTTTGGGCCAGACCAATGGAAAAACTCTTTTTACTGAATTTCAAACTTTGCCTTACTTTCAAAACTAAATAAAAGTAAGGTAAGAGGCAAGGACCCCCAAAATATAGTTAGGATATAGGCCCAAATTGGAATCACAAAATGGCTAAGTGTTAAGATGGCGACAAAGCAGCTCAAATGCTTGATCAGAGAGACCTCTTAAGCGGTGGCTCAGTGACTGATGTAGGCAGCAGGTCCTAGACTTAAAGACTTTTTCCAGGCCCCACCACATCCCAGGAAGAGGATAAGATAATGGTTTTTATAGCCCAGTACTTCTAGACAAAGAATCTCCTAACCTTCATACAGGATCAAAATTAGAAAAATAATTGAACCTATACAAATGCATGTGTAAGCCCCACCTACAACAAGCCTTGACAACACCCCTCTGACCTAGATTTAAACAAAACAAATAATCTTGTCTCAGTTCCTCCTGGGCAACCCATTTTCTGAGACCCCCCTCTCTTCTCAGGAGCTCTATTTTTCCTTCCTTCTCCTTCAATAAACTCCCCACTTCACTATAGCTAGTCTCCATGTCCATGTCTCTAATTTTTCATGAACATGAGATAGGAACCTGTGTCCTTATTGCTAGTGCTGGGCTGGATCACCCCTGCACCCTCACATTCCTGTATCAAAAGGAACCCTTGTATGAGCACCCTAAAAAGAACTTATCATTTACTAGTTAATGTACAACATTTTACTATTGTCTACGTTCTTAGAGTTAGTTACTTCTCTTGTAAGTAATAGACTGACCACACAAGATAATAGAAATGTAGAACCTTTATTGGCAGCTCTTCTGGGAGAGGTTTGCTGGTCTGGTCAACATAAATAGAGAGGGACTTGAACCCCGGTTAACTACATGGGAGTCCAGCGACATAGCCATTATGCCAACTACTGGCCCCAGAGGGGAAGATAGGCCAGAGAAGTTATGTGCTGGGGTGGGGTTTATCGATTTATATAAGGGTATAGGGAGGGGCGTGTCTTAGAGGTGTGCAGAGAGGAACGCATGTGCTACATCCGGGTTGGATCCGAGTGCAGCGTAGGCCTGTTGACAGACTAGATCTGGGTTGCTTCAACTGACTGTGGCGTGGTGTCTAGCTCCCACATCCAAGCTGCCGAGGCCTCAGCCCTAACATTTATATGTTTATAACCTTATGATAGAAATGCTTTGTAATGTGCTGCTGAACATCTCTTCTCAACTCTGATCAGTGAGGTTGGAGGTTGAAACGGGCCATGGTGGTGCTATTTATATTAAGGAGAAGGCAAAAGCAGAGCTTCTAATTTTTAAATTTTTGGAAACTGAGTGGTTAAACATTTATCCCAATAAGCATTTGGGATTATATATTCTCTCTATATTACATAGAATAAATATATTGTACATTTCCATTGTCCTATATATTAGGCCCATCTTATTTTCTATATCCTTGTTTATGTGAGGCTTTTAACTTTTGAAAGCTAAATTATTCACTTTGTGTTTACTTTTTCTTGTGTTATAGCTGTTTCTAATGCCTGACTGCAGTGTTACCGGGTACGGGACTCGAACCGCGGTCGACTACGTGGGAATTAAGCGACATAGCCATTACGCTAAATGCTGGTCCCGAGGCTTTTAACTTTTGAAAGCTAAATTATTCACTTTGTGTTTACTTTTTCTTGTGTTACAGCTGTTTCTAATGCCTGACTGCAGTGTTACAGGATAGTGTCCAAAACAAATCTACAAAAGCCCAAATTTAACAGAGTTTATTTTATTTTAATTAATTAAATTTTTTGAGATATTTTGCTATAGGAGGATGTCTGCAGTCACAGAGACAAAGACAGAGAGACAGAAAGTGAGGAATCACCCCCTGGGGAGATGGTCACACCACAGTCCCTTTTCCTCTTGGAATTTTGGGCATGCTCACACATGCGCTCAGTATGAGGTTTTATTTATTTTTTTTAAGAATTATTTTATTTAACTTTATTTATTTATTTTAATTTGACCAGAGAGGGACAAAGAGAGAGAAAGACAGTGAGAAAACAAGCAACTAGGTTTGGGACTCAAATTGTGGTTGGTCATGCCGGAGACTAGTGCCCTTAACCACCAAGCCACCTGCTGGCCCTGCCCAGTGTGAGTTTTAAGTCGGCAGGTCTGGGACTTAAACTGTGACTGACTATGTGGGAGTTGAGCAACGTAACCATTATGCCATCTGCTGGTCCCAACAGAGTTTCTTTAAACAAAGGGCTGGCCATTTAAATTGAGAAACATCCTGGAAAATGGCTAGATATGTGTTTTATAAGGTGAGGTGTACAGTAAAAGGGAAAGTGTCTTACAAATAATGTAAGAGAGGGAGTGAGGTAGAGAAATCATTGGTGGGACCAGCAGTTAGTGTAATGGCTATGTCGCTGAACTCCCATGTAGCCGACCACGGTTTGAGTCCCAGACCCAGTGGCTTAAACTCATGCCGGGTGTGTGTGCATGAGTGTCCAAGATCCCGGGAGAGAATGGAGAAGGGATTGCGGCATGGCCATCCCCCCTGGGGGGGTGATTTCTCGCTTTCTGTCTCTCTGTCTCTCTCTGTCATTCTGGCAAACACACGTGCCCTATAGGAACTCCCCCACCATACGCCAAAACAAAACAAAACAAAACAAAAACAAATAGCCTAACATGTAGGATTTGGGCTTATCCACAGGAATCCAAGTGTGGGAGTACAGCAACCATTTTAGGCCAGAATAGTTTAGTTTGACAATAGTGAGGTGTGGGGATAAGAGGATAGCATATCTCCCATGATGAGGCTGTGACGTTTCCTTGTTCAAGAAGTCATTTTCCATCTCTCTTTTATTTGCAGTGCCCAAAGTTTGTTGTGAATGAAAGTTGTGTTTTCCCTGTTGGAAAACTGATGGACAAAATCACTTCAGGCCCTTGCTCTTTACAAAACACACTCTGACAAATATGCTGGTTAAGGAAAGAATTATTTCTAGCTTACTCCCTTTGGCAGGTAAAAACGAAGACCAAAGATGGCGTGTGTGTACATATGTGGTTCTGGGTTTGCATTTTACTTATTTGCTTTTGATGGTAATACAAAACTAGACATGGATTCATTGAATCATTCTTAGGTCTTAAAAGAAGACATCTGAATAAATTATATGATTTTAAAAAGTCAAAGAATACATAAAATTTGGCACTCTGGGCCATGGGTATATCTCCCACCCCTTGTCAAATATGCAAAATACCCGTAATTGTTCTTTATAGTCAACAGAGGAAACTGAATGATTTTGGCAGAAAAAAGTTTTCTTAAATGACAGAGTTGCTCTCAGAATCACCAGGAGGGTTGGAGAACTGACAACAGAGCTGCAAAGACAGGAAAAAAATGTATCCCAAAATACTCCATGCACTCACCAAATAAATGTACTATTTATTTCTTTGTTGACACATTGGGCACCGAACACTAGATGTTGTGATTACTACCATTCCCATTGTCCTTTGTAACCATTATATTGACTAGGAAAATATATTGTACCCCTTGCTCCTTTTCTCTGTCTGATGCTGGTTGCCAATCTGGAAAGGTGGATTTAATTGGTAGACCCTTACACATGCCCAATTATGGTTGTGAAGGGGGCTAGAAGAAATGCTATCTGGCCTATTCAGAATCTGTAGTGAGAGATCTTATAATATGAGAATTCCCCCAGCATAGATAGACAGTAGAGATAATGAATGGCCAGAAAGAATGAAAATCGTCTATGGCATGCTCATAATCTTTATTTTATATGGAGAAGCTCAGATGATTTCATTCCCATACTTTTACATACCTGCTATTTCATTCCCTGCTATTTGGCATATGGTGGGAACCATTTCCAAGAGCCCTGGAGACATTGCACCTGTATGTCCTGTACCTAAGTGGTGTTTTTACTCTTGAGCAGAAAGAGCAATGTTCTAGCATGCACAGAACATATGCTAATCAGCTGCACTCTTCAGGCACAAATGAGGATAATGTGTTCATTGTTTAGACACTGGAATTGTTCATTACAAAATGACACAGTGTTTGCCAATTTTGTCTTCATTATAAATGTAAATATTAACTGGCGATATGCAAAAGAATACAAAAAGTCAACAGCAATTAATTGGCTTCTGCAGTAATTAGCAACTGTAAGGCAAACACTTAGGAGCCGTTGTAATTGTCTGCATTAGGAATACACCTCCTGTACAGATCTAATTAGCAATTTAAATAGTTCAGAAATTATATGCCTCTTGCCTTTACACTCCCTGAAGTACTGTTCATTAATGGGGGAAAAAATTGCTAGTAAATGTCATTTGCATTGTCTTGCGTTAAGGGCTCTACATCAAAGCCTCGGTTACTGCCTCATACTGAATAATTCTGAGCTGTGGCTTGTGGACCAATACAGCTGTAATTAGGCCGCGATGATGCCTCTGTAAACATGAGGCATGAGAAACTGATGGGAGTTAATTTTGCTGTGAGGTATCTTTTCCAAGATTTATGCTCAAAATAAGGAGGAGGACTATAACAGGACTATAACTAAAAAAAAAAAAAAAAAAAAAAAAAGGTTGAAACAGAAATATTGACTCTTCATGGGCCATCGAAGTGATGGTAAAAAGTAATACCTAGGAACTGTTCTCGAAGTTTTAGTTGGTCATGTGATTCTAGCATTGAAGATGATCATAAACTAATCAGTCTGACTAAAGAGACTGATTTGGTCAAAATGATGATTTAAGGATTGTGTAAGCAAAATGACTTTTGATGATATTTGTGCTATCAAGTGAGAACTACATATAACACAAGTCTACAATGAAAATCTAAAATATAACTCAGGTGTGCTGTATTGCAGAGACACCTTAGTCAAACCCGGAATCTCTGGTTGCTAAAATTCTAATTTCTGTCATTGACATAGTTCCAAGTGAATTCACATAGTTCTGGTACAGAGCACAACCTCTAGTGGTAAAATACAGCAAGGAATAAAGTGCCTGTCTGAGGCCTTGGAATAACAGAGATTTTTACTTTTTTTTTTTTGGAGATTTTTTTTTTCTTTTTTTGGAGAGATTTTCGCTATAGGGTGCATGCACTCTCCAGACAGACAGAGAGAGACATAGAGACAGAAAGTGAGAAATCACCCCCCAGGGGGATGGTCATGCTGCAATCCCTTCTCCATTCTCCTCTTGGGATCTTGGGCATATACGCACAGAGCCCGGCGTGAGTTTTAAGCCACCGGGTCCGGGACGCGAACCGCGGTCGACGACGTGGGAGTCCAGCGACAGAGCCATTACGCTAACTGTTAGTCCCAGGAACGACAGTGATTTTTAAATTCAGTTAATAACTTTGTAAAGTTTATGAAAATAGAAGAGACCTTAGGTCTGGCTTCACACCCTGATGGTGAAAGAAGTCAGATCATACATGGCTGATTGTGTGGTCTGAAGCTCAGCCCCAGTGGCTTGAAAAGCATGTGTGTTTGTGTGTGTCTGTGTGTGTGTTTGTGTGTATGTGTGCATGTGTGTGAATCTCAAATTCTAACAGGATGGAGAAATGGAGGAGAAGTGATTGTAGCATGACCCTGCCCTACTGGGGAGTGGTTTCTCCCTCTCCCTTTCACTTTCTCTGTCTCTTTTTGGCAAGTGCATGTGCTCTCTGGAAAATTTTGTCTGTTTGTTTGTTTTTAAGAAGAGCCCCTCCTCAAATTATGGATAATAAATTTGAGAAAGACGGTAAAATACGAGAGCAGATTGAATCAATGCACAAAGTGATATTGACACACTGAGATAAAGCATTATAACCCCAAAAATGATTAAAAATGTATTTGAGGATAATGAACAAACCTGAACTTAGTTTCAAAATGAAAGAATAAAACTGAGGAAAAAAAAATACATATGCCTTTATAAAAACCACAGTGTGTCTTGCCTGACAAAAGAAGATGATAAAGTTTTGAGGTGGATTAGTAGGAGTAGAGTATTCAGAGAGAGTTAGATAATGGTCCCACTGAATTTTCATTGGTTGCATTATACCCTTCGATCAAGTCTAAGTACTCTAAACAAAGATAAAAATGAATTGGAACATGTCAAATATGGTCCAGTAGAAGAGCGCTTATGAAGCCATGTCTCATGAGAAACAATAGCATTTTTGATGCTACATGTGGAAAGATAAGACTTCTTCAATCTCTTCAGGGTTTCCATGAAGAATGGTCGGAATTATTTTGAATGGCCTTATAAAATAGAAGTGGGATTAATAAAGAAATTTGATGTTTTTAGAGTGATACATGAAGAAAACTTAGAACAATAGGAATTGTTGGACAATAAAAATGGGTTGCCTTTTAGATTGTCTTTCTGTTGTAACTACTCTAAGAAAACTCTG
The DNA here is from genome assembly GCF_000334495.1 of Tupaia belangeri chinensis. Taxonomy (NCBI): domain Eukaryota; kingdom Metazoa; phylum Chordata; class Mammalia; order Scandentia; family Tupaiidae; genus Tupaia; species Tupaia belangeri. The sequence goes on along the minus strand of NW_006159617.1, from coordinate 4,163,555 downwards.
AGCCGTTACAACACATTGCTTACATTTTACAATGGTCTCTAATTATTATAGAGCAGATGTCAGGAGGAAGGCTCATTGCCATCTGTTGGTAAAAACAGAGAACTGAGAAGGATTGAAGATCATTTGTTTATTCTGAAGTCAGAATTTATGAGCAAACATATTTAGAGCTTCTTTTTATTATTAACATTTTGCCAGAGAGCACATGTGCTCTCTAGAAAGAGAAGAAAGGAGAAAGCACCCCCAATGGGGAATGATCATACCTCAATCTCATCTCCTCCCTCTCTACATCCTTTTGGGATTTGGGGCGTGCATAAGCACCCAGTTTGAGACTCAAACTGCAGGGTCAGCCATGCTGGCTCTGACCACCTTTACCACCAGGATATGGAGCTGGCCCAGTGCTTATTTTTAATAATTACAGTGTAAAATTTGTGAATGGGAATTATGTATTTATATTGTACAAGTACCATTTCAATAAAAAGGCCCCTATTTTGCAAAGAACATAACTGTAAATTTTAAAAGAGGATGACTATGTGATGTTTAAATGGGTATGATCAGCTGTAAGAAAAACCAAAATGTAATAACATATACATAGACAGCCTTTAAAAACGTCGAACAAGATTAATAGTTATATCATGTTTGTATACTTTGTGAGATTTTTCATTGCTTACGTGTTTATAACATCACAGAAGCATAATATTTTTAAAGCTAAAAGATCTAAGATCCATCAGAAGATTTTATAGGATGAATGATGATAGCAATAAGAATTAATTTTATGTAGTCTATTTATGATGTATAATACAAGCCAGTTTTGTGTTTATGACTAAATACCAAATACAAGGTTTGTTTGCTGTGATTATTAAGTTTCCAGTGGAGATCATCTTTGGGAATTAGCAGTGAGTGTATTAAATGATGGTATTAATGAATGATTCTATATTAAATATGCAACAGAAATATATGAACAGCTCTCATAATCTTTTATGCTTTTTGTTATTAATAATTTAGCAAACATTCATTTTATTTCAGGAACCTGCTACGTATGCAGAATATTCCTGGTAATACAAAAAATATTGTATTTTTGTTATTAATAATTTAGCAAACATTCATTATATTTCAGGAACCTGCTATGTATGCAGAATATTCCTGGTAATACGAAAAATATTGTACAAGCCCTGTTCTCTTGAGGCTTACACTCTAACTGGGAGGTAAAGTAGAAATGAATACACACTGTGTACAACAAACACAGAAACAGAAAAATTATAAACAAATACAAATGTTATGGGGCTAGCTGGGATGGTCCAGAGTGGTACTGTGATTAAGCTTCTGGACTCTCACATGGTTGACCAAAGTTTGAGTCCTGGACCCAGCAGCTTAGTTTCTCACTTTCCTTCTCTTTTTCTGTCTCTCTCTGGTGAGCGCGTGCCCTATAGCAAATTTAAAAATAATAATATTAATGGGACCAGCAGATCGCATAATGTTTATATCACTGGACTCCCACATAGTTGATTGTGATTCGAGTCCTGTTACCTGGTGGCTTGAAACTCACATATCAGGCGTGTGTGCCTGTAAGAAGAGAAGAGAAGGGATTACTGTGTGGCTATCTCCCCGGGGAGTGATTTTTCACTTTCTGTCTCTCTGTCTCTCTGGCGAGTGCTCACGTCATATAGCAAAAATCTCTCTAAAAAGAAATTAAAAAGAAAAAAAATTAAAAATAGAGACTAGCAGATGGCGTAATGATTATATTGCTGGACTCCCACATAGTCAACCTCAGTTCAAGTTCTGGTGGTTTAAAACTGGCTGCGTATGTGTGTGTCCCCAAAATGCTGAGAGGAGGACAGAGAAGGGATTGTGGTGTGGCCATCTCCCCTGGGGAGTTATTTCTTACTTCCTGTCTCTCTCTGTCTCTTCAGCAAGCACACTGTCTCTCTCTTGTCTCTTCAGCGAGCACTCTCTAAAATAAAATAGTAACTATAAATGAAATTAAATAGTTATTTTCAAAGAACAAATGCAAATGTTATGAAGAAAATAAAGCAGGATACTTTAGATAGAGGAGTAATAAAGCTGAAGAACTTCAGATTAGGTGGTCCAGAATGCCATTTTTAAAAATAAGACTGTTTGAAAAGAATTAAGAATTATGAGAAGCCAGCTGTGCAAATAATCCACAGGAGCAGCATTGCACTCAAAGTCAAAAGCTGATGAATAAGCTTAATTTTGACCGTAGACTCATATTTAAATGATTGTGAGGGAAAGGAGACATATATGCCCAAAAACTGGAGTCAAAGTAGTAGAAGTTTGGGAAGATAGACAGTGGCCAGATCATGCGAAATCTTGTGGGTCAAGATAAAGAACTTAATGTTTTATTATAAGGCCAGTGGAAAACCATCAGTGTATCATAAGCTAGATTACAGGTGGACAAATTTGTCAGCAACTTGCTCTGGTAATATAGTTTTCTTGAAATGCAGCCACACACATTTGTTTACGTATGTATGTGCTCTATGGCTGCTTTCAAAGTACATAGAGCTGAGTACTCTCAACAAAAATTAAATGACCCTCGTAGGCTATTTAGTATCTTGCCCTTTATAAAAGTGCTTGTCCCTCTATAAGCTCAGGAGTATTATCTTTTGTGCATTCAGGTTGCATAATCTGTGAAAAGGGACTGTAGAGGGATATAGAAAGACGCCAGGAGGTTATTCCTATAATTTCAGTGAAATAGGACTGTTATAAACTACAAAGATTTGAAATGAGTGAGATGAAAAGGTGTGGAGGATATTAAGAAGTTAATGCTAAAGATGTTTGTTAATGGTTTACATATATGGGTGAGAATAGGAATGAAAAATAGAATTCCCAGATTTTTAGCTTGAGAACCTACATGAAGAATGATATATAAAATTATCAATAACTTATAAAACTTTTAGAACTAGGAATTACATTCTTTTATGTAGATATGCAGATAGAAAAGCCATTTTTTCATCATATAATTAAGAAGATTACCATATGTACTTGTGATTAAAAGTATGTGATATTAGAGTTAGAAATGCCTACTTAGGGAACCAGCAGTTAGCGTAATGGCTATGTCGCTGGACTCCCATGTAGTCGACCGCGGTTCGTGTCCCGGACCCGGTGGCTTAAAAAACTCACGCCGGGCGCGTGTGCGTACGTGCCCAAGATCCTGAGAGGAGAATGGAGGAGAGGGGATTGCGAATGTGATATTAGAGTTAGAAATGCCTACTTAGTCAAATATTACCTGAAGGATCTTGGTCAAGCTACCTACCATCTCTGATACCAAAGCAGAGGAAAATATAATCATCACTATCCATCTAGAGAACTTTTTCATCTTCCTGGACTGGAATGATGTACCCATTAAACAATAACTCCCCATTTTCCTCTTCAACTACCATTCACATTGTCAATTCTGTGAAGCTGACTACTGTCGGTGCCTCACATAAGTGGAATCATACAGTATTGTCCTTCTATTAGTTTATTTCACTGAAAATAATGTCCTCAGGCTTCATCCATGTTGTTGGAAATAACTGGATTTATGCACTTTTTAAGTCTATTGTATATGTATACCAAATTTTGTTTATCCATTCATCTGTTGATGGACACTAGAGTTGATTTTACTGTTTGGCTCTTATGAATAATGCTGCTATGTGACCATGAGGTTACACATATTTGTGTGAATTTCTGCTCAGTTCTTTTGGATATGTATTCAGAAGTGGAACTACAACATAACAGTATTCCTATTTTAAAGTATTTGAGGACCACCATACTGTTTTCCATAGTGACTACACCATTTTGCATTTTCTTTCTTCCTTTCTTTTTCTTTTTTTCTTTTTAAAAAAATTTTAGAGACATTTTTGCTGTAGGGCATGTGTGCACACCAGAGAGACAGAAAGTGACAAATCACCCCCTCTCTTCTCCTCCATTCTCCTCTTGGGATTTTGGGCATACACGTACATGTGCCCAGTGAGTTTTAAGCTGCCTGGTCTGGGAGTAAAACCTCAGTCAACTATGTGGGAGTCCAGCTTTATAACCAGTACACCATCTGCTGGTACCCATTTTACATTTTCACCAGTAGTGCTCAAGAGTTCTAATTTCTCTACAACCTTTCCAAGACTCGTTATTTCCAGTTTCTTTTTCTTTTTGTTTTAACTTTTTTTTAACTAATAACCAACCTACTGGATGTGAAGTAGTATTTCATTATGTTTGATTTGTATTTTCCCAATGATTAAGTGACTTTGAGCATCTTGTCATTATACATCTGTGTATCTTCTCTGTAGTCATGCCTATTAATTCCTTTGTTCAAATTTTAATTGGTTGCTCACATTTTGTTGTTATTATAAATTTTTTCATATATATCTTGTGGATTTTTAACTGTTGACAGTGTCCTTTCATGTATAAAAATGTTTTATCTTGATATATCTAATTTTATCTAATTTTATTTTCATTACCTATGCTTTTGGGTTGCAGCTGAGAAATCATTGTCAAATTCAATGTCATTAAACTTTTCCTCTATGATTTCTTCAAAGAGTTTTAAAGTTTTAGGTCTTACATTTAGGTCTATGATTAATTTTTTTGAATTAATTTTTGTACATGGTATAAGATAAGGATCAAACTTCATTCTTTGTATACTGAGTTTTCCAAATACCACTTGTTAAAAGACTGTCCTTTCCTTATCAAATGGTCTTGGCACCTTTCTCTGTAATCAATCATATGACCATATATTATGGAAGAGTTTATTCTGGGCTCGCTATTCCTTTCTATTGATTTAGTTGTCTGCCTAGTGTCTGCAGTATCACACTATATTAATTACTATAGCTTTATAAAGTTTGTAATTGCTCTTTTCCTTTCCTTTCCTATTTTTTTTTTTTGGTTGAGAGATTTTTGTTATAGGGTGCATTCGCTTGCTGAAGAGATAAGAGACAAAAATACAAAGTGAGAACTCTCCCAGAGTAGATGCCCATGCTGCAATCCCTTCTTTTCCATCCATCTTTGGATTTGGGGCATGCATGAACATACACCGAGCATGAATTTAAGCTGTTGGGTCTGGGACTCGAACTACGGTCGACCATGTGGGAGTCCAGTGACATAACCATTACACCATCTGCTGGCCCCATAGTTCTTTTTTTTTCAAGGTTGTTTTGGTTATTCAGGGTCCTTTGAGATTTCATATGACTTAGGTAGAATTTGTTTTTATTTCATAAAACTATCCTTTGGATTTTGATAAGAATTGAATTAAATCTGTAGATCTCTTTGCATAATATTGACATCTTAACATTAAGTCTTACAATCAATGAACATAGGATATATCATTCTATTCATTGGTGTCTTCATTAATTTCTTTCTGAAATGATTTATAATTTTTAAATAAGTCTTTTCCTTGTTTAAATTTATTCCTAACTATAGCATTTTATTCTTTATGATGTGATCCTAGGATATTTTTTAATGAAGAAGGGAGAAAGAGAAATAAAGAGAGAGAAAGAAAATGAGAAAGATTATATATATATATATATATATATGTATAAATGAGAAGTCTCCCCCCCGGGAGGATGGTCACGCTGCAATTCCTCCTCCTCCATTATCCTCTTGGGATCTTGGGCACACACGCACACGTGTCCAGTGTGAGTTTAAGCCACCAGGTCCAGGACTCTAACCGTGGTCGTCTACATGGGAGTCCATTGACATAGCCATTATGGTAACTGCTGGTCCCAAGATAGGTATTTTTTGACAGGTTCTTTTTGTGGTATGATCCTTATATCCAAGCTAACCAGTTAGCTAGGATTGCAGGTGCATGCAAGTGCATCTAGTGCCTTCATGTTGGCTAGGATCCAAATGGTGACCTGCATAGAGCTAGGGAGCAACAATAAAAAGATATTAGGTAAAAATCTTAATAAGGTATGGATTTCAGTAAATCAATGTCTTAATTGCAGTAAATATAGTACACTAATGTAAGATATTGATAAAAGAGGATATTGTATGTGGTAGTCATGTATAAGCTCTTTATGCATTTTCATACTCTTTGTAACTTTTCTGTAAACCTAAGCTTCTAAAACAAAGTATATTTTTTTAAAAATGATGCCTGTCAACATGACCTGTTATAAGGGAAATGCTAATTAAAACTACATTGAAATATCACCTCATGCCTGTCAGAATAGCTATTATCAAAAAGACAAAAAAATAACAAGTATTGGAAAGAATGTTGAAAAAAGAGAAGCCTTATAAACTACTGGGGGAGGAATGTAGGTTTGTACAGTCATTATGAAAAATGATAGGCACATGCAGCCACCAGGGTATATAAGTACACATGCAGCCACCAGGGTATATAAGTCAGCCCAGGAACCAAACTCATGCCTCCTATATAGCTTCCGGCCTCCCAAGTGGTTACATTACCTGGTACCACCACAGCTGAGCCAGCTATAGGATGGCCATTATAGAAAACTGTATGGAAATTCTTCAAACAACTAAAAGTAGACTTACCATATGATCCAGCAAAATATTTGAAATTAGTAAGTCAAAGAGCTGTCTGCACTCCATGTTCATTGCAGCATTATTCACAATAACTAAGTTATGAAATCAGCCTAAGCATCCATCAGTGAATGAGTGCATAAAGAAAATATCATCTATATACACAAGGAAATACTATTCAGCCTTACAAAAGGAGGAGATTCTTTGCAACAATATGGATAAACCTGGAGGACATTATGCTAAGTGAAATAAGTCAGTCGCAGAAGGGCAAATACTACATGACTATTTATATATAGACTCTAAAAACAATTTAATCTGAAGGCAGAGAGTGAATGACGGTTATCAGAGCTATAGTGGGGAGAATGGAAAGATACAGGTGGAAGTTTCTATTAGACAAGAAAAGTAAATTTTTGAGGTCGATGGGACAGCATAATAACATAGGTAATAAAAATGTATGTTCTGAAATTACTAGGAGAGAAAATTTCTAATGTTTTTACTGCTAATGATATTTGAAGTGATAAATATGTTAATTATATTGATTTAGTCATTCCACATTTTGTGTGTGTGTATATATATCACTTTGCACCCTACAAATATACAAAATAACCATTTGTCAATTTATAACAGAAAAAATATTAAATAAAATAAAGAAAAATAAAAAATGATGCATAAGAATTATTAATCTATTTTAAAAATCAATGAATTTTTGCTCTGCTTATGATGATGTTTTTATTATTTGTTTATTGAAGCAGATCACTTCTACTCCCATGACATTTTCTCTCTTCTGATATAATAATTCTGCAAAATGTATTTTAAGGGACATATCTTATTAAAGGATTTACAGTTTGCCATCCTCAAACTTGAATGGAATCAAGAAAAGAGTAGCTTTCTAAATAAATTGGATATTCATTTGGAAAAAGAATGTAACTTGACTCCTACCCTACACATGCACAAAAATCAAGTCCAGGTCTATGTGTGAAAACTATTATAACTCTTTTTTTGAGAGTTTTTTTGCTATAGGGCACGTGTGCTCGCCAGAAAGACAGAGAGAGACAGAAAGCAAGAAATCACTTCCTGAGGGGAATGGCCATGCCACAATACCTTCTCCTCCATTCTCATCTTAGGCACACACGCACACACACCTGGCGTGAGTTTAAGCCACTGGATCCAGGACTCCAACCACAGTTGACTACATAGAAGTCCAGCGATGTAGCCATTATGCCATCTGCTGGTCCCTAACTCTTAAAGGAAAATATAAGAAAAAACTTATATTACCATGGAGTCATAAAATATTTCTTAAACACTACACAAAAGCATTAAACATGAAAGACAAATTAAGAGAACTATACTTAAATTATGAAGTTTTGCTCATCAAAAAACATGGTTTGGAGACTGTGAAGGCAATATATAAAGTAACAACATACAATGAGTATATTTCACAAAGGTCTATCAACATATTTAAAGATATTCTATAAATAAATATGTAACCCTGGTAGGTGAGTAGAAAAGTAGATATAATATTTAAATAGATATGTTCTAATTGATAGTGTCCAAATAACCAACAAATAAATGAATTAAAGATTAACTTCAATAATAATCAGGAAAAGACACATATAAGCCAAGGTATAAATGCACTACATATTAATCAGATATACAAAATAAAAAATATAGGCTAGCTTTATGGCATAGTGCCAGTCTACTGCTCAAGAAAATCCATAGCTCTGATCCTACATGTCAACCACGGTTCAAGTTTCTGGCCTGATCAGCCTGAGACATGGTGGTCATGCACGAGTGTCCAAGATCTGTTGGGCTAGAGGACTGGAAGAAGGAGACTGCGTCATGACCAGACATGATGGAGGATGCTTCTCTGTCTATCTTCTCTCTCTCTCACATGCATGTGCACATATTCTAGAATGAAAAAGAAAAGAAAAGAAAAAGGTCAAAGAAAATAAAGAAAGAAAAAGATGGAAAATACAAAATGTGAATGAAGTGTGGAATAAACAGTGCTCTTATGCATTTCTGATGGCTGTGCGCCAGGGAACAACAGCCAGAGAACAACTGTGGAAGACTGTTTGGTACATTTGTAAAGCCAAATATACTCATACCTGATTCCACTACTATGATTCAATAGGGATGTATGCATTTGTTCAACAAAACACGTATGCTCTTGAATGTTCATATCTGCATTATCTGCAATAATTCCAGTGGACAACTGCCCAAATGTCATTTAATAGTAGCATTTATCAATCCTCTACCAGGAGTCTAAACTCGAAACCTGTATTAAAATAAGGCATACTAAACAAGGATGCAGGCTGATACTCTGTTCTCAATGCCTTTTACTTATAGGTGGATAGCACAAACAAGCTAATGTACATTGAGAGAGAAAGTTAGATAGTGCTAAAGTAGGACCTAGAGGAAATATATGAAGTCACGTTTCAGAAATGGAGAATTAGGGTTTAAGGAAGTAGTGTTAAAATTTGATTGCACAGGGGATCAGCAGGTGATGAAATGGTTACGTCTCTGTACTCCCACATATTGACATGGTTGGAATCCTGGATGCATGGTTTAAAATGTACACTGGGCATGTATGCATGCCCAAAATCCCAAAAGGAGAATGGAGGAGAAGGGTTTGTGGCATGGTCATCTCCCTGAGGAATTATTTCTCACTTTCTGTTTCTCTGTCTCTCTGGCAAGTGCACACATCCTATAGCAAAAATCTTTAAAAACAAAACAAAACAAGAAAAAACAATTTTATTGAACTTTAGAATCAATTGAGAACTTTTAGGAAGTTTTTGTTTGTTTGTTTTTGCCTTTTTTTTTTTTAATGAGATGAGAGCTGGCTTCTGTCATGAACAAATTTCTGCATTCATGCCAGTTATTCCATAAATAAGAATTATGAAATCTAGATAAAATATATTAAATAACTATGTGGATTCACCAGATATTGACTAAAGAGAGCAAATTTTGGAAGTAGATTGACAATTGGAAGAAGTAACTAACATTGTACAAGTTTGTTCTGTATTTCTCCCCAGTCACAGGAGATTATTAAAATTTAGATAATGGATAAAATGGTCTTACTGGTTTGAAGAATCGGAGAACAGAGTTCAGCACAAACAGACGAAAACTAAGGAGAGTAGGGAATTTTTTCTGGAAAATAAAACCGCCATGGAAAGAGAGCCTTAAATTAGGTGCATAAACCCTTTGCAAATATTTGTTTGACCCCTAAACCATGAGAGTTCAAATAGAATGCAAGTGACTCAGGTAAATCTAAAAAAAAAAAAAAAAATTGAATCAAGATTTCACTGGCTGTGTAATGTAAAGAACATGTTTTCAATTTAAGTTCAACTATGTTAATCATGTCTTTAAAATAAAACCAAATAGAACAAAACAGAAAACCAAAGAAAAGTGAAAAACTTCTTCATAGGCGTATAATAAAAACTAGAATCTACAATATATTATTGAACATTTTAAAATAGCTATATATATAAGGAAACTGAAAATGTCACAAACACTCAAGAAAAATGAGATGCTGTAGGCAAGCAAGTTAGCTGACAAGGTTTTTAAAGAAGCTTAATGACATAATAGGAAAAATGCAAAAATAAAGTAAGTGCAGGATGAGGAAATTGAATGTGAGAAAATAAAACTATAGAAAAACCAAATGGAAATCCTACAACTGGAAACAATATAACATCTAAAATTAAATATATATTGAATGGACTTCTCAAGGGATTGGATATGGCAGAAAAGTCAGTGATCTTAAGATAGAGCAGAAAAAAAAATATCTCAATATGAAGAGCAGAAAGAAAAAAGATCGAAACAAAATGAACAGAACCACAGGGATGTGTGAAACAACATTGAAAAGTCTAACATTCATAATTTATGAAATCGACAAAAGAATGAGAGAATGTAGCACAAAAGACCATTGAAGAAGTCATTTCAAAAATTTTAAATATTTGTTGAAAGACACAAATTTTCATAATTAGAAATTCTGTGAATAAATAAATAAATACAACACATGAATGTGCTGCTGAGAACCAAAATATAAGTTAAAATCTTGAAAGCATCCAGAAACAATCTGACATTGCATAAGATGATTTCTCACCAGTAGCTCTCCAGGAAACAATGAATCAACAGTTATAAAGTGGTGAAAGAAAGAAACAAACAAAAATAAAAGTAAAACCAAAAAATTATCAGCCTAGAATTTTTATATCCAGTAAGTAAAATAAAGACATTTCAGGGGAAAAAAAAGATAATTTTTAAAATAATTATTTTATTTAAATTTACCATTATCATTATTTTCAATTTGATGAGAGATGAGAGAGAAAAAGGGAAAGTGAGAAAGCAAGCCACCAAGTCCAGGACTCAAACCATGGCTGACCATGTGGGAGTTCAGTGTCTTTCACCACCATGTCACCTGTTGGCCCAAGATAACTTGTTATCGTAAGACATGTGCTATAAGAATAATCAAGGAAGTTTTCTAGAAAGATATAAGATAGAAATTCAGAATTTCAGTAAAGAACAAAGTATACTAGGAATTTTAAATATATTAGCAATTATAAAAGACAATTTTTTAAAGTGTATTTCTTTCTTTTAGGGGGTGACAGAAAGACAGACAGAGAGAGAGAGAGAGACAACTCTCATCAGGGTCTTTATACCACTATTACCCTAGCTTCAGCTAGCACTAAATCATAGGTAAACTTGCTCCTAGTGTATTGAAGGAGGTCTTCTTATTTATTTTTGAGATATTTTTCTACAGGGTATGTGTACTCACCAAAGAGACAGAGAGAGACAGAGAGACAGAAAGCAAGAAATCACCCCACAGGGTGGGTGTCCACACCACAATTCCTTCTTCTCCATTCTACTCTAAAGATTTGGGGCACACATACACATGCACCCAGTGTGAGTTTTAAGCCGCTCGGTCCAGGACTCGAGCTGCGGTCAGCTACATGGGAGTCCAGTGACATAACCATTATGCCATCTGCTGGTCCCAAGGAAGGTCTTTGCACACACACATACACACACACACACACACACACACACACACACACCCAGAACGTCCCCATGTAGGTAAGTTTTGCAGACTGTTGTGCTGCGGCTATATTGTTTTCTGGCCTCCTATTAAAGATGATGTTTTTCTATTCATTGAAGATATATATTATTATTTAAAAGAAATTTGTGGGACAAGAAGATGGCATAATGGTCACATCACTGGACTCCCATGTAGTTGACTGCGGTTCGAGTCCCAGTTCCAGCTGTTTAAAACTCACACATAAGTGCCCAAGTTCTCGAGAGGAGAACGGAGGCAAAGGACTTGTAGTGTGGTCATCCCTCCTGGGGGGTGATTTCTTGCTTTCTGTCTCGCTATGTCTCTCCGGCAAGTGTATGTGTCCTATAGCAAAAATCTCTCTCAAATAAAAAAAGAAATTAGTAACACTGTCTGAATAGAATTTATAATGCATGTTGATAAAGCAGGTATAGGTAAGATTAGCCAAAAAGATGGAATGATAAAGGGATTTATACCATTGCAAGGTGTGCAAAGGTTGCATGAAGTGATACAATAAGAACTCTTAGTTGACTATGGAAATTAAGGATGCATATTGCTAAACGAATAAAACACCTAAAATCATTTAAAGATATATAGGTAAATAAGCAGCATTTAAATAGAAACAGATTTAAAATGTTTAAGATAGGAAAATAATCATAAGCAAGGCAAGGAAGAAGGAATATAGAAAAGAAAAAATATAGAGGAAAGTAAGAAAATAAGTAATAAATGTCATACTAAATCTGATTAGATTCATGATTACATATTAATATACTGAAGTTTTAGTTAAAAATAAAACACAAAAATTCTTATAATGGAGAATTAAGTAAGACCTAATTATATGCTGTCAAAAAGAGGCACACTTTCTATATAATAACAGGGATAGATGGAAAGAAATACATAGAAAAAGATAATGCAAGCAGTAAGCATATGAAGCATGAAGTAGCTATATTAATATCATATAAATTTGGCTTAAAGACAGAGCATTACTATTGGAAAAAGAGGGACATTTCATAATGATGAGAAGATCAATATATCAAGATGATATAATACTTATAATGGTATGTGAATCTGACTTACAGAACTTTAAAAAACATTAAACAATTTGACATAATTTAAGGAGAAAATGGAAGGAATTTTTAAAAATCACTTTTGGCAATTGAAAGGAAAACTAGACATAAAAATCAATGAAGTGTGATGGTATAAACAACAGTATAAAACACTTTGACTTTAATTGATGTCTATAGAACGCTACACCCAACAACTAAGGAATCACTTTCTTTTCAGGCGTATGTGGTATGTTCATCAAGAAGGACTTTAATCTGAGCCATAAAACAAGGCTCGATAAATTTAAATGACTGAAATAATATAAAATATGTTCTCTATAATAGTCTGCTTGGTCAGTCATAACAAAGTAATGTAGACTGAGTTGTTTTAAGAATGGAATTTTATTCTCATAGTTCTGGAGGTTGGCAAGTTCAAGATCATGGTGCTAGAAAAGCAGATTTTATTCTGAGGCCATTTCTCTTGGCTTGTATGCTGTGTGCTCACATAACCTCATTTTTGAATATGACAGTAAATAAAAAGAGAGAAAGAGCAAGAGGGAGACGGGTTTATCTCTTCATCACCTTATGAGGTCACTCATACTATCCTACTAAAATAGTATCTCCACCCTCATGACCTTATTTAACCTTAATTGCCATTCCAATACTGTGTGCATGTGTGTTTGTGTGTGTGTATGTGATAGAGAATAACACAATTTCATCTTTATTAAAAAGGATAACATATAAAGTCCAGGTAGGGATAGTCCTAGTACATTGTCTCAATCAAGGATATTACCATACATGTTATCAACAAATAATTTTTTATTTGTTTCTTATATATTTTGCTTCTTTCTCCTCCCTCCTCCTTGATTCCCTACCTCTCATCCTCTGCCATTTCCCACCCTCCTCTCACACTGTCTCTGGTATGGACAGTTGCTTACCATGACTATTTTTTTTTCACATTTATCAATTCACTAAAGATCTTAATTAATCTAAATTCTTTCAGTAGCAAGCATAGCTGATATATACATATCTAAGAACAGATGTCTGACTTTAGGCATAGACCTCAGAGAGTAGAATGAACATACTATAAAGTAGCACCTAACTGGGGCTACCTAGCTTCCTGCAGTCATTAAATAGGTATTTTTAAATGCATTTTTTTATTTCAAGAAAAATAGTTTTTTTTTCTTTCTTTTTTTTGGAGAGGTTTTTGCCATAGGGTGCATGTACTCGCCAGAAAGACAGAGAGAGACAGAGAGACAGAAAGTGAGAAATCCCCCCCCAGGGGGGATGGCCATGCCATTCTCCTCTCAGGATCTTGGGCATGCACGCACATGCGCCCGGAGTGAGTTTAAGCCACCGTGTCCGGGACTTGAACTGCAGTCAACTACATGAGAGTCCAGTGACATAGCTATTAGACTAACTGCTGGCCCCTTAGTTTTAGTTTTAATAGATCAAAATAAAAGTTAAGAGAAATTTGCATAAGATTGAAAACCAGGAAAAAAGTTTAGAATTCAGTTCAGAGTAGGTAGATGAACTTATCAACATGTTCAAGAGAAGACAAAAATCCTTAAACTTGAAAAATAAACCATAGAAGAAAATCAGTAATATTTTAGTCAAAAGTCATAAAATTCATCTCACCAGTTCAGTCTCATGTAATTAATTTCTATTCTATTGAATTTACATTGTTACTGTAGTCTGATCTTTGTTTAAATTTTTGAAGGTAACATTATTGACCTTTCCAGATTTGTTCCTACTGTTAAGTTGGTCATTCTTTTAGTTACTTTTTGTACTCTCATTTATGTGTATCCTTAGTTTTCCTGAGATAGCACTCCTTTCAGAACTTCTTGAAGACCTGGTACTGTTAAATTCTCTTTCAGGTTTTGTTGATCTGAGAATGCTCTTGTCTTTCCTTCCCACATGAAGGGTAATCTTACTGGGTATAGTATTTTTGGTTGAAATTGTTTTTGACTTTACACTTTGAATATATTTTCCCTTTCTTTCCTTGCATTGTTTCCAATGAGAGGTCTGATGTTAGCCTGCTGGGGTATCTTTTGAAAATAACTTGATAGTTCTCTCTTGCAAAATTTTAGTATCTTGTCTCTGTCTGTGGTTTTGGTCAATCAGGCTATGATATGCCTTGGAGAAGATGTTGGTTTGATTCTATGTTGATTCTTTGTATTTCTTGGGTCTGGATATTTAAATGTCTATCTAGGTTTGGAAAGTTTTCTTCCAGCATTTCATGGAATAGATTATCAATGCCCTTATTATTTTCTTCACTTTCTGGGATACCAATTATCCAGATGTTTGGATATTTAGTGGTATCTAGTATTACTCGTATATTATTCTCATTTTTGGGGGTTATTTTCTCAGTACTTTTGGTGAATTTTTTCAAGGTCAGAGGTTCTACCTTTTACATCTGAGATTTGATCTTCTGCATTATCTAATCTGCTTTTAATACTTTCAAGGGAGTTTTTGATTTCCTGAATTACAGCCTTCATCTCTAACAATTCTAACTGATTCTTTTTTACAGTGTGTATTTCCTCTTTCAGATTGTGCAAGAACTTCCTCACCTTCTGGAATGCATTATCTCTTTTCTTCTGCATCTTCTGGAGTTCTTTGTCTTTCTTCTCTTGTATCTCTGATAGCTCTGTTGCTATGAATATTTTAAATTCTTTATCTGATTTTTCATGCATTCCCTTGTATTGTCTGTGGAAGATGAGGAGTTATTCTTTTCCTTTAGGGGAGAGATATTTTCTGGGCTTTTCATATTTCTTGTGCCTCTGCAGTGGTTTCTGGTCCTCTGATGTAGTATACATTTTTTTCTTAATGTTTGGAGTTAAATTTGAGTGTTCAGAGACATACAGGAGGAGCACCATTTCTCTCCCTTTGTGCAGCAGATTCCATGGAAATTGAGGGTTATTCTGACCCTAAAAGTATTCAGATATGGGAACCAGCAGTTAGCGTAATGGCTGTGTCGCTGGACTCCCACGTAGTCGACCGCGGTTCGTGTCCCGGACCCGGTGGCTTAAAACTCACGCCGGGACCGTGTGCGTGCGTGCCCAAGATCCCGAGAGGAGAATGGAGGAGAAGGAATTGCGGCGTGACCATCCCCCCTGGGGGGTGATTTCTCGCTTTCTGTCTCTATGTCTCTCTCTGTCTGTCTGGCAAGCGCACGCGCCCTGCAGTGAAAATCTCTCCAAAAAAAAAAAAAAGTATTCAGATATTTGGCCACTGTGCACTAGACCTGTGTAGAATCTCAATGTTTGGAGGCTGAGCAGAAAAGTGAGAAAGGTAAAAGAAAAATGAAAAGAAAAAATGAGTAAAGAGAGAGAGAGAGAGAGAGAGAGAGAGAGAGAGAGAGAGAGAGAAACAGATAAAAAGAGAAAGAAAAAAAGAGGAAAAAATTAATAAAAAAAATGAGAACCATGTGGCACATTAGAACTCAAATGTAGTGGTGATTTACAGGTGACTGGTTTGTCCTACGTGGGGAGAGGGGTGGTGGAAGGTAAGAATCAGCAAGATAAAAGAACATCAGAGAGCTAAGAAGTTTAAAAATTAAAAATGAATAAAGTAAAATAGAGACAAAGAATGAAGAGGGTCGTCTACCTGGGTAGATATGGGGACAGGAGGGTGAAGTCTGGGCAGAAAATCTTCACCTGTTCAAGTCCCTGAAAGAGGCCTCTCTGAATGCAAATGTAGATGACTGGTGATTGGCTTGTCCTATGAAGAAAGAAAAGAGAGAAAGGAAGAAAGAAATTGAGAGAGGCAGAGAGAAAAAAGAGAGTGCTCTCCCTGGCTAGATGGGGTGTCTGTGTGTCTGGTAGGAGGATGAAGTCAGGGCAGAAAATCTTCAGTTGTCCTAGTTCCTGAAAGGGGCTACTCAGAACTCAAATGTACATGACTGATGACATGCTTGTCCTTGCTAGAGCTGAGGGACAGGAGGGTGAAGAAACACTCAACCTTCCTAATAGTGTCTCTTTGCCTGTAGCCTACAATTCAAGATGGTTAAGCGTCAGAAATTCATGGATGGACTTTGTTCGATTAGAAAGACCTTCTTTTCTTTTTCTTAAAGCTCAATTCAGGAATGTGGGTGAATAATATTCCCTTTCATCATAACTTAATCACATAATGCGTATTTTCAGAACACAAATAATTAGCCTAGTTGCTCTTTAAAATATTTCTAGGTTTTAAAACACTTTTAAAAAAGAACTGTAATTGTAAATCTTTAAAGCAACTTCTAGCTTTATGTCTGTCATATTGAAAAAGTGGGATGCCTAATGAATATATAGTCACTAATAAACCCCTCTTTGTATGCCCATTTTTATATTCATATGAACAGGGATAAATGTTACCATTTAGGGAAAACAAGTCGTGAAGCTACAGTGAGGATTTACCCTGCTTCCTATTCTCCTTGTACACATACAGGGAATTTGTGTTACCTGAACTTGTTTCTTACAACCAGAAGACAGTACCAGAATTATATTGTCGTTCTGGATTGTTCCTTCTTCACAGGTCATGGAAAATAAAATTTTCTCATTTATTTTTGGATAATGTCATTGAATATTTAATAAAAACAAGTCTGGCATTTCTTCTAGTTTATTTGTTGCAAAATATTTTTTAAATAGATAAAACATGATTTGTGAATTTAAGCTTAGGGTAAGAAAAGCTTTATATAAAGCAGGTGGTCATTATTCTATTGTATTTATTTCAGTCTCATCAATCACTAAAAAGAAGCATCTTTTGAAAATTACAAAATAGTAAGTAAATATATTCCATTATTTATCTATTGGATAGGGGCCAGTGTATTTTTTAAATAGATAAAACATGATTTGGGAATTTAATCTTAGTGTAAGAAAAGCTTTATATAAAGCAGGTGGTCATTATTCTATTGTATTTATTTCAGTCTCATCAATCACTAAAAAGAAGCATCTTTTGAAAATTACAAAATAGTAAGTAAATATATTCCATTATTTATCTATTGGATAGGGGCCAGTGAGTGGCGTGGTGGTTAGGGATGTTGGACTCCTACGTGACTGACTACAGTTCTAGTCCTGGACCTAGTGACTTGCTTTCTCTCTCTCCCTCTCTAGTCAAACTGAAATAAATAAATGAATAAATAAATTTAAATAAAATAGTTCTTTAAAAAATATATCTATTGGGTCATTTGAAAAGTCACGACACATTTCTGCATAGAAAAACAGGAAAACATGTCATAACTTTTCTGTGTATAT
>NW_006159617.1:4115632-4132941 GCF_000334495.1 Tupaia belangeri chinensis | reverse complement strand
CTAAACAGTTCTCCCAGTGCATTGGTAATAGCTTGTAAAATGCATTTTGGTCTTCTGACATTCAGAACTACAAGTAATAAAGTTTAGTTGTCTAAATTTCCAAGTCATTAGTAATTTGTTAAACAAAATTAGAAAATTAACACACAATCCTACATGAATAACAAGACATACTGACTTTATTTTCACTGTGTAACTTGCACCTTCTCATTCAAATTGCCTTACACCACTATGTTCAAAGACTTTAG
The DNA here is from genome assembly GCF_000334495.1 of Tupaia belangeri chinensis. Classification (NCBI taxonomy): domain Eukaryota; kingdom Metazoa; phylum Chordata; class Mammalia; order Scandentia; family Tupaiidae; genus Tupaia; species Tupaia belangeri. The sequence goes on along the minus strand of NW_006159617.1, from coordinate 4,132,696 downwards.
GCTAGAATGGGGTCAGCAGATGGAGTGGTGATAAAGGCAATGGATCCCCACATGGCTATTCATGATTCAAGTCCCTGAACCAGTGACATGAAAAATCACACTAGGTGCATGTGTGTGCATGCCCAATATTCAGAGAAGATAATGAAGGATTATTCCCTTTCTCTATGTCTCTCCAGTGAACACACATGCTCAACGGTAACCCCCCCAAAAATTTAAAAAGATTCTCTGCTAGAAAGTATTGTCCCAGCTTCATTATTTAGCCTCACCAGTGTGTTGTACTACCACTAGTTAGTTTATCAATTTATCAGAGACATTTTTATTATGATCAATGTTTTTTTACCATTTTCCCAAAGCACTCTTATTCAAAGTATGGCATACATGACATATTGATGAAACACTAAAGATTTTCATTTTCTGCATGCGGCTATCTTAATTTTTTTGTATGATTTCATATAATAAACAAATATAATCAAATTATTGTGCCTGTAATTTTACCGATGTTCATAAAAAACATGAGTCTGAAAATAAGTATAATACTCAATTAGGAAAAGAACAACTGACTTATGGATGAGATGTTGCTCCCAAGTTAAAGATGTTTAGAGGGCATGTGTACTTGCCAGAGAAAGGAGAGGCAGAGGCAGAGCGGAAGAAGAGAAAGCACCCCCATGGAGAGTGGTCACCTCACAATCCCTTCTTTTCCATCTCTCTCTACTATTGTGAATCTAGCATCGAGCATGTTTCTCACAACACCAGACTGAGGACTTGAAACATGTAGTTGACCATGTGGGATCTAGCTGCTCCAAGCACCAGGCCACACAGCCAGCCCAAAGATTCCTGACTTTTAAAAATGATAATCTTTAATAAGTAATCAGACTATTAGTCATTACTGAAATTTTGCACAAAGGACAAATTTACCCAAATTTTAAAATAAGTAAAAAATTAACAGAAACATGAATGAAAAGTTACCTACTGAAGATAATGTATATGGTGATATCTTTGACTTGATTGACATGCACTGCATTCATGCTTGGAAAAAAACATTTTGTACATTATGAAGATGTACAGTGATTAAATGTAAATTTTAAAAGTGCAAAACATAATCATGTAAATCTTCTAAGATCGAAATTTACTGCTACAAGACTTATAATTTGATATATATATTAGTAATTATTAACATCCCATACAAAATGAATTCCTTGGAGTATGAGTCCTCTTGGCCTCACTGCAGACCTGAAGGTGACAGTAAGGGCACAGCTTCACTTGAAACCAATTCCTCAGCTTGAATATGGGGCTATACTTTCACAGAAAGATACTATATTTCTCTATGAACTATACCTACTACATAGTTTGTATCTCAAAAAGTACTTATTTTCGATAGTCATACAGATATTCAATAAACATGGAAGCTCTTTGGACTTGAGACATTTAAGTAACATTAACAAAAAGCAGAAGTATTTTTTTATTCCTCATTTTGAAAACAATATTATGATTATTCGCTCTCTAAAGCTGAGTGAAATGTAAAGTATTTTGCAGGTTGAAAGACAGAATCTTTGATCAATATGATGTAGACCACATTGCATTCATTCGCTAATAATCATAATAATATATAATAGTAAATATGGGTCAAAATTAATTATGTGTGTAATAATATTACCTCCATTGAATATTTTAGCACAAAGTTATTAACTGAAAAGTATTTAAGTGTTTTTATGGTCTTTGAAAAGGGCACTGTATTTTCCTGTTTAGAAAAAAAGCCAAACGTCTATTACAATTGTATCACACTTTAAAACTTGTAATTTTCCTGCTCATTTTCTAAATAAATTACTACTGTCTCCCTTTGCTTTGCTGTAATAGAATAAGTCCATTGTATAAAATTAGACATGTATTTTCAATATAAATAATTTTATACAGATTGTATTTCTAAGCTTTTATAGATACCTAATTTACAGTTAAAGATTCTATATTGCCACTAAAATAATCAATTAAAATTACAAAAAAAATAACAAGTTGAATTAAAACCAAAAATTTGACTATAATGAAGGTTTTACTTTTCTCATGAATGTTGGAACTAAACAAAAAGCAATTTTAATTGGAAAAGAGTGAGAAACGATATGAAGTATTTTTAGTTGAGATAATAATTTTCATACTTATGACGTACAATGTGACTTTTCAGTACAAGAACACCATGTGTAATGTTTAAATCAGGATAAATATGCCCATTATCTCAACCATTTGTCATTACTTTGTGCTGGAAACATTCATTTTTTTCCTTTTTCTTTTTTTAGTTACGCTGAGATATGTAGTAAATTGTCATTAAATATTTTTAAATGAATTTCTGAGTGTTTTTAATGACTTTAAAAGGTGATGGTTGTATTACTTCATAATGCCTAATTTCATGTCTAGATTTAAATTTGCTTTTTCTTTACACAGCACTTCTCACATACTTTTCAAAAATAACAAATGACGAAAAAGAGCTAAGAAGGAAAACTGGCCTCCACAGTAGTTTACTGAAAGGGAAACGGAGGATTCATTTTTTAACTGGTCACACGTACACATAAAAAATATAACGAAGCATTTTTCTCGAATTTTTCTATCCCCCTCTCTTCCTCCTGCCCTTCTTTCCTCCCTTCTGTATATTTTCTTCTTTTATTCTTGTGTTATTTTTGTTTTCTGATGTAATGAAAACTAAATCTATTTTTTTAAACCAATGAAAGAATTCTCTTATGCATTAACTGCATACATTTTGAAAGGTTATATGATATCTCACAGAATTAGATCTCTCATGTTTTTATTTTTTTATTTTTATTTTAATGTTATTCACTCAATTTTTTTTTTTTTCTAGATATGAGAGGGAGTGACAGAGGCAGCACCTTCAACATTGCCCGGACTCTACAATCCACCCCCAGCCTTCTGTCAGTGTATGAGCATGGGATGCTCAGGGAGGTGTCCAGACTTGAACCTGGAACCCCTACATGTGGAATTGCCTCACATACTAATATTTTTTACTGTAGTATCACCAACTAGTTTCCTTCATGTTTTAAAGAAGGAAATACAGCTGTCCCTTTAAATAATTATAAAAATTAAGTGAGATTATGAGCTAATATTTATTTTGTCACAAAGCACTTTTTCAGTAAACTTAGCATTGATTAATAGGCCTTCTCTGTTTCTATTCGTGACATATATTTTTTCTTTCTCCTTGTGGTTTTTCTGCATGACAAACTGAAATCAGCTGAATTTCACTAAGGTTCTTATAAAAACAGAAATTTTGGTGCTTAGTATATAAAATTACTTTTATCATAATACATTGCTTTCCAAAGACTACTCTTCAAGAAGCGAACAGAGCAAAAAATATTCCTGGAAAACTTTCACGCTTATTTGTAAAGGCCAACAATTTCACAACTTTTTCAAATAACATGAGATGTAAACGTCAAACAAATGATAAACTGTTTAAGATTGTCCTTCATTGGCGGACAAAGGATTCAGTGATGTAAGAACTACAAATAAAGGATGCTTTAAATCATGTCCTATTTGCCCTTTGGAGGAGGAAGGAATTTTCACCATAGGATTATAGATATGGCTAAACACATGACACAGACCCTAGCGGAAATATGGAGAGCTGTTGCGTTATATTCACCCACTGATTAGGGAGAAGAGCACTACCTACCACACGAAGCCAGACAATGGCTACAGTCCAGAACAGAAGCTCTGAGGGACTGACCCACAAGAGGGTCAAGTTTCCCCTGGTCCCTAATTGAGGATGTGATGAGTTTGTTCAGATCATTCTGTGGACTGACAGGGAACTGTAATCTGCTACTTAAGAATAAGCAGAAACTTCACCTGGTCTGTTTTATAAAAAGGATCGTGTGGTTAGAGAATCTTATTTCTAGACACAGAAGACATTGAAATTTGTAGCTATAATAATCTTTTAAACATTTATATCATTTATTAAGAGAGAAAGAGAGGGGATTACCCTTGACAGAATCTCACCATGCCACAATCCTTCCACAAACCTCCCAGCCAGCCAAGATCATGGGTGAAACCAGTGTTTCAGGTCCACCTAAGATACGAACCCTTTGCCTTCCACATGGATCCAGCATTGTTCAGCAATGCTCATTGTCCATGGCACTGCAACTGCGCTTATGAAGAAGCCATTTGGCTTTCCTGATTTCACCAGTCAAGGTAGCATGTAATAACAGACTTTACATTTAGACATGTGACAGAAAGCCAAGGAATTAATATGGTCAATTTCCAGCCAGCCAAATCTAAAACAGGGTTGTGTAGTTAAAATAATGAGAATAGCCTCTTCTAATCTATATGAGCAGGGAGAAGAGATATTTCTTGGTATATGAAGCTAAATCTGCCTATCTAATAGGCATTTTCTAGATTCAAGTCACCCCAATTATTTTTGAGTGCAATTACTTTTAGTTTTTAAATATTGGAAATTCATTATTCCTTGAACAAAATTATCTTAAACTCAAAATAAATGGCAAAGTTATACTTTGCTAAGTCACTGGCATATTTAACAAATGGTCTTATTAGTTTTAAGAGAATAAGTATATAAAATTTCATTTTGTTCACTTGTTCTTTTTACTGCTAGAAATTAACAAGGTCTTTTAGTAAAGTTCTCATCAATCAAATTACCATTTTAAGTAAATTATTTAAATAAAAAAAGATTTTTTTTGTTGTTTTAAGTAGATGATTTAGATGTATCTATTGTGATTTGGGGTTAGTTTCAACCTCTTTATACTTTCTCTTTCCAAAAACATATGCTAATAAGTTCCCAGCAATATTACAAAGATAAACTGAAAAGCACTTTGCATAAATGAAATGGTATATAAATGCAAATTAATAGCACTAATGTATGTTATAATTATATATAGAATCTTCCAATATGAAGCACTGTCTTAAGTTAGGATGTATCCCCTGGGGGAGGATAAGAATGAAAGAGTTCGCAAACGGACAAATAAGATGGTTAAAGTAGAATGAAACTTAAGCGTATGCTAAAGGAAAGTAGAAGAGCTAAGATTATTTAGCCTGGAAATGTGAAGAGATAGAGTGAATATAATTGAGTTATTTAAGATTATGGAGGGTATAGTAAAAATTGATAAGATCCTTTTTTATGTGCTATTCCATAATACAAGAAGGAGAGATCACTCAAAACTAATGGAAGGTTAATTTAAAAGGAACAAAAGGAAATACTTAATCTTCACGTAGTGTAAAGTCAAACCACGTAATTCAATACTTTAAAAGATTACAGATTAAAATACAGACACTACATTTAAAAATAGGAAAAAAATTATAGTCAAAAGCAATTTTCCATATTAAATGAAGGAAAAAGAAAATGTACATCCAATGTAATTAAATAATGGTCATCAGTATTGTAATGTTGTTATTCTTTCTCTCAATGTAGGGTTATAATCAGGAGCAGACCAAGGAGACTGCTGAATTTTTAGTGTTCTTTCATTACTTGTGATTTTATTTTTAAGGAGAAAAGGAGGAAGCCATAGATGTGTTGACAACTCATTAGTGCTACACTCCATATTTATTTCACATTCTTTTTCTCCCGTATTAATAACCTGGATGCCTCTTATTAATTTACAGTCCCAGGGCCCAGCAGGGAGCATGATGGTTGGGGGTGCTGGATTCCAACACGGCTGACTGTGATTTGAGTCCTGAAGCTGGCAGCTTGCTTTCTCACTTTCCCTTTCTCTCTCTCTCTCTCTGATCAAATTTAAAAAAGAATAATAATAGCAAATGGAATTAAATAAATACATAAATATATTTCTTAAATTTATAATCTCTCTCACACACACACATATATATGTGTGTATATATGTATATTTATACATATATATATGTGTATATATGTATGTATATATATGTATATATACATATGTATGTATATATATACACACACATATATATGTATAAATTACAATATGTATACGTATATATGTGCTTAAATTACAATACAAATGCAATAAATGTTAAGATAAAAAAATTATCCTTCTAAATTTGTTGGTATCAGCCGAGTTTAGTAAAATTATTTTGTATTTTAATTTGACTATTTATCAAGAGTAAAAATGTTTGTTGTTTGTCAGTAAAATTTACATTTGAGAATTTATGGTAAATTAAAAAGAGGGTAATTTCTTTCTGTCTCTCTAAACATCTGATAATAAGGAAATGACTAAACAAATTAAAGTATACCCATTCATCAAAAAATTATGTAGACAGTAAGGCAATAATTATAGGAGACAAGGGAAATACCAGTAATCACATGATAAATATAAAAGACAGAGAACAATGTTAATTTCATCTATGATTTTGTAGCAATACAAATATCAGGTGTGCGTGAGAAGATATGGAAAAGAAGAAAGCAAACATGAAGACAGTTGTGTTCGTGTTTGAGATAAGAGGTCGTTTGCTTCCTTCCCAAATTTCTTTAAGTCTGTCATGTTGTTTTTCCAATGTAAGAAAATAATTAAGAATCTTGATGTTCCCATAAATATATATTAGAGATCATATAAAAAGTGGAAAGGAACAATAAAAATGTGTAAGATAGGACAGACTCCAGTACCGGCTTCTTCTGAAATAGCAGTTTCTGAAATAACAGACAGGTTTTTCGTTTGTTTGTTTGGTGCAAAAGATCCAGAGGGAGGAAAACACGTTGGGAAAACACTTCTGCAAACACCCTCGTCTTGTTTTATTGCCACGGGTAAAGGAAAAGAAAAGGTCCTTGAAAAAAATAACAATATATTTCTGAATTATGCTTTTCCAGCTGGGCTTCAAGTTGCTCTGAAAAGAACATGGCAAACAACTTAGGTATACAAACGCTTGAGACAATGTACAATACCCACAGGATTTGTTAACAAATGGCCCATTTAGGAAAGTAAACATTTTGCTTTCGTACTAGCACATTTCCACCAGGAAAGGATCACAGGGGTGCAAAATTCTACACTATGTACTGATATGCAAGGGTCTTTGATGTTGGGAGAAATAGTAGTTCCAGGGCAGTAATTTGTCTTGGGGAAAAAGTTGGATTGCGAATTGGAATCAGATTGAGAAGCTATATGGGACCTGTTGAGGCCAGGAATTTCATCACACAAAGCATATTTTTTTATATTCTTGTGCAGAATGAAAAGTTTTAAAAGCAATTTTAAATAAAAACTATATTTTCAATATCCAAATAATTGACAGTTATTTGCTTTATTAAATTACCCACATAATTGTCTAAAATCATGTTTGATGTGATAATCCATTTTCGATGTACATAGGAAACTGTCAAATTTTGGAAACCAAACCCATGATTTTTAAAGAATTCATTGCCCTTCTCCAAAATCTAATTTCTTTGTTCAGCCTGTAGCAATTGGCCATGAGGCTGAATTATGGTCTGATAATTAGCCTAAGTCTATTCCTTAGAAGTTGGAGAAGGAAAAATAACGACAAGAACAACTGGTGAGTACATTTTTATTACAGCAATGTTTGGTCGTTTCACACATTTCATTTTTTAGCAGGATTGTTTAGCTTTACATGACAGTGACTTATAAATGATTCCACAGTGGTTGACAGAAGTGAGTACACTTGCGGTTCCTTCACTCAGTATCTTATAGTTTGAGAGGTAAAGAAACAGATGATGTGCCCCAATCTCATCAAGAACATAAGGGGACGTTTAGCTGTAGTTTTGCAAACTCCTCAAAATATCTAGATCTTCCACAACTGGGAATAAATTCTAAATATTTGGGAAAAATTATTTTATTCTTTTTATTTTATTCTCTAGAATAGCAGTCTTACTCAGTGTTCTTCCAAATGCTTTAATAGAGAAAATCATATCTTCATATAAAGTCTTAGGCGAAGGCCCAGTAGATGTAAGAAACAAAAATCAAGCTGTTTCTTTAACATCACTTGGGAAATTCAGAGCTCCCTGACTTCTGAGCCCAGAACCATCTTTGTGAAAACTTCTGAATTCCCAATATCACACAATGTAAAGATTAATGAACTTCATGATTACATTCCTCTAACAGGTCGATGACAGAATTATCTCCCTGTCTTAAATTTGCTTTGCAAAGTAATTTGGAGATTGCTGCTACAGTTAATAACCATTTAAATCAAATCTTAACAAAGAATCCTTTTATACAAAATTGTCAAACAGTTATTTTCAAGACTAGCTTAAATTCATTGACATCTTTAAGTGAAGATTATTCATTTCAGACCAAAAAAGAATCGGTTATATTTTTAAATTACTATTTTTTTTTGTCAGAGGACACATGCACACACTAGAGAGAGAGAGATAACACACCTTGATGAGACATAGTCATATCATATTCTTTTTCCTCCATTTTTTCATCCCATCAGGATTCTGGACTTACATGCCCATGGCCTGGAGTGACTTTCAACAGGTCAATCATGTGTGACCTGGCCTTCCATGCACAGAGGTTAACCATTGTACTATGAGGCCAGCCCAAAGACTAGTTAATTTTTGATATATTGTTATTTTAAAACTGTATCTCTCTCATAGAGAGAGGGAAGAAGGAAATAGGATAGAAGGAAGGGAGAGAAAGAAGGAGGAAGAGAGGAAGTTAGACAGTCTCAGAACCAAATAATTTATCTTTAAGTCTTTGAGATCTTTTTCTGTTAGTTCTTGCGTATGTACAACTCTTCAGTCTTTTCTTCAAGATATGAGCTCTTCTAAGGGCTCTTGGTGCTGTAAAATCACTTTAACAGATGGCTCCCTCTCTTATTTCCTAGAGAGATATGTATCAGAAGTGTGTTCGGACACCTTCATATTAAGAACAGAGCTCATTGGAAGCAGCGTATCATCCTGAGGCAACGCAGATTGCAACATGATTATCACTTCTGAGAGGGTGTCTGTTCTAAATATGTGATTTTCTCTTTGATAGGGATAAGGGACAAGAATCCAGTTGGAGCGTCTCAAGGGAATGCTTTCCTATTGGATTCTCTTTCCTTTTCCTATCCCTTTCTTCCTGTGCAGATTAAAATGCTAGTCTCGTTTATCTCTATCTTTAGAAATAAAGTTTAGTCTTTCTGCCCTGACATGCATGTTTTAAAGATTTTATTTACTTTTCATTCCAAATATGTCTTGTCAAATGTTTCCTGTTTCTTTATACTTTTACCTTGTCTCCTCAAACAACTCTGTTAAAAAACAAAACAAAACAAAAAAACCTTTAATTTTATGCTACTACAAGTGCCCTTAGACAGAAAAGAAAACCGTCACGTCAAAACACTTTTTTTAAGATTTCCATTGCCAAACGGAAGAAGGAAACCAATAGTGTAGAAAGATTAATTGTACACTCTGCTATATTTTTTCTTTGAAATGGGTTGTAAGAATTTGGGATTTGGGCAACGAGTGCAGTTTCTGCCAAGTTTTCAGTGTTATTTCTCTAGAGATTCTTTTTTGAAGGGTATATTTCCTGGCATATTCAAAACCATGTTTAGATAAAAGCAGACATTTGTTGATGACTAAATATAAATTTGTGGAATGATCTTTCACAGTTAAATAAATTTTAAAGTCTTCGATAGAGTTTTGGTGCTTAGTTGGAAAACTTGTTGGCTTTCCTGATGAAACAAGAGGACAGCTCTTGCCCAGTAATTACTCTGACTAGTACTGAAAAAAAGGTCTATTGGAAAACATTTAGAATATGTAATTTCATCTAGTTTGGTGCTTCTGAATCAATAAAACTTATTCTTCCAGTCACTAAACCTAGGAAATTTCCATATGCTTGGGTAATAATTCTTCAGAGCTGTTTAAATATCACTCTCCTACTTAACCTAAAATTATTCATGAGTTATGGTGAAGAGAAAGGAGTCTCAAAGTTTTAACAAACATTGGACTTTGATATTTCTCCAATCTAGAGATTATATAATTATATATGAAATGATCTCTTGTTTTCAGCCAATGTAGGTTTTATGAAAACCTGCCCATAAGGGTTGCTTTTTTTCTTTTCTTATTTTTTTACAAAGAAAATTGAATTTTGAGAATTTACTTATCCAAGTAACAAAATATAGGTCCAATTCCAGATGTTTAATTTGATCAGTCTTTTATTATACTCTACACCTTAGGAAAATATTACAGAATTAAAGCATGATCCCTGGATGAGATATCACTGGTAAATATTCTAAAGCATGGATATTATTTATATAGTTAATTTTTTGCTAAAATTTAGATGATAATTTGGGGAACAAGACTGGCACAACATCCACCAGCAATTATTATAGGTGATTTCTGGCTCTCAGAAGTGGATAATACAGTTTTTTAATTTTAGATTTTGGTTTCAACTAGGTAATTTTTTTCATTCAGAAAAGAATATAACCTAACCTGTTTGTATTATGTGATAAAGGTGAATGATTAAAAGATCCATTCATTGCAATAAAGAGGTGACCTGACCACTTTAAAAATACTGTTTTTTGTAATGTAATGGTAAACAAAAAATTAGAATACAGTTTTAAAAACTGAACATTTGGGGGACCAGCAGTTAGTGTAATGGCTATGTCACTGGACTCCCACATAGTCGACCGTGGTTTGAGGTCCGGACCCGGTGGCTTAAACTCACGCAGGGTCTGTGTACATGCGTGCCCAAGATCCCGAGAGGAAAATAGAGGAGAAGGGATTGAAGCCTGGCCATCCCCCCTGGGGGGTGATTTCTCGCTTTCTGTCTCTCTGTGTCTCTCTGTCTGGCGAGTGCAGGTGCCCTATAGCAAAAACCTCTCCAAAAAAAGAAAAAAAAAAAAAAACTGAACATTTGGGGCCAGCCAGTGGCCTGGTGATTGAGATGGCTGGATTCCACAAAACCAACTGCACAGTTTGAATCCTGGACCTGCTGTCTTGGGAAACATGCCAGGTACATGTGCATATATGCCCAAAATCCCAAAAGGAGAAATAAATGGAGGAGAAGGAATTGCACTGTGACCATATCCTGTTCGAGGTACTTTCTCACTGTCTCACTCTCTCTCTCTATCTCAGTCTCTCTACAACAAGCATATGCACCTTCTGGAAAATTCGAAACAAAAGCAAACTGGACATTTCTTATCAAGTGTATTAAGTCAGAATCTTCCTTTCTAAGCATACTTTACCTTGTATTTTTGTCATGCTTTCATGGCTCCATAACATTTTCCCATAGTTCATTTTGCTTGACTCTCTGTGGTAAACAGTATAATGCCCATTTTCCTACAAAGTTGTCTATATTCTTACTCTCAAAACTGGTGAATATATTATTTTATACGATGAAACAAACTTTGCACATGTGATTAAGTTAAGGATCTTGAGACAGGGAAATTATCAAAAAGTATTCCAATGAGCCCTATACAGTCCTTAAAAAAAGAGGCAGGAAGTATCAAAGTCAGAAAAAGTGATCCAACAAGGGGGAAAAAATAGAAGGTTTGAAAATGATACATTATTGGCCTTGAAATTGTTGGAAAGGACCCTGAGCCAAGGAATTCAGGTGACCTCCAGAATCTAGGAAAAACAAGGAGACAGATTCTTTCTTAGAGCCTCCGAAAGGCACATGGCCTTGCCAATAACTTGATTTTTAGTTTAGTAAGATCAGTTTAGATATCTGAACCCCAGATCTACAAGAAAATACATTATGCTGTTTTAAGCAACTAAAATTTCAGTAATAGAAAGCTACTGGGTCATTGGAAAAGTCATGACAAATTTTTGTATAGAAAAAAAACAGAAAAATACATCATGACTTTTCTGAAAACCCAATGCTAAACTTGTGGTTATTCTGAGATATGAGGTGTGAGATATTAGTTCCAGTTTACAGACATGTCATGAGTTTTGGATCTCCTATGCATTTAATTATCTAATTTCTGATAATAGATTAAAATGCTCCAAATGAATATGATTCCATTGAGAAATTTTGGGTGGGTAAGAGACATAATCTGATTTGTGTCTTAAAAAATCTTTGCAGCTATTTTAGGCCATTTATGCCACTATAACAAAACATCTGAGGCTGGGTAATTTATAAAGAATACAGTTAAAAAAATAATAATATGGAGGCTGAGAAATCCAAGATCAAGGGATAGCGGATTCTATTCTTTGGTAAGAACTACTGTGTGCTTCCAAGATGGTGCCTTGATACTCCATCTTCCAGAGAAAGGAAGTGCTTTGTCCTCACATGTTACAGGGCAGAAGAGCAAAAGTATGGAACTCCCTTCACCAAGTCTTTTATTAATTGTACCTAATCCCATTCATGAGGAAGGAGTTTTCATTGCCTCATCACCTTTTAAAAGGCCTACCTCTTAGTACTATTATATCGGCAATGCCTGAATTTTAGAGGGGACACATTCAAACTATTGCACTGACTCTTTGTACATGATACAGAGGAGAGAGGAGAAAGGACAGTGCATCTTCTAGTTGAGATATACTGCTGAAGATGGCTCCCATCTTTATTCTTCCTTACTTTTCACATGTTAGCTTGACAACTGGATGAATAACAATGCCATTAAAAATTGAGTTAAAACTGGGTGAAGAGAATGTTTTGACTTAGTTTGGGCTGGAAATGATATTTACAAATTGTTTTCAAAAATGTAAATTTTGAGATGCTTATCAGACACCCAAATGGCTATGTCAAGTTAGCCCTAGATATGTGAATCTGAGTGCAGGGTAGTAGAGGTTATAGGACTTCATATGTCTTGACACTAATCACTGAGAATCTAAAAAAGTTATTCTAGTTTATTTGACAAATTAAAGGTTAATGGAGGTAAGTGATAGATACGGCATTGGACTAGGCTCAAATCACAATAGGCCCAGTAAATCCATGGACGCTATTTGTGGTTGGTTTCTTGGTTCCTAAATATTTGCTTGAAATAGAAACTTTCTAAAATGGGAAGAATTACTCACTCAGCTGATAGTAAAAGGGTCAATTGGAAACCAAGTTAGTAAAACTAAAGCAATATTGTATATCTAGAGGAATTGTACTGTTTACTTAACACCACCAAAAACTTGAAAAATTTACATAATTTATTTTTATGTAGAAGATGGATAGATCTTGGATAATTATAATCTTTTTGAAAATTTTATTTCATTTTGTTTATTATCATCATTATTATTTGTTTTTTATTTGACCAGAGAGAGATGGGGGTTGGAGGTGGGAGAGTGAAAATGCAAGCTGGTGGGGCCAGGACTCAAACCATGGTCAACCACATGGGAGCTCAGTGCCTTTAACCACTCCACCACTTACTGGCTCCAGGATTATCTTAATCTTAACCAAGTGTTGACTTCAATTATTGCTCCTGTTCCATATATGTCATCTTCTCTCAAGTAAATTAAACCAGCTCCCTAGAATGTGATATAAAACTAAGTAACCCAGAAATGCTTTGGTCTCTGTACTAGTTTACAAGGGTCTTATGAAGCAGATTATTGGGCCAGCACATGGTGTGATAGTTAAGGTGGCCAGATCCCAAATGGTTTGATTCCTTGGACCCAACAGCTTGAAAAACATTCCTGATATGTGTGCATGCCCCAAATCCTGAAAGGAGGGAGAAATGGAGGAAAATGGATTGTGGTGTAATCATTCCCCCTGGGGGTGAATGCCTTCTCACTTTCCCTGTCTTTCTCTAGTAAGCACATATGCCCCCTGGCAAAAATTTTAAAAAAGAAAGAAAGAAAGGAAGGAGTGAAGGAAAGAAAGAAGGAATGAACCAGAGAAAGGAAAAAGAAAACAAAGAGATAGAAAGATGGATGCCAATCACCTAATAAGGTCAACATCACACCTTCATGGTCTTGCCTCAGGGCTATATTAATTGTCCTGATCTGTCCTATAATATAGCCCTAGTCCATGGATATCATAATCCTCTTGATGTTAGAATGCCACATTGTTTACTATATTTTTAACATTAAGATTTAGGACCTGATTAGCAGATAACATCCTATACTTTAAATGCCTCAGTTAAACATTAGCAAATCTGAGATATCTCTGAAAGGAAAATTTAGAGATTCATCCTCAGTGATGTTTCTGAAGTTTAGTAGTCTGAAGTATATCATGATATCTCCTTCATTTGAAAACAGATGTTGATGTACCTTGCACATCCATCACTATAAAAGAAACACCATGCTTATGAGCCTTTTTAAATAAAAAAAAATTGTCTATATTTCTGTGTATTAATATGACCCATGTAGTAAATAACACACATAGTTATCAGATTTGAATAGGAGTAGGACAAGAAAAAGTTCTTCAGCAGCGCCAAGCTGCTGTTCTGATGGTGTCTTCTTATGTGACTCAGTATAGCCAGCAATTCAGTTTCTATGATAAATGGAGGGGTCATATAGATTCTCTTACCAAACTTCATAATCATAGCACAGATATTTAGGATTTTTAGAGTATATCTATTACTCCTGAAGATATTTCTTTTTTTGAGAAACACCTCCTGGCTTGCAAGTGGGACCTCCAATGGAATGAGTCCCTAATTAATGAAATAACTGTGAAATTTGAGCTACTTATAAGAAACAGTGTTATGTGACTCTAAGCTATAAGAATGGGTACTCGAGCAGGAATTTAGTGAGAAGAAATGGTATATAAGAAATCATGTTCCAGAAGTTCCAAGAAGCACCAGTTGTATAACAAATTATCTAGAGTCCTTTGATAAATTCTGCATTATCTCTTTTCTCCTACCTTTACCTCTATTTTCAGGGTGTTTTTTTAAATTTTTCCTCTTTATTTAAGGTTTTTACCTTATGGAGTGCACAACGGTTGGAGAGAAACACAGAGAGTGAGAGAGAGAGACAGTGAGAAGGAAAGTAAGAAATCAGCCCCTCCAGGGGATGGTCATGCCACAATCCCTTCTCTTCCATTCTCCTTCTAGGATTTTGGGCATGCATGCACATGTTCCTGGAATGATTTTCAAGCCACCAGGTCCATTACTTAAACTGTTGGCATGTGGGAGTCCAGCACCTTAGCCACTGTGCCAACTGCGGGCCCTCAAGGTGCTTTCTTATGCCCAGTAAACTATGAGTAAAAACCTTGAAACTGGTTGGCAGATATGTACGATTTTCTGGCAGCAACTCTAATTTGATACCTGCAGAATTTCAGCCTGTTTTTAATTGTGTCCCTGAATAGTGGTAATAAGAAACTCACCAAATGGGTAGAACTTCATATTTGACTTTTTACTTTGGTTTGATTGAGAGATACTTAGACATTACATTAATTCATGGATGGTTGCTAATTGTTTGGAAATTTATAGTCAGAAGCTTGAAAAGAACAAGATTATCAGTTTGTGACAAGGGGGTTTATGAAAGAGTTTTATATATATATATGTGTGACAAGGGGGGTTATGAAAGAGTTATATATATATAAATCTCTTGCAATAAGAACAGAGTATGAAGATACTTGTGTGTAATGAGTATGCTTATCAAAGAGCATCTGTTTTCAGGGAGTCTTAGTGGCTGGGCAGATAAAGTGACACATTCTCTGGCTATCAGTCAGTATCTTTTCTTACTTCGCCTAGTGGGTACATGTAGAAATTGGCCCTGGACACCAGAATCAATAATAGGAACTTCTTTCATTAAAAGCTGATCTGGTTACTGCTTTGCTGAATGCTTAAGCTTTGAAAAATAAAGACTAATGTTGCACTAACAATACGGCGTATGTGGAGGAGTCCAACCTGGTGGGGCTCCAGGACCTGTCTGAGCCCCTTGACCTTTGAGCATCGCTTCCGGTCGGTTCAGTAAGTTGGCAAGGCCGCGACTGTATGCCCCCCGACCTTGGAACAAGCTTGGGTCATTTAGCATGTTGGCAAGGCTGCTTGCTATTCGCTCCGAGACTGTAGTAGCACAACGCTTCATTGGGCACAGTAAAGGGTGTGCTAAAGTTCTTCTTGATCTTTGGAAGGCCCTTCAAGACACATTTAATATAAATAATCTTTTCACATACAAGAAGACTAGGCCGAAATTGGCCCAGGACGCTCTCACCCCATGGTAACTAATGTTCAAACAAAATACATAACAGTGGTGCCATAGGCTACACAAGTGTATCCACAACACCATAAACCCATTTTAAAGTTTTTCATTAACTTATTAGTCACTTCACCACCAGTTGAAAAGGCTGTATCCCCGCCCTCATCAAGTGAACACTAACTCCACCCTTTCAGGATAGGTAAATATATTAGGATTCCTTAAGTTTTAGGTCCCTATAGAATTATATAAGTATCATTCTTTATGAAAATCCATAAGAACTAATATCTATGCTTGAGATTTTCTTTCAGTAATCATAAGACAGCTGCTGCTGAACAATCGGTTGATAGTTAACTCTGCTTGCTGGAATTGTTTCCTGAAACTGCACTGCTTGAAGTTACCAGGAACCTGCTTTCATCAATCAAACAATTGTTGAACTGTATCAATGATTAATAGACCTGCTCTTAATCAAACCCTGAATGGTTTCTATTGTTAAAACTTTATGTATTGATAATTAGTACATGTAGCCCCTCTCCCATTTACTTGCATGTATCGCATTTTCAATAAAAAGGCATGATGATTCCTAACAGTTGTCACTCCTCAGAGAGCAATGTCTGGGAGTGTCCGGCTGAGGATGTGCATGAAAAGGCACGAGGTCTTAGTCTTCCTTCCTTTCCAGCGTCGCCTCCATCGAGCCAACCCACCCCTGCCGAGGCTGGTCCCCGGCACGTAAGCTTTATTTCAAGGGATCCCTTCCATCATGGAAAGGGGCAATGATTTATTCACACTGAAGGAGAATTGATTCCAGAAGAAGAGAAAATTAAACATGAGTTCACTTAATTAACTCTAACTTATTTGCAACAATTTCTATGAACTAATTAAATTTAAAAACATTGATTCTATTTGCATAGAGGACACTAACTGCACATAGTATGTATTGGTAAGATAACCACTAATATTACTTGTAAACACCTATAATCAAATATTTTCAGAATGAAAGGCTTTGAATGACAACATGAAATTTTTGTCGTACCTGCTATTTTTTAATAGTCCCTGGACATCTAAATCAAAATGTTCATTCTGTTTCAGGGACCAGCAGTTAGTGTAATGGCTATGTTGCTGGACTCCCCCGTAGTCGACTGCAGTTTCTGTCCCGG
>NW_006159617.1:4086278-4115038 GCF_000334495.1 Tupaia belangeri chinensis | reverse complement strand
TTCGTGTCCCGGACCCGGTGGCTTAAATTCACGCTGGGCGCATGTGCGTGCATGCCCAAGATCCCGAGAGGAGAATGGAGGAAAAGAGATTGCGGCATGGCCATCCCCCCTGGGGGGTGATTTCTCACTTTCTATCTCTCTGTCTCTCTCTGTCTGTGTGGATAGCACATGCGCCCTATAGCAAAAACCTCCCCCCCCAAAAAAAAAAGTTCATTCTGCTTTTACAATAAGGCAACATATATTTGATTTTTTTAACCTAATTCCAGGGTCTTTGATGCACTATCAATTCCCATTTGTATATATTTTATAAATTAAATGTACAGATGGAAAATTAACCATTTGAGTTTGTTTTGTTAATAAATAATTAAAAAAACTCATTTCTAATTGAAATTTTATTCTTCCTTGGCAACTCGGCACCTCTGGTTCTCTTTTATGCACTATATACGTTTTTCTCTAGTATTTTTGAAGAGATCATTTTATTTTGAACTCTATCAATAGTTAACTTTAACTTC
This sequence comes from Tupaia belangeri chinensis, assembly GCF_000334495.1. Lineage (NCBI taxonomy): Eukaryota > Metazoa > Chordata > Mammalia > Scandentia > Tupaiidae > Tupaia > Tupaia belangeri. Next base: position 4,114,526 of record NW_006159617.1, on the reverse strand, counting down.
AATATCAAACTAGAATCCACATTTCCTTTTAATATTAACAAAATAATTTTATAATTAACACTGGCTAATTTTAACTAAAAAATTTAGCCCATTTGTATTTCTCCTTACAGAATCACTATGTATTCTCATAATAATGACATTGAGTCATCAAAACAGAATCGAACTATGTTAATGCCATCTGTTTAAGAAGATAATGATTTCCATTAGAAGAAAAAATGTTATCAGAATAATTGAAATTAGGCCATCTGCTAGCCCCAAAATTTCGAATCTTCAGGGTCACTTTTGTGTAACACCTCATTTTGGGATAATGATGAAAAATAGATATATTAATAAACTTCCCACATCATATAGATTTACATTTTCTTAGAAAAACAAGCGTCTCAGTCTTTGCAAATTTTCACATTAGTAGTAATAATTTTATTTTTTTAAGAGAGAGATTTTTTGCTATAGGGCTGTCACCAGAGAGGCAGGGAGACAGACAGAAGATGAGAAATCATCCCCGCGGAGGGATGATCATGCTGCAATCCCTTCTCCTCCATTCTCCTCTTGAGATTTTGGGTACATATACACACACCCAGTGTGAGTTTTAAGCCAGGGTCTAGGACTTGAACTGTGGTCAACCACATGGGAGTCTAACAATGTAAACATTACACCATCTGCTGTTCCCAGTAAGTTTTACTAGTGAATTTTCACTAGTAGATTTCATGAAATGTCTTGTAAATTAAGGAAAATTTTTGTTTAGTTTCACAGTTCTGAGCTTGAGTAAAGGTAATGACTGAGATAATATGGGCTTCTAGGATAAATGTAAAATTTGACTGTGATGTTCCATGAAGTTCGAATTTGTCATCTGACCTCTTCATGACTCGGTGGCCTCATTTATAAATGGGAGTTTATATTGCAATACTGCTGGGAGTATGATGATAAAATTGGCTCCAGAGCTCTTCAGGGCACCTTATGAGCAGAGTGTGAAAGATGTCTGGTGGCCCAAAAAATAACAGTGAGAAGAAGGTCTATTAAATTGGAAGAATTAAAGATAGCCAACAGACCTATCAGCTACCAAAAATGCTAATTTGCAATAAGGTATTAAAAACAAAGGACCTTCCTATTTCTATACAGAATTAATCCTTCTGTGGCTTTTTATGGACTTTTACTGCATCTCTTTTTCATTATTACTCTCTGTCCTCAAATTTAAACTAAAAAAGAACCATTGGGCTTACTGACAGTCAGCATGATGATTGTTACGCAAACATCAACTTTTCTTGCAAATGTGTATTAAATGTTTTATTATCAGTTAAATTTGGAGGCTGGAGTGAATATTATGTCTATAATTAGTTTAATCAGTATCTTAGTCATTGTATTATTTACTGTGCCCCCTCCCCCCAAATATAGAAAGACTTGTTAGAAGCGGAATGGGAATAAATCCTCCAACTGATTTGTCAGAAGTTCTGGATTGGCTCAGAGTCTTTTAATCAAATTTCACACATCCAGTGTATCAATATTGAAAAAAATGTTACCCAGACTTTTTAACCTATTTTTACTTCCTTTTGTATGGGAACTGAAAAGAAGATAGCTGTAGAAATTACTTTATATTATTCTCATTTGTTTAAGAATTTTAACTTCTATCTGAATTGATTTTGTTGTTAACCAGTTCTGTAATTTTATTTTGAAAGTTTCAAGGAGGCCTCAAAAGTGAAGAATTTGAACATTTTTTAAAGAATTATTTTATTTAAATGTATTCATCATTACTTTTAAAATTTGACCAGAGAGAGAGGGAAAGTGAAAAAGTAAGACACCAAGTCCAAGATTTGAACCATGGTAGGCCATGGAGGACACCAGCACCATAACCGCCATGCCAGTTGCCAGCCTTGAGAACTTGAACTTGAACTTTTTAACAGTTCAAGTTTTGTGAGAGCAGCTTCCAAGAGCACGAAAGCTCTGTGACTGCTCTCTACACCTAGAAACAAACAGAAAAAAACTTTGGAGTCGCTGAAAAATAAAAATTGGAGTCTGACTTTGGATTTAGTAGAAGTGTGTTAAAAAGTCAATAAAACTGGGGAGCAGGAGATGGCATAATGGTTACATTGCTGGACTCCCATGTAGTTGATCACTATTCGAATCCCAGATATGGCGGCTTGAAACTCATGATGGGCTTGTGCGTGCATACACAAAATCCCAACAGGAGAATGGAGGAGAAAGGATTGCCACAGGGCCATCCCTCTTGAGGGGTGATTTCTGACTTTCTGTATCTCTGTCTCTCTCTGCTCAGCGAGTACACACACCCTATAGCAAAAATCCTTCAAAAAAAAAAAAGAAAAGAAAAAGTCAATTAAACTGGAATTTATAAGCTACACAAAATGAACTGGCATGACTATAGTAACTGTCTCCAAATCCTTTTTTTTTGTTAAGAATTATTTATTTAATTTTATTTATTATTTTTTAATTTGATGAAAGAGAAAGAGAGAGAGAGACAGAAGGGAAAGTGAGAAAGCAAGCCACCAGGTCCAGGACTCAAATTGTGGTCAGCCATGTGGGAGTCCAGTGCCTTACCACTACGTCACCTGCTGGCCTCAATAACCTTCTCCAAATCTTGTAGGTCAGGTGACATCCTTTTACTTCATGCAGCTTAAGTAAGACTCAGGTTATTCTTGACAAGTTTTGGTACAAATATAATCCCAATTGCTTTGTAAAAGTTAAGCTTCCAAAACAAAAAAGCCCTTTAGAACAGTAATTTTCAAAGTAACTTTTCCATTAAAACAATACAAAACAACAAAGGTGAGAGTAAGTGAACTAAGAAAAGCTGGGTATAAGACCAAGGGAAAAGGAGAAATAAGAAATGGATATACAAATTCTACTGAAGATGGTAGCTGGTACTTGCTCCTCAGTGGGGATGATTAATTTCCTTTATCGGAGTGCCTGGTGCTTTAGGAGTTAGGGGCCCAGACAAGAAATCTCACTCTGAAATATTTCAGTTTAGCCAAAGTGATCTTCTTGTAGATTTCTGTTACAGTATAATAGATTTCTAATCCTTTTTAGTTATCTGGTCACAGAGAGAAGATGGGGATGTGTACTTAAGGGTCAGCACACTTTAATGGGTTTTAAGATTCTCAAACATCCAGTGAGTTCCTGATTGCCTCTTCACTTATGTTACAGATAATGTAAGAGTAATGCAAAATGAAAAGCTGCATCTCTTACCCTGAAAGATTTAATAATTTATGAGAGTGTAATACACATAAAAGAGTTTAAAGAAACAAGCCAAACTAGCCTATTTTTATGTTTCATTATTATTGGGCTTTGAAAGAAAAGTTCAAACTGATCCCATTCTGTCTCACATCAGAATACTGTGTTTGTGGGACCAGCAGTCAGCGTAATGGCTGTGTCGCTGAACTCCCATGTAGTTCAAGTCCCAGACCCAGTGGCTTAAACTCACGCCAGACTTGTGTGCATGTGCGCCCAAGATCCTGAGAGGAGAATGGAGAGAAGGGATTGCAGCGTGGCCATCCCCCCTGGGGATGATTTCTCACTTTCTGTTTTTGTTTCTCTCTGTCTGTCTGGCAAGTGCACGCGCCCTATAGCAAAAACCTCTCAAAAAAATAAAATAAAAAATAAAAAAAGAGGGCTGTGTTGTGTGTGTGGCACTGGCAGTGGGTTCAGGTAGAAGTAGTAGAATTGATCTCTGTTCCACATGGAGACCTCCTCTGCAGGGGTTCGAGATGTGTAACTTTTTAGGGTAGCAATTTGCATTGGACAAAAGGCATTCAGTGTCATAAGTCATTGTGAGTGGAATTTGGACCCATGGGATATTTGAATGGGACCCGAGCAGAGTCTCCTCACTCCTGTCGATCACTAAGAGAAGTGCTGGCTCTGCTCGTGGGGAGGTCTCTCTGGATCACAGTGGAAAGTACAACTGTGAATCTTTGATACTGGTTTCCTACTGTTTTTTTCTTATACAGAGATTGGATCTTAAAGTCCTGGCTTGGATCTCTGGCAGTACTGATAGAGAGCTTTTTATAAGGCACTAAATGATTCCTTGAGCAGGATCTACTGCTGTCCACTTGATCATTCCACGTGGGATCCTCTAGTACCAACACTACTACCACTTTGCCTCGTCATGGTCGTTTCTCTCCATCATCTCTGTCCTTTGGTACTCCCCAGACTCTGATAAATTTATCTAGTTTCTAAAGGACTAGGAAAACAGACCCCTGCTGGTTGTTTTTATTAAAACTTTTATATTATTATTGTTCTAGTAAAGGACTAGTAATCTGGAAAACAAAAGTTACACATATTATCTTTTATTCTCTTGTCTCTCATAAATAAATGCTCTTGTGAAGTAATGAGGGGTTTTGGAAAAATCAGATGATTGACTTGTTTTTAAATTATGTATTAAAGGGACTGGTAGGTGGCATGGTGGTTAAGGGTGCTGGACTTCCATGTGACCGACTGTAGTTCTAGTCCTCTCTCTCTCTCTGTCCCTCCCGCCCCTGCCAAATAAAATAAAATAAAATAAAATAAATAAAGTTAAATAAAAATAATTATAAAAAAAGAATTATGAATTAAAAAGGAATAATGATCTTGGGACAGAGATAGTGATCAGGATTGCTTTTCAGTTTGAGGAACTTTTGTCTATCTGATTGCTTGAAGAGCTATACTGCTTTTCCTTTGGTTTTCTTATAGACGGGTCCCAGATTGATGGTTTAATTACCCTCATAGGGTGTTACAATGAGACTCCTTACCTCTCAGTTTCAGCTATATCACCAAGAAAAATTTGGCAAAACATTAATATTTCAAAATAAAGGACTGCATCACATATGCTGAAAACAGATTCTGTAATATTAAATTTTGAAGCTGAAATAGAAGAGGCTAAAAGATAGTTCTGATTTGAAGAAATAATTTTATTTGGTGGAAGTTCTCAGTGAGGGAGGAAAGATAATTTCTTTATTCGTACCTTAGATCTAGTGTTCTGATACCCATCCCATGGAACTTGGAGGACACAGTGGACTAGTGAAAAATGCGCCCTAGAGAAAGGTGAAGGGCAGGAAGGTGGCTGAATTAGTTCATATCTATCTACAGAGAATCAAAGGTTTGGGCTTCAGGTGGGTATAAAGCTAGAGTTGCCTTAAGATTGTCTTCAATCTCACTGGAGGGGCAACCTAGAGAGATGAGTAACGTACTATAACATACAAAGAGTCTGGCAATGCATTAATGGTTATGCAAAGGCCAATTAAGAATTCCTAAGCAATCTTTTGGAGGAGATTAATTAATTCTTATCAGAGCAATTGTAGTTCAGAGATTCTTAGTTGTCGTAGTTCCCTATTATTGCTATAACAAATAAGCCCACATTTACTGGCTGAACATAACACAAATGTATTCACTTGGAATACTAGGAGTCAAAAGTCTAAAATCAAGATGCAGTCAATTTGTGTTTCTTCTAGAGGCTCCAGGGGAATTATTGTTCCTTTGACTTGTACAGTTCCTAGAGGCCACCTGCATTCTTTGGCTATGACTCCTTCCTTCTTCATCAAAGCCAGCAGTACAACATTCTCAAATTTCCAAGTTTCTCTCTCTCTTTTTTTTTTTTTTTTTTTCTGTAGGGCGTGTGTGCTTGCCAGAAAAACAGATAGGGAACATGAGCTCATCAGAGACAGAGAGAGAGACAGGGAGAGAGAGAATGAGAAATCACTCCCCATGGGGCATGGTCACGAAGAAATCCCTTCCTCCTCCATCCCTCTTAGGATTTGGGGCATGCACACACACATGCCCTGTGCGATTTTCAAGCCAGTGGGTCTGGAACTCAAAACTCAGGTCAGCCATTTGGAATCCAGTGCCTTAATCTGTATGCCACCTGCTGGCCCATGTCTCTCTGTCCTTCTTCTATCATCACATTGCCTTCTGTACCTGGGATTCACTTATCTTCTCCTCTTATTAGGACCTCTGTGATGACATTGGACCCATCAGGATAATTAACGATAATCTCCCCAATTTGAAATCTATAATTTCATCACATCTGCAAAATAACTTTTGTCATGTATGTTACATTCCAAGGTTTGGGGAATTAGGACCTGTACTCCTCTGGGTAATGGGGAGACTAGTCTGTTTAACATATTACTAAAGAAAGAAAGTTCATGAACCTATCAAAATTATTGCTAATGAGGGAACCAGCAGTTAGTGTAATGACTATGTCGCTGGATTCCCACGTAGTCAACCGCGGTTCGTGTCCCGGACCCGGTGGCTTAAAACTCACGCCGGGCGCGTGTGCGTGCGTGCCCAAGATCCCGAGAGGAGAATGGAGGAGAAGGGATTGCGGCATGACCATCCCCCCTGGGGGGTGATTTCTCGCTTTCTGTCTCTATGTCTCTCTCTGTCTGTCTGGTGAGCGCACGCGCCCTACAGTGAAAATCTCTCCAAAAAAAAAAAAAAATTATTGCTAATGATATAGACAGAAATAGAAACAAATGGAGTGGCAAGCTATGGAACTCCTGATAAGCAGGAGACAAATAATCAACCTTAAGCAAGATCTGACTAAAAGAAGTCTGTTACCAGTTTTAGAGCACAAATCAAGAAGACATTTTGTGCCTCTTATTGTCTCTTACTTATCTTTCCATGACCCCAAGGGAAAAAATTCTGTTGGCAAGCTAGGGGAGAAGGATTCACATAAGCTGAGAGAAAAATAAGTTAATCAGATCCTTCTTTCCTGCTGTAATATTCTGATCTACAGCCCTGTTGAGTTGAGAGAGAGGGCAAACTATTATTTTAAATTAAATTCAAAGTTGATTACTATTGAGAAATCAACATTATAATTGGTGACTCAGAGTTACTGGAGAATATTTTTTTTTATCTGAGAATAAGTGGAAAAGTAATGCCCAGATCTCAACTAAGGGTTGTAACCGCCCCCACAAAGTCTATTGGAGTATATATTGCCAGTGGTGGAGGAGGTGGGAGAATTATGCTGTTTTCTTCTTGTGCTTTGAAGGTTAAGCTTCTTAACCTTCATTAGAGTTATAGAAAACTATCCTAACTTTGAATTGCTTTACACATGTGAAAAACCTGAAGGCTAAAAGATGATAAAAGATAGCATACACTTAGACAGTTAGAAAAGCCTTACTCTGAACTAGATATAGAAATTTTAACTACTTCATATTCCTTGTTTAAGTGACAGGAAGCGAGAAAGAAGGTAAAGTAGAAACTGTAGAGAAGTTATTGCTAACAAGGCAAACAGAATAGAAATAAATAAGGTGGCAAGATATGGAACCCATGATTACCACATAAAGTGACATTGAAGAGCAGAAATGACCATTGGAGAAAAGAGAAGAAAACATATCTCGATAAAAGAAATATAATTGGGGGTATTTAATGAAATGGTACACTTAAATACTTAAGATATTATGGTCATATATCAAAGGCATGTCTATTAAACAGCATACCACCCTGACTGTTCATTCCATTAGGACCACTTGGCCCTTGGTACTTCAGCTGTCCCTGATATCTTCCCTATTGCACAGTACAGTGCTGCACTGACATTCATCATTCCTTGTTCTTTAGAAAAGAAAGGTTACATTTTCAGAAGCATCCCATTTTCTGTGGCAGACACTTGGATAACACCGTTGTAGAGAGATTGTCATGAAAAATTCAAATAAAAGGAATTTCACTCTAGTAACGAGCTTCCAGTATGGTCCCGCGGGGGTCTTTTGGTGTTTTTGCTCTCCCTCATGAAGCACACTCTGCCCAAGTGACCAATAGGATAAATTATTTCAAAGGCTGGGTCCTAAAAGGCATTACATCTGCTGCTTCCATCCCTGCAGTCACTTGTTCCAGGGGAAGCTGGCCACCATGTTGTGAGACCACTTAAATAGCCTGGTGGGAGATGCAGATAAAGTGTAACTGAACTCAAAATAGCCAGCATCAATTTGCTAACCCCTTGAATAAGCTATGCTGGATGTTGATCCTCCAGCCTCCGACAAACCTTTTGACAACTGTAAACCCAGTCACTATGTAACTACAGCTTCTTAGTAGACCTGGAGATAAAACCACTAGTTGACATGAATTCCTGATCCAGAGAATTGTGTAGAATTATAAATGGAGGTTGCTTTCAAACACTACATTTTGATGATGATTTGTTATACAGAAATAAACAATGAGTATGTTTACCCTCACAAAGGGTAAACCCTTAAAATGCCAGTCATCTGTGTAATTAATGGATAATATATAACTATTCTTCAAATATTTCAAGTGACTAAGATGGTAATGTAATTATGTTCTATTTATTTGATTACTGAGTTCATTGTGTGACTTAATCTATTACTGTTAAAAAATTGAATAGTAGTCAGTAGGAAAGAAATAGCTGCCAGCCCTCAGACTGCTACCAATGTTTTCCAACTGTTTGGTATATCAATACACATTTCTAATCTGTTTAGATAAATGCTATAGTTCATCAGAAAAACATTAAAAAAGACATAGAAGGGAAAGTTTAGAATTTTAAAAAATATATTAATTCCTAAAAAAGAGATAGTGAGCTACAGATAAATGTATGTATTTATATGAATGCACAATATATGTATAACGTATATTATAGTATATTAGCAATTAAGCCTATTAGACTTTTCTCACAATGATTTGGACTACATGTGCTATAGTAGGAGAAAAAAAGAAAATCTGATAGTTCGGTTAAACACAATACAGAGCAAATAATTCATTTTTATGCAGCAATTACTCTTTAATTATTTTTTATCCATCTAATGGGGAATACAAATCTCTTCACATTTAGAGTGGCACAACCAGATTATCTTATATGAGATCCTTTCTTTCCTTGAGGAATTATTTTGTTTAATTTTGTTTTATTATTATTATTATTATTATTATTATTTTAATTTGACCAGAAAGAGAAGGAAAGCAAGAAAGAAAGTCACCAGGTCTGGGGACTCAAATCACAGTTGGCCATGTGGGCCTTTTTTTTTGTAAATAAGCACATATCATTCTCTTTCCTGCTTCCCCTATAAAACAGCTTTTATACTCTTTTATGCTTTGTCTCTTCAAAATATTGATGCCTGGTTAAGAATTACACAGCAATAAAAGGTTCAAAATAATTGTACCAATTTTCTACAATTATAAATAGCTTTGATAGTGGGTTATAAATATTTTCCCTTAGCTTAATAAATATATGGATGGAGCTGACAAATGGTGTAGTGGTTGAGACACTGACTCCCACATGCTTGGCCACGGTTTGAGTCCCAGACCTTGCAGCCTGCCTTCTCGCTCTCTCTCTCTGGTCAAATAATAATAATAAATATAGTAAAATAAATAATTTTTAAAAAGAGTTGAGAAAGCCTTTCTTAAATAAAAAAAATAAATACATTAGTATATAGATAGGTCATGTATATTCAGTTATCTCTTTTTATACTCCCAGAATATTTTTTGTTTCTTTTATTTTCTTACTTTTTTGCATTCAATTATTATATATACTTACCACACTTTTTGATCTTTATGGGACTTTTGAGTTGATTCCATATTTTAGCAATTGTGAATAATGCTGCAATAAACATAGATGTGCAAGTACCTTTCTGACTGAGTGTGTTCCTATCCTCTGGGTAGATACTCAGGAGTGGAATTACTGGATCAGATGGTAGTTATATTTGTAGAGTTTTGAGGAATCTCCACAGTGGTCTTACTAGTTTACATTTCCACCAACAGTATAGGAAAGTTCCTTTTTCACCACAGCCTCACCAGCACTGATCATTCTTTATTTTTTCAATCTTAACCATTCTGACTGGGATTAGATAGTAACTCATTGTGGTTTTGATCTGTATCTCCCTTATGATAAGGGATTTAACCATTTTTCATGTTTTTTGGCTGTTTGTATGTCTTCCTTGAAGAATTGTCTGTTCAGCTTGTTTTCTCATTCTTTTAATAAACCCCCAAACATACAGCCAACTGATTTTTGACAAAGGCCACAAGTTAATTTAGCAGAAAAAGTAAAATCTCTTTAGCAAATGATTCTGGAAAAATTGGGTGTTGACCTGCAGAACAATAAAACTAGACCCCTATCTCTTACCATTAACAAAAATCACCATTAATAAAACCTCAAACTATTAGGTTGTCAGAAAAGTCACAATGCATTTTTGCATAGAAAAAAGAAAAAAATACATTATGACTTTTTCTCAACCTATTATAAACCTACTGGTGGAAAACACAGGGGAAACTCCTGGAGACATCGGAGCTGGTCAAGACTTTTGAAATAACATGTCAAAGCACAGGCAATAACCTCAGAAATATACAAATGGGATTACATCAGGTTAAAAGCTTTTGTACAGCAAAAGGTACAAAAATTATAGTGAAGAGAGAACCCTCAGAATGGGAGAACATATTTGTAAACTATGACTCAGATAAGGGACTACTGCTAACAACCAGAATATGCAGAGAACTCAAGCAGTTTACTCCCAAATTATTATTTGGGACTCAGCAAATACTTGCTTAAATAAAAACACAAACCTTAATAAGTTACATTACTGGATTCCTATAACATACAAGTACATAAAAAAGTTAAAGAATACAAGATATTTAATTTTGGGTTCTGCCTTCCTGAGGCTCACATTCATCTTTGTTTTCTTTTTCTTTTTTGTACAGTATGAAGATTTATTTGGAGACTCACGTTCTGATAGTTGATACTAGATATAAATGTAAAACCACTTAGGTGGTATTATAAGTCCTATTTCAGCTTGCAGCAACCACATAAGAGGTTAAGTTCATGTCTGGTTATTTTAAACAGAAATAGTAGATTTTAAAAATTGTATTAAGGCTTGAATTAATTTTTTTGGTTTTTCCTATTATCCTTTCTAAATATATTTTTAGAAAATTAGATAAATACTAATAAAATATTATACTAATTGTTTTGTTCCCGGTAGTAAAATGACTTTAATTTTACTACATTCAACATTCTCATTTAAAGGCAATTTTCTTCCTTTTGGTAACAGTGCATGATGCCCCAGTTGGATGTTGTTACTTAATACATCATTGGAACAAGGACTGATAATATTGCTCAGCTTGAGGCGAGAGAAATGACCCAGAAGCTTGTATAGTACCGTATCAAGATAAATCAGAGCAGCTGAAAAAAAAAAAAAAAAGCCTGGTTACTTGAAGAGTTTTAGAAATACCTGGTGGTAGACAAATTCATCAGTAACTGAACTTACTAATTGCTGCTTACAACTCACTATTGACCAGTGAAACTAAACCTGGACTCTTAGTCTAATTCTACCGCTAATGAGCTGCTGAATCTAGAGCACATTTCCATCTGTACAATGGGTTAATAATGTCAGCCAACTTCTAGGGAGGATTAAGTAGGCAACATATTAAAAGGCTTTGGCATGATGCCTGACAGAAAAGGAAAAAAAAAAAAAGCCTTCAGAAAACATTTATTTCTTTCCTTTTCATTCTGCTAAAGCTTTTAGACTGATAACATGTCAGTTACAAAGGCTGCAAATTGAGTAAAATAATTTATAATATTGATTTTCAAAAAAATTCCAAAGAGTCTGTTAACAGCCAGTAGCTGAATATTTTCTCGGTGCAGCCAAACAGTGCTTGTGGGTGAGATGATGGATCATTTGTGTCTTCACAGTGCTCTTGGGTGCCAAATTCTATTTGTTAATAATCACCGTTTAGAGTGCTATGTGGAAAAGGATTCAGAAGACATTTTCATGTTATTTACAAGAGTTGAGAGAAAATTTTCACCACATAGCTAAAATGTTTGGGAGTGATTATTATAAAACAATGAAAATGGTCACTAATGAAATGATATGTCCTATTTTGAAGCACAATGCTTTGATCAAAAGGTAAGCAGGAAGGGAGGAAAGGAGAGAATGAGCTGAAATCTATCCAAATCCACGACAGATGTAGTCTAGTCTAAGGATTTGGAGAGTTTCATAATTAAGATCTTTAGCTTGCTATGGAGATTAGATATTCACCTGCTGGTTTTTACCTTTCTAGAGAATCTCTCTAAATGCCCCCGCCCCCTTGTTTTGCAGCTTACATTATAAAAAAAAAAATACACTTGCAAATCGTTAGCAGACAATGGGGATCTCTGTTCACTCAACCTGTACTTTCTTAACTTTTGTATTTCCAAGCTTCCTAGAAATTATTAGAACTATTTAATTTCAAGATAGGTTCTTAATTATTTAGATTTAGCCAGACAGAGGAGTAAAAACCTGTCCAAGCCAAGCCAAGCTGTTCTTACTGGGTCCTCCTGAAATGGAAATTAGTTCTACGTGGATTTTGCTACCTTTAATAGCATGATTTAATGTCCCTGAGGTTATGTCCTCAACTTTGTTCAACTTTAAATGTAAATAGACCAAGTATATAAATACCATCTATACAATCTGAATGTACTTGCCACTGAATGCTATTAAACTGCTATGTCGAAAGAGAATTAAGAAAAAACTTATGCAATTTTTAAAATGCCTGTCTGATGATTCACTTCTGCTATCTCCTGTGTGGATACACTTTTAGATTTGAAATAATTACATGTTCTCTAGTAGTCCTGAGAATAGATAGAGGATATAGATTATAGACATATTAGGTATTGACTTAAATATTTAAGGTTAAGGGAAAATTCCAGATTGCAGCTGGGTAATATGGTATTCACTAGTCATATGTAAGTAATTACATTTAAATGAACTAAAATGAAATGAGATTAAAAATTCAGGTCACAGGTTGTACTATTTGTACTTCAAATGCTTGGTAGTGGCAGCAAAACAAGTATAGAACATTTCTGCTATTGAAAAAGTCCTATCAATTGACTATACACAGGACCCTTGGAACTGCACTCTTAAGAGTTACTGAATCTTCACATTATAGTTCCTTCTTTAGGAGACAGATAATGGCAATGTACTTCAGGAAAAGTATTCTAAATAGGATGTGACAAGGGTAGTTTAGAGAGTAATTAGATGAAAAAATAAGACAAAAAGGAGAGAGGAAGGAAAAAAAGAAGAAAAGTAGGAAGAAATGGAAGAAGAGAGAAAGAAAAGAAGGGAGCAATGGAAGAAGGCAACTTTTATGTGTTAGGGCATTGTTTACAGACAGTACCAGAATAAATGTTAATGACAAGCTTAGAACTAAGCTTGTTTGAACCTAAATAAAATAACCCTCCCTCTAATAGTTCGCTTCCTCCTTTGGCATAACTTAACTACTTGTCCTACTGAACTTGTCTGTTGGGCTATGACTATGTAACCATAACATAATCTTATTGGGAAAAATAAAAAAAGAAAATGGTTAGTTCTCCTTGCTGAGGTACATCTTTATGACTGTGCTAAGGGCAGTGACTTGGTATTACTTCTTGAAGAATGTTAATTAAGATAGCCCATGGATACAATAAAAAATTTCATACTCCTTATGGTCATATAGACATGACCTAAAAGTTCATTTCTATAAGTAGATATTTTTCTGTGAGAGTGTAGCTCTAAAATAATATTATGACTGCATATTAGACACAGGAGTATGATATGATTTAGTGTAATTCATGATGAATTAACAGCCCAGGGAAACTTTTTACTCCAAGCTCCCCCTGATAAGCATCTAAGCCTGGTAGGTACAGAGCAAGCAATTTTTCATACACTGGACATTATGATGAATTTCCTTTACTTTAGCTTTTATGCTTGTGTAATTATTCTACAATTTCAATACACCTGAGGTTAAAGATCTGTTTGCAGAACTTGAGACAATATTAAAGGACATAAAACTACAGAGAGTACAGCTAAATGTGCTGTGTAATGTTTATAATGCACAAAGATGAATATAACAAGAAACTAATATTTTAAAAGTCATTGCTTAAAAAATGGGTGGGATGGCTCTTTGAGGAAAATGTATATGACCACTATTAGATATGGGCAACATTTTGATAACAGTAAAGACTCTTCTAATCTGTTCTCTCCCATTCTATTGGTTTACCTCCCCCTCAGCCTCAATTCTCCTTTAATTAATCTCTCTTCCTATACCAAAAGATGAGAAGTTTTCAGGCTGACCATATATATGCCTCAGAGCTTTCCACTTCTGTGTCCTACTAGAATGGGCATTGCCTTAGGCTCTGAAACTTCAGTCTTCCTTAATCCCCCAAATGTTTATTTGTCTGCTGATTTAATCTGAAAAAAGGTTTACTCATTCCAGATAATATTTAAATGTTAACATTTGTCTTCAACTCCAGTTAATAGAAAGAATTTCAGTGTTGTAGGAAACTGTTGGAGGTCTTTCTTGCTTCGAATGCATTAGTGTGCACGGTGTCTAGTGTGCATAATGTTTAGTGTGTTCACAACAATTTAAGACTATCACCATTATTTAATTCTAAAATTTTCTTATTGCTCTCAAAAGAAACCGTATGCCCTTTAGCACTCTCACACTATCCTCCTCTTTCTTCATTCCTTAGCAACTACTAATCTACTATCTGTCTAAATTGCTTTGCTTATCCTGAAATTTTGATAGAAAGAGAATCACGTAATATGTGACGTTTTGTGTCTGGCTTCTTTCATAGAGCAAGCATAATGTTCCCAGGGTTTATACGCTTTGTGGCATGTATCTGTACTTGTTTTTTTATAACTGAATAATAATCCACTGTACATTTATATCACATTTGTTCTGCTTTCATCAATGAGGTTTCTCATTCTGATTGTGCTTTTTAGCTGTTATGGATAATGGTGCTGTGGCCATTCAAATACATTTACATTATGAAGATAGTATTTTAGTATTTAATTTGGGGGAGTTCCTATGTAGGAATGAAATTACTGAGTTGCGTTGTTTAATTTTTAAGGAATTGCTCAATTGTTTTCCAAAGATTTTAAGGGTTTGAATTTATCCATATTCTCATTAAGACTTCTTATTTTTCTTTTTATTATTTTATTAACTCTAGTTGGTTTGAAGTTGTGCTTTTTAGTTTTGATTTCTGTTAATTTAATGATGCTGAGCATCTTTTATGGGCTTATTGACCATTTGCATATTTTTAAAAAATAGAAATATCTATTCAAATCCCAATTGATCTATAGTATTGTTTATGTCTTTTATATATAACTGTATGCTGTCTAATAGAAAGTCATCTAAGATCCACAGTCACAAATAGGTTGAAAACAAAAGAATAGAAAGACAGTTCATGCAAATAGTAACCAAAAGAGAGCAGGATGGCTAAAATCTCTAATATTAGCCAAAATAGCCTTTAAATTAAAAAAGGTTACAGGGACAAAGAAAGATGTTATACACTAAGAAAATGTTCAAAATAGCAAGAAGGTATTACAATGATAAATGTTTACCCACCTAATGACAGACTATCAAAATTTATGAAGCAAAAATGGACAAAATTAAAAGTAGAAATAGTATAGTTAATTCTATAATAGTTGGTGACTTTAATACCCCATTCTCAGTAATGGGTAAGACCACCAAACAGAAGATAAGGAACTAGAGGACTTAACACAATAAACCAACTAGCTCTAATAGACATATAGAACTCACTACTCAGCAACAATAGTATATAGATTATTCTCAAGTGCATATGGCACATTTTTCTAGGAGATACCATATGTTAGGCCACAAATTATATCTTTTTTTTTTCAGGGGGAGAAGTTTTCGCTATAGGGCACGTGCGCTCACCAGAAAGATAGAGAGAGACTGAGAGATAGAAAGCAAGAAATCGCCCCCCAGGGGGGATAGCCACACCGCAATCCCTTCTCCTCAATTATCCTCTCGGGATCTTGGGCAATCACGCACCTGTGCCTGGCGTGAGTTTAAGCAACCGGGTCCAGGACTTGAACAGTGGTCAACTACATGGGAGTCCAGCGACATAGCCATTATGCTAACTGCTGGTCCCAACACATATTGTATCTTAATGGGTTTGAAAAAGATAAATATCAGTGCCAACAGGTAGTGTATTGGTTAAGACACTGGATTCCCTCATGACCAACTACGATTTCCACCCTGAGTCTGGCACCATTGAAAGTGACATTGGGTATATGTGCATGCATGCCCAAAATCCCAAGAGGAGAAAGGAGGAGAAAGGATTGTGACATGGACTCCTTCCTCGTTAGGCGGTGATTTCTCACTTTCCCTCTCTGTCTCTCTCCTGTGAGCACGCGTGCTCTATGGCAAAAACCTAAAAAAAAAAAAAAAAAGGATAAATATCACACAAAGTATTTTCTTCAACTATAACAGAATAAAGTTAGAAATAAATAAAATATGAAACAAGAATATTCACAAATAAGTGGAAATTAAGCTACATACTCATAAAAGAAAAAGCAATGGATCAAAGAAGAAATCAAGGGACCAGCAGGTGACATAATGGTTATATCACTGTAACCTATGTAGACAGCTGTGGTTTGTGTCCTGGACCTGGCTTAAAACTCATGCCAGATGTGTGTGCATGCATGCCCAAATGTAGAGAGGAGAATGGAGAAGAAATTGCAGTGTGGCCAGCCCCCAGAAGCTGATTTCTCACTTTCTGTCTCTGTCTCTTTTTGTCTTCAGTGAGGACATGTGCCGTATGGCAAAATTTCTCTTAAAAAAAAAAAAAAGAAAGAAAAAAAGAGGGACCAGCAATTGTTGTAATGGCTATGTTGCTGGACTCTCATGTAGTTGACCGTGCTTCGGATCCCAAACCCAGTGGCTTAAACTCACACTGGGCATATGTGCATGTGTTATACCTAATGTGTTGTTTTATTTGCTGTGAAGAATTGACATATTGTTTAATGACTAAGTTAGTAGTTTGTTGTGAAAAAAATTATTTGACTGTAACGCTGCTTCCTGCTTGCCGAGAGCATACCTGACCCTATTTTGTAGTAAATTCAGACTGGCGTTAGTTATATTCACAGAAATTCAGCATTCAGCTGACACCCTAGTGCTTATCGCTAATAGCAAACTAGCCATATGTTGAACAATAGTATGAAGGACGTAAGCATGACCTATGTTTCACCCTTCCTCATGACTGGCAAAAATATGTAAACAAATCCCAATTTGTTTTGACCAAAATCCCATAGACTTACATGTAAAATGTTACAAAAATATTTTGATCTTTTGTCAAGTCATCATGAGCCTGTCAAAATCAGACAAAAAGAGGAGCCTAAGCCCTGCTCATCGGCTCTGTCCTCCGCTTGGGTCAGATCCCTTATTGCCGCATCTGAAACCTAACTTGCTGCCAGAGGTTCACACACCCACTCCTTCTCTCCCAGATGACCCTCCACTCTGCTGTCTTTGATACTCCCCTGTTGGCCATCAGTCCTGACCTCCATACCAGGTGGAACGTTCATCCATCATCTTCACCTTTGGCCACCCAATGCTGGGTCATCTTGTGGCAACTGCCATGATCATTCTCTAAGATCTCTGTGGAGCTCCTCTCCGGCTCGCTGACTGTGCCTCATAGACACCTAGCAAACTCGGCACTTGGCCTCCCTGAGTCCTTGGGGACTGTATTGCCCATCGCTGCGCCAGCATAGGACGCTCAGCGCAGCCCGTCCCATCAAGACTTGTAAGCCACCTCTTACTCTGTGTGATTAAAGCAACCTGAAAGACAAACCTGAGTCCTGTCCTCCTTCCACCGACCTGAGCATAGACCGGCTGTATCTGCTTGGGCAACTGATAAAAGTGAGTTGAACCACTACTTAATTAAGTTGTGCTTCCTGAACACTATAAACTCTCTCTCTCTCTCTCTGTTGCTCCCCTTCCGAAACAACCCCTCTCCACATGATAGTATGCATGTCCAAGATCCCAAGAGGATAGTGGAGGAGAAGGGACTGTTGCATGGCCATCCCCCCTAGAGATGTTGAAGGAGTTCTAGCCAGAGCAATTAGGTAAGAAAAATCTATTTAAAAAGTATCTGAATTCAAAGTAAAGAAGCAAAATTACATCTGTTCCTAGATCTATACATAAATGGAATATCCATAAAAGTACTGCTCAAACTAATAAACTGAACAAAACAGCAGGATACAAAGTCAACACACAAAATTTATTTACATTTATATGTGCTGATAAGGAATATTTTAAAAGCAAAGTAAGGGCCAATCAGGCCCACATGGCAGAGCATGTTTTAAATCCCAGACCTGGCAGCTTGAAGATCATACTGGGCATGTGAGTGCATTTTGAAAATCCTGAGAGGAAAATGGAAAAGAAGGGGTTGCAGTGTGGCCATTCCCCCTAGGGGGTGATTTCTCACTCTCCCCTCAAAACAAAACAAAATAAAATAGTAAAAAGAAAAGTAAATTTAAAAGCAATTTCATTTACAATAGCATGAAAAATAATAAAATATTTAGAAATTAACCAAGTAGATTAAAGACTTGTACAATGTAACTACAAATACTGAAGAAAGAAATTTAAAAACACACACACAAACACACCCACATAAAATTGGATGAACATGTTTATAGATTGGAAGACTTAATAATGGTAAGATGTCAATATGACCAAAAGTGATTTATGAAATTCAATGAAATTCCTATCAAAATCACAATGATATGTTTGCAGATAAAAAACCTATCTTAAAACTTCTATGGAATCTCAACAAATCCTGATTAGGTAGAAAAAAAATCTTGAAAAACGTAAAACAAAGCTAGAGGACCACACATAATGATTTTGTTTCACTACAGAATTACAATATTCAAAATTTTATGATATTTGATAAAAAAAAAAACAGACATACAGAGCAATGGAATAGGAAAGAAAGCCGAGTAGTAAACTGTCACACACAAGGCCAAAGATTTTTGAGAAGGACAGCAAGACCATTCAATGGGAAAAAGACGGTCTTTTCATCAAATGGTGCTAGGAAAATGGAATATCTACATCCAAAAGAATTAAGTTAGATTTTAACAGTATGTGCAAAACTCATTTCAAAAAAGATCAAACACCTAAATGTAAGACCTAAAACGATAAAACTTAGAGAACATGTGGGAAAAGCTTCATTACATTGAACTTGGCAATAATTTATTGAATAAGAGACCAAGGGAAAAGACAGCAGAAGCAAAAGTTGACAAATTGTACTTGATGATTTAGTTATTTATTGTTTTAGTTTTATACACTTAATCACTAACATTGCCTAGCTTGTGAGTTGAATTTACCCAACATAAATAGATGTCACACCACTCCAGTTGAGAATATAAAGCACATTATCATCAACAGATAATCCATTTCCATGTCCCACAAATATCTTGCCTCTCTACTTTCATTCTTAATTTTGTTCCTTTAACTCTCTCCCTTCTCTCACTCTCTTTCCACATTGTCTCCGGTATATATAACAATTTTCAATGTTCCTATGTTCTCTAATCCTTCAGTTTCCACCACAGAGTGTGGACAGTCAGTATATGTTAAGTGGAGACATACAATGTCTCTCTTTCAAAGCCTGGCTTGCTTCACTCAGCAGTAAATCTTTCATATTCATCTATTTTCCATCAAATGCCAGAGTTTTTTCAATCCATTCATCCATTTATGGACATTTGAGTTGGTTCCATAACTTAGCATTTGTGAATAATGCTGCAATAAACATAGATGTGCAAGCACTTTTCTGACTGAGTGTTATACACTTCGAGTAGATACCAAGGAGGAGTGGTATTGCTGGATCTTATGGTAGTTCTATTTGTAGATCTTTGAGGAACCTCCATGTTGTTCTTCACAGTGGCTGAACCAATTTACATTCCCACCAGCAGTGTAGGAGAGATCTCTTTTCACCACATCCCACCAGCTCTTACCTTTTCTTTCTTTCTTTTTTTAATCTTTGCCATTCTGACTGGGGTTAGGTGGTATATCAAAGTGGATTTGATTTGAAACTCCCTTACAATGAAAGATGTTGAACATTTTTTTCATATGCTTTTTGGCTGTTCATATGTCTTCCTTAGAGAATTGTTTATTCAGCTCATTATCTCCATTTTAATTAGGTTAATCACATTTTTTTTCAGGTAAGCTGCTTGAGTTCCTGTGTATTCTGGTTATCAGTCCTTTATCTTGGGTATAGTTTGCAAAAATATTCTCCCATTCTGAGAGTTGTCAATTCACACTAATTATTTTGTCTTTTGTTGTGCAAAAACTTCTGAATCTGATGTAACCCCACTTGTCTATTTTGGTAATTATTGTCTGTGCTTTGGGGGTCTATTTTAAGAAGTCTTTGCCTATTCCACTGTCTCCCAAAGTTTCCCCACTGTTTTCCATCAGTAGTTTTGCAGTTTGAAGTCTTAGGTTTAGACCTTTGATACACTTTGAATTGATGTTTGTTAATGGTGAGAGATAGGGGTTCAGATTCATCTTTCTACAAGTGGATACCCAGTTTTTCCAGCCCCATTTGGTAAAGAGGTTTTTCTTTTCTCATGATTTTAACTTGTACTCTTTGTCAAAAATCAGTTGACTGCATGTTTTGGGGTTTATTTCTGGGGTCTCTATTCTATTCCATTGGTGGGCCAATGGAATAGAATGGTGGACCAATAGTCTGTTTTTGTATAAATACCATGCTATTTTTGATTATCACAGCTTTGTAATGTATTTTGGGGTCAGGGACTGAGATGCTTCCCATTCCACTTTTCTTGTGCAGGATTGCTTTGACAATACAGGGTCTTTTATGTTTCCAGAAAAGTTCTATGATTGTCTTTTCTAGATTTGTGAAAATTTTCTCTTGTAATTTAATAGGGATTGCATTGAATATGTAGATGAATTTGGGTAGAATTGCCATTTTATTTCTATTCATTCTTCCAATCCAGGAACATAGGATGTCCTTCCACTTCTTTGTGTCATTTTCTATTTCTTTAAGATCTTCATAGTTTTCCTTGTAGAGGTCTTTGACTTCCTTGGTTAGATTTATTCCTAGGTATCTTATACTTTTTGTAGCTATGGTACATGGAACTACTTTCTTCAGTTCTGCCTCTGTTTATTTGTTGTTTGTATATAGAAATGCTATAGATTTTTGTAATTTTATTTTGTACTCTGTGACATTATTTTCTTTTATTACTTCAAGAAGTCTCCCACTTTGTTTTGTTTTCTTCTTCTTAAAGGAGTGTACTATTTGTTCTGGATTCTTTTATCTTCGTACAACTTTCGGGATCAGTTTGTCAATTTCTTAAAAAAAAAAAAAAGGGAGAGTGGCAAATGGTACGGCAGTAATGCAGTGTGCTGTGAGACTCACCGACATGGAAAGGTTCTGGGTTTACATCCAGGAACACCCTCAAACATTCTGAGTAGACATGTGCCCATGATCCAGAGCTGACTAAGACTAAAGACAGTGCGAATACTTTGTTGGAAGTACCTGTCTTTCTATCTCTGTCTTTCTCTCTCACTTATGGAAGAATGAAAGACACTTTAAAAAAAAAAAAAAGCCAGCTTATTATAAATATTGTGTTGAATCTGTAGATCAAATAATGGAATATTGCCATCTTACTATTAAGTCTATGAATGTGAAAAGATTTAGATTTATTTATATTTTCTTTAAATTTTTTTATAATGTTTTTATAACTTTTTTTAAAAGAAAGTTCTTGCTAAAAGTTGAATGTGACCGCCCGAGGGAGAGAAAAAATGAGTCTCCCCTTGTCCAATTGGGGCATTTTTATGCTGCAGTCCTTTCTCCTCCATCTTCCTTCCTGTCAGAATTTTGGGCATGCACCACACGTATCTGGTGTGTTTCTCAAGCCACTGGTCTGGGACTTAAACCACACAATGTGGGCTCTAGCTCACTTAACTACCAAGCCAAGAGCTGACTCCTGTAATTGTTAAGCTACAAGTGTTGAACTTTTTTGTTAAATGTATTTCTAATTTCATTCTTGGGATCATACTGTTTTCCTAATTTCATTTTTACCTTGCTCATTGCTAGTGCATAGCTATAAAATTGATTGTATATATTATCTTGTATGTTGTAACGTCACTGAATTTATTAGTTCTAATTTGTTCTTACTAGCGTACATTCATCCTTAGCATTATTTTAACACTGTATTTTAATGCAGTACATTACTTATATATTGTAATAGTCAATGACCAATGATTTACTTAAAGTAATCTCATGACATAGAGCGATATGATTTTCTGCAATTGTAATGACTAAATTCTGAGAGTTAAGTTACTCAGACTAAATCCTGTTACAGAGGCGATCTCTTTCAGCTAATAGCCTTTCAGTTATCTCTTCACATGTATCCGGCCCCAGTGATAAATCTGTGAAAAGGAGGATAGGACATGTTGACATGGAGTCGATTCCATTGCTGTTTCCACATTTCTCACTAATCTAGAAGTGACATGACATTTCTCTCTCGATAGTTTATTAACATGACAATGACTGAGCGACCATAAAAGAGCACTGGCATTAGATTCCCCAAATCTCCAATTTTCCTAATGCCATCGACATTTGAGTCAGTTCAACTCTTTTTGTACTGTTGTACTGTCTATTTTGTTGTAAGCCAGAAACACCTTGATTTAATTCTTGAAGAGAAGGAGATACTATTTGTAAACATAGACCATTTGTAAACATTTGTATATTATACAGAGATTCTTGTTTCCGTAAAACTTACCATCAGTTTCTTGATTGAATACATGGTATGCCAAATAATCATTAAAATTTATCAGCAAGGGTGAACTTAAGCTTTATGTCTCTGGATTGTTACAGAGTAACTTTCCTAGCAGAGTTCCATCCATAGTCAATATTTTCCTTAACCTTATCAACATTATTATGAAGGAAACCCATGGTCTCACTGAGGCTGGGCAATTCTTGCCTTTGCTACACAACTACAAATAAGATTCTGACTTCAATATTTGCTAGTTACTATTCCTTATTTATGGATATTAGATTCATGCTTAACACTAGAATAAGTTCAGCCTAAGGCATAAGTGGACTACATTTGTTCCTTTTGTCTGTCATGCTAATTACTACTGATCTCTACAGACTAGCTGAGCATGCAAACTGCCATGGGTATCAGACTAAACATCACACACACACACACACACACACACACACACACACACACACACACACACACACACACACACACACACACACACACACACACACACACACACAGGTACATAGACTCAACCCAAAAGCTACATTTTTGTCTTAAAATATTTCCAGCTCACTGAATGATAATGGATCTAACAACACCTAAATACATAGCATTTTATATATTCAAATCTTTAAAATGCTGCTTTTAACATTTGTACTGCATTATCCTACAATGCATTTTCAGTCATATTTCTATTAAGATAAAATCTGACATTTTATATTCCAATAATAAACCTATTAATGAAGTTCAGTTGACCGTGTATAATATGAAGTGTTTATTGGAGGATCCAATTCTGAGATTTCATTCATTCCTGTCTTGGCTTCTTCATTTGCTGTGTAACCCTGGGCAAATCATTCTTTGTGGCTCAAGTTTTCCATATGTAAAATTGAAATAATAATTGCCATTTATATATTATTTTTTTCTAAAAAGGTATCATGAGAATTAATGAGGTTATTAGTCAGTAGACCTTCAGGTCATTGTCAGTACAAGGATAGAATTATTGGCTTACAGAGAAAAAGGGTTGGGAAGGTTTGGAGCAGAAAGATCCTTGATGAAATGGGAAAGAATTGGAAATGGAACTAGATAATGACATCAGTCTTTGAAAAATTGAATGAAGTGTGTAAATTAAAAAAGCAGGGACAACCTTCCATTTCCCCTTGTTCTAATACAAACTGCCAGCTTTAATTCCCTACTACTCAATGCAACTGTTACATATGTAGCCTCTGTTTCCCCACTATAATCACCAATGCCCACCTTTTTCTTCCATCAGTAATCGCAGGAGATATCTAATGTGGCTTTCTTGCCCAATACTCTATGACACTTAAAGACAGATACAGTATTTTATTGGTTCCTATATTCACAGAATAGAGTTCATGGTCAGGCACTTACTAGTGCTAAAGAAAAAAAATCAAAAACCAAAAACCAAAAATCAAAACAAAACAAGGAACCAGTAGGTGGTATAGTGATTAAGGCCCAAAAAAAAAAAAACAAGGGACCAGTAGGTGGTATAGTGATTAAGGCTTTGGACTCCCACGTGGCCAACCGTGATTCAAGTGTCAGAACTGGTGGCTTGCTTTCTCACTTTCACTTTCTCTCTCTGTCTTTCCCTGGTAAACACATGTGTCGAAAGCAAAATTTAAAAAATAATAACTAAAATTAGATAAATAATTCTTTAAAACAGAAACAAAAATGTCAATATAGTCACTAAGAATTTGAACGGAGGGGACCTTCGATACAGTTGAAAGGTACCATTTTGTCTGGAAAAGGAAAGTGATTTTCTCTCTGTAGAAAATATGCTGCAAAGGACATATTTTTGGCATAAGGAAATGAATGTCAGGAAAAGCTTAATCTAATATTCATTCTTTTTTTTTAATTGCCCAATTGCCAAGCCTTGTTTTCTATGATGACAGAGAAGCAGGAAGAACTTCCTATTAAGCTGAAATTGATGTTCAAAGTAAAGGTACTCAGCACTATATCTGAATTAGCAATCAACTAATTAGATCAGTCCATATGCTTGATGGTGATGTTTCAGTTAACATTTTCTTAATCAGCTAATGATGCAATCCACTAAGCTTGCCTTTTTCACTTTAAATTTCTCCTTAAATGTGAGTTCATCTACTCATCTTAAAAAAAAAAACGCACCTAAAAATGGAGATAAGTTATTTTTAGATCTAAGCCTAATGTCTTTTTTAATAAAAAGAATCCACCCAACCCCTTTGCTCACTTCTCTCTCTCTGCACTGAGGTTACAAACAGCTAAAATCACTTTGCGTCCCAAAGACCTACGTTCAAAAATTATTTCTATTTCTAACCAATGTCAAATAATGACATGTGCACATAGCTCATTATATGGTTTGGGCAGCTCATCCCAAAATAGCTGGGGGAAGACTCCAAGGTTTCAATGTTCTGTGATTTTATACGGTTTTCCTGGTCCTATGGTTAGCAGAAGTGGAAGACACGGGGCTGCCTGATTCATCTCTCAGCGCATACATGGTGATACTGAGAACAGGTTATAATGATGCTAGGTCCAGGCTGTTTCCCACTGTGTCGTGCTGCTTGATTGATTTCCACATCGTATTTTTCATGCTTACCTCTGGGGAGTAGCTTGATTTCTCCACTCCTTTTCTCTTTGCCGGTCCTGCTCATCATTCTACTTAATTAACACTCAGTAAAGTCTTTCACAAACTATTCAGCTTATCTGGAGACTTGGAGTTAATTCTAGTGGTGGAGATGAAATAAACTTAAAAAACAAAGAAGAAAGGAAAAAAGTGATTTAAGAAACCTGTGTTTATAAATATAACACCATAAAAATTCTCTATTAAAACCCAGGATCCATGTTTTATTTAAATGACAACAGTGTTCTAATCTATAGGAACATTGAACTATGAAATACACACATATTTAAGAAAATTTAAAAAAGCATCTATAATATAAAGAGTTACCTTATTTTTTCTGAGAAAAGATGTTACGTTTTGTTATGTATGTAGCTTTAGCTTCCCCTTTCTGAGCCCCAAGTCTTTCTTATCATTATTTTTTAAAAAGATTCTGGTTGTGTATTAAGTTTATGAAACTATGTATACTCCTTATGCAAAGTAAGGGGACCTCAATATGGGTGATTCTGTACAAAAATTTCTTATGTCAGCAAATAAATACTTTGAACACAGTTTTCCACAGTCATAATATGAATGATATTTAATTTTTCAGACCAGTCCATGAAAGGCTGACTTTTTAATATTCCAGAAACTTGCAAAAGCAGAAACATATCTCTTCTGATGACAGCAGTAAAGAAAAAGTCCTCCCCATCCCTGGCAAAGCTGTGTTGCAGCTCCCAGAGGATTCAGATATAAAACAGAAGTTCATAGCTTGTGGTCTGTTCGAGCAAGTAATAAATGATGTGCTGATATTCTTTATAATGTTGAACAAACGTAATGAAATATAATGCAAAATAATGCCTGATCACACCCGCCTCAACACAGGAAAAAAGAAAAAGAAAAAAAAAGGTGATTTGTTTACATGCCCCTTTGATTTCAAGTGCGGTCATAGGGATACCAAGGTAACTAGGAATAACTTGGAGGATGCCAAGGACCTACAGAGGTTTAAAAGTATTTTTGAGGCCCACCAAGAACTTTGACATTTGGAAAAGAGGTAAGATGTGAATATTTGAAATTATATATTCAGAAAAAAGAAATTTCTAAAAAGAGAAGAAAATGACTAACTTCATTAGTAGTTCTGTCACCTACGAATCATATAAACTTTATCCCAACAGCGTCAGGGAAGTATTAGGTACAGTCAGCAAACGAGAAAACTAAGCATAATGGGCAGAGTGATTTGTCCCATCTCTGAGCATACAAGTGGAAGAACAATCATTCAAACTGTATAATTTGCAGACCCAAAATTGGCCCTTCCAGAACTAGCAGATAGTGTAATAGATATGTCGCTGGTCTCCCACATGGCTAATTGTGGTTGGAGGCTCAAAACTCATGCTGGGTGCATGTGCATACATGCCCAAGATTCTGAGATGAGAATGGAGGAGGAGGAAGTGTGGTATGGCCATCCTCCTTGGGGGGACAGGAGGGAGGGATTCTTGTTTTCTGTCTATCTGTCTCTCTCTGTCTCTCTGGCAAGCACATGCATCCGATAGCAAAAATCTCTCTCTTAAAAAAAAAAAAAGAAAAAGAAAAAAGGAAGAAGATAGTGTCATGGCAATAGTGCAACTGAATTGGGGGTAAATCCCTGGTTCGTATCCTGGGGTTTTTCACATCCCAGGAGGACCTCTGCGTGCAAGCTGAGTATATGCATGCCCTGATCTGGGATTGGCTGTCCTACCAACCCAAATGGTTATCATCAATCTCTGTCTGAGAACTGAAGTGTTCAAGGAAACATTTTTAAACAAAGCGAAAATGAAGTACTATGTAAATCTCTCTTTATATAGATTTAAGTGTCCCAAGCAACATAGAAAAGAAGAAATGAACTTTCAATGATAATTAGATCCATTCCTCTGAGCGTAAAATAAAACAGAATTTAAACAGCCACATAATTAAAGGCATCAGCATAACTATCTGGCCTGGGTTCCAGATCTAGCCACCAGAGAGGAGTTAAATACAATTTACCCATTTTCCAAAGCAGAGGCTGCCGGACAATAATGTCTCAGAGGAATGGAACAAATATTCAATCGAGGCATAAATACCATAGTTTTCAGATAGTGGTAGTAATGTGGATGCTTGAAAATACAATACACCAGGGCCAGCAGGTGGCATGATAGTTGGGAGTGCTGGACTCCCACATGGCCAACTATGGTTTGAGTTTCAGACCTGGCAACTTGCTTTCTCACTTCCTCTCCTCTCTCTCTCTCTTTCTCTCTCTCTCTCTCTTTCTGGGAACACTTGTGCCTTGTAGAAAATTAAAACAATAATAATAATAATAATTTATAAAATTCAATGAAAAACTTCCTTTTAAAAAAAACAATATTCCTAGAATAATTTGCATTTCTCTTTCTGACAAATCAGTTATTTTGTAACTTTGTTTACTTAACTTTTACTAAAAGAAATATCAAGGGTCTCAAAGCTTTTCAGTACTTGATAATATGCCACGTTACAGCTGGATTTCTGTGCCAGCACACCTGTTTTTGATCATTGTGATGCATATATTATTTAAATGTTTATAAGTTCAGAGGATAAATGTACATCTGAAAAACCATTACTTCCTTTGAGCCCTAAATTACAGTGTGCATCAAATTATCACTGTAATATATCAATTTGAAGTCCATAAAAAACAGACATTTATTTGAGTTATTGCTTCCCTCCCTTTCAGTATCTGCATTCAGAATTCATTGACTTCCTTATTTTTAGGTGTTTTATTCTGTGGTGAAAATTCTTTTCTAAGCCCATTTCTTTTTTTAAGAGTTATTTAATTTGACTTTATTTATTATTATTATTTTAATATTTTCAGAGAGAGAGAGAGAAGGAAAGTACGAAAGCAAGCCTCCAGGTCCAGGACTTGAACCACAGGTGGCCATATGAGAGTTCAGTGCCCTTAGCCACCACACCACCTGCCATCATCTCTAAGCCTATTTCTTAACTTTACAGTATAAAAAAGGTAAAAGTGAATGTATTGTAAAACACAGAACATCACACTAAACTCATGAAACAAAAATAGGGGAAAATGTTTACTTCTTTCCTAAAAAGATGTTTTAAACATTAGACTATTAAAAAATACTTTAATAATAATAAATGCTATTGTGTGTTACCAGTGTACCTAATTGTAGAATCATAGTGAGATAAAGTAAA
>NW_006159617.1:4083127-4086267 GCF_000334495.1 Tupaia belangeri chinensis | reverse complement strand
ATATATATATGTGTGTGTGTGTGTGTGTGTGTGTGTGTGTGTGTGTGTATGTTCAGTAATGAATTAAACGATAAAAAAATGGTTTAATATTAATTCTGGCTTTGTATATTTTTATGTCATTCACTGAATATATTTACAAACCATGACTTATTAAGGTGGGACTAGAACAGCCTGCTCCCAGAAATAGTTTTACCAAAATAATCCATTTTAAATCTACTGTAGACATTTTATAAGTTTTTACAGGTGTAGTGAATATACCTGTACTTTAAAATCAGACAACCCTAGATTTAAATTCTGGCTTTCAGTTTCACTGGTCGGAAGATACTGAGTACATAACACATCCAGATTTCTGTTTCTCCATCTGAAAATGAAGAGAACAGTAGCTTCTATTCTACAGGGTGTTGAAGAATTAAATGAATTAATACATAAACACATTATTGGTCACACAGTAAGCACCTGATAAATATTAATTCTTAACACCGTACACTTATGTTCCAAATTTACCTTTTATTTGTATATACTTGCAATAATGGAGTTAATTAAAGAAATCTCAAAAACATGACAATGTCTTCCTATGATATTTGAGTTGAAAAGGACCATAGATGTTATCCTATAGACAAAGAACTGTAGGAATGACCTATCTCAAGCCCTCTTGGACTTCATATGCTCTGAAGTAAAAGGGCATGTTTGTGTCAGACAATGACATGAGCTAGGCAAGGATTTTTCCAAGACTTTGAGAGGGCTGCTAAAACATCACAAGGTCCCAGGTAACTCAATTTTCTACATGGGAATATATATATATAACCAAAAGAAAAAAAGTAAGAGTTAATTTGTGTCCTTGTACACTATGAACAGAAATCCTGGGGGTTGTCTTAGGATCCTCTCTAGAACTTCCTCATAAGAAGTGCTGGCAGAAGAAAATAGACAGGGAAAGATAAAAATGAAGGTCCTTGGCAGCACTGACATATCTTGGTTGTGTGATCTGACCATGGGTTCATGCAAGTTGCAGAAGTTACTGAAGCCTATGCCAGTTCCAAGAAACTCATTTGTTTCCTTAACCTTACCAAACAAGAGTCCATACACATTTTAAAAGATGGTTTGTTTGAAGAGGTACTAAATTGTTAGCCTGCTCAGGACTCTCATATTTGTCTGTCAAGCGCTGTGCCATTATTATGATATTTTCTCATTTCCCAAGTTCTGCTGAGGATAGACCACTTAATGATAGTTTTTGATATTAGGGTAATAGAAAGGGGCTACTCTTTTTTTGAAAGAGAGAAAGAAAGAGAATGGTACCCTTCACAGGGTCTAGCCATTCAGTAATCCTCTCAGCCTCCTAGCCAGCCACAAATACAGCCAAGTCTATCATGTTCAGATTGACCTAGGATCCTAACCTGGGCCTCCCTTGTGGCTCCAATATCACATTTAAGCACCCTATTGCCATGGCTGAGTTCAGATACTTCTTTTAATATATTTACATATTTGATAAATTCCTATTTCATAAATATTAAAATGTAAATAAGAAATATTCAACTTTTAGGACCTAAGAAGTATTGTGTCATTGTTAGAAATGAAACACAAAGTGACAGAGATATTATGGGACCATCTTAAAGCCTCAGTCTGACATGGTCAGGATCTGTCTGGGAAGGGTATGCATCACTGATAATAGCTCAGGTGGTCTATGGATGCACAATCCACTCCAAGAAGCCCAGTGCCAGATTTCTGGAGCACTGCCAATTGTAGATTTCACCTGCTACCAGGAGTTAGGACTTTCATGAGCACCCTCCTAGAGTAGGACTGGGGCAGGAACTGCACAGGGTTGCTCTTCCCTGGAAAGGCATTTGGGGACTGCAGTTGAGGAGATAGACAGGAAACGCAACACTGACAAGGGGCTAGATGAATAAATGTTTAACTTGGAGGATACTGATTTAGACTCCTTCAGTGACCCCCTAACTATGCAAATTCTTTGTTCCTTTTATGTCTTTCTGGAAGCCAGGGGAGTAGCAGATCCTCCTTCTCCACAATACCACTCCTCTCACCCCAAAGAATAATGCAATCAGTAAAAGAATGACCATCATTTCAATAACCAATGTTTGGAAACAGGTGATTTGTAGTTATTGAGTCCCTGAAAACAGAAGAGAAAATGTGAGAGGAAAACTATATTTGGTGAAATCAAGAGTGGGCTTGCTGTGTGCATGCTGTTATCCTTGGATGGATTTCTGGGCTGAAGGAAAAGTAAGGGTGAGACAATCCCCTTAGGATGGGTACTTCTCACGAGGATGGCAAAATAAACCTACCTGTTTGGCAATGTGGGCTTTTTTTAGACCAATTTGTGTTCTACCTTCTTGGGGAAACTTAGGGGAAGGCTTCCCTGGATGGTGCTGTCATATTAAGGCAACTTCCAACTGAAGACAGTGGGAGATTGAGAGGAGTCAGAGGAAGAAAAGGAGGATGGAAAGTGTTTACAGAGGTGGAAATGTTACAGAAGGGTCAGCAGTATCTACAGAGAGCACTATTCTGAGGTTATTAGGAAAATGGAACAAATGCTTGGTAAAGACTCCATGACATGGGACCTAAATGAGAGTAAAGGGTGGAGAGAGGCGGTTAGTCTGCACAGATACTACTGACCCCTGGAACTTTTCTGATGAATGTATTAATTATTTGCATCTTTGTTCCCACATCACATCTTGTATTAAATCATCAAATGTTGTGTAGCTGCCCCGGTTCTGCTCTTTGCTACTAGCTTCATATTTGACTGCCTCAGAATAAATGTAAAACTGCATTCACTCGTCCTATCTGAGAATGAGTAATAGGGCACTTGAGATACAGGTTATAGTTTCATGTTAATGTCACAGGTATAAAAACTTTAGAAAAATGAATCCATTTCAAGGAGTCCCACTTAAATTCTATTTGCCTACAAGCTCTACATAGCAAGATAGAGTTGCACCTAAAATAGATATGGCCATTTGAAAGGAAAAGGGAAATACCTTCATGTTCTGAGAATGACAAAGGCTTAAAGGGATCTTCGTAGTCTCAGCAGAGAGAGTGAGCTGCCCAAACTGAGTTATAAAATATAGGTGACACACTTGGGAGCTTTAGATGGATTAAGTTCGCAACACCCAATAAATTACATCTTCAGCAGG
>NW_006159617.1:4047568-4082492 GCF_000334495.1 Tupaia belangeri chinensis | reverse complement strand
AGCAGGAGCAAGAGGGTCAATGAGCTCTCTAAGAATATTTGAAGCACAGATTTTCATACTCATATTCTCATCAGAGATACATTTAAAGTTGGAATATAAGTTCTGCCCCACTCTTTTGAGGGAATCGTGCCCATGAAATATAAAAAGCAGTCAGTCTCTGAAGTCACCTTTTTACCTTCTTGAGAAAATGGATCATCCTTTGCCTCTGACTTGCTTCAGCATTAAAATTCTATCATTAATTTTTACTTCCAGCAATGGTTGCTGTGCATTTCTTGTGCTGTCTCAGATTGTCCAAACTTTGATGCTTGCATTCTTAAGTTTAAGAACTGGCATCATCACATTAGGTCTGCTATGTAGGTAAAGTGGGTAAAGTTGTAGTTGGAAATCTATTCTACAGATACATAAGAATGTCTGGTCTTTTCTCTTGAAATGTGCAGCCTTGGCTACTTCATCTAGTCAAAAGTTTCCTAAATTTTTCTGAATGGCCATGTTGTCCCTGATACTTGGATTGAACATCAAGACTAAAATAAAACATTGAGTTAAAAGAAAGATAGAATTACTCTGGTTATATTTGCAATAAAACTTAAATTGAAAAAATAAAAGTTCTCTAGATTTAAAAAAAATTATGTTGTAATTCAAAAGGAGAATTGTACATAGGCATAGCCTATGAGAATATCAGAACATTCCTCTTCAAATATATATTTTAAAAAGTACATTTTCTCTTTACCTATACAGTATATCTGAAGACTTTATACTTTTTTAAAAGTTTTTGTCATAGGGCACGTGTGCTTGCTGGAGAGATACAGCAAGAGAGAGGCAGTGAGAGGCAAAGTAAGAAATTAGCCACCAGGGGTGAGGGCACGTGTGCTTGCTGGAGAGATACAGCAAGCGAGAGAGAGTGAGAGGCAAAGTAAGAAATCAGCCACCAGGGGTGATGGCTATGCCATAATCCCTTCCCCTCCACTCTCTTCCTGGGATTTTGGACACACACTCACACCCACCCAGAGTGATTTTCAAGCCCCCAGGTCTGGGACTCAAACCACATTCGACCATGTGGGAGTCCAGCACTTTAAATACCATACCACCTGCCAACCACCTAGAACATGTTTTTGTATTATGAATTAGTTACAGATATATGATTAGTGCTAATTGACTTATTCAATTAAAGCTTACTTTTTTATGAAGGTCTCAAGATCTACAAAGTTTATGTCAGAAAACTGTGTCTCCCTCAGCATTAACAATAATATTAGTCTGAACTATCTTTCAGATCCTCTCATTTCTTTCCAGCATGTAATATAAAGCCTATCATCAACTCAGCCTCTAAATAAATACAGCAATATGTGGTCTCAACATGGGAGCCAGTCATTGCTTTGAAGACAGTGTCAATTATTGTTTAAATATTCAAAACCAGCTCTGCATCCCAAAAACCCGGCGGTAGCACATTTACTCAGCAATGACTCTTTTATATAATATGAAAGTTTAAAACAACCTGCTGTTCTCCTCTATTCATGTGTATTGTATCTCTTAAAACTCATATTCAAGCTCACACAAGCACACCCAACTAAGTTTGAATGATATTGTTACTTTATAATAGTTTCAGATACAGCATGGCTTTATTACCTCTGAATAGACAATATGTGTTATATACAAAAGAGGCAGCTCCAACCTGTATCTTGTTTTTAATGCACCCTTGACTAGGAGCCACTCCAAGCCTTGCTGAGACAAGAGAAGCTGCCTCCAAGAGCAGAAGCTCACTTAGCATTATTGTTGCAACTTGTGATTCTCCCTTAGCTTGCACATACCTGATCACTTCCCTTTCCTTCCTGGATTAGACTGGTGCTTTGTCTTGAGCTGTTTTTCTCCAGAACAAGGATTGCTACTTACCGCCATTCCAGCTATCTATCTCTAAGACACATGTGCCCCATTCACAGATTGTATACGTCCTGCCACTTGACTTACCCCTAGAGAGTGAAGTGAAGATGAGGTCATGATGAATTGGATGGATCCAGAATACCCTGGGGAAACCCTTTAGCCTGGAATATATTGGCCAAGCTGGAAAGCATGAGTCAGTCTGGAGCCCAAGAACTCTTTCCAGCCGACATCTCGCAGTGAATGCACCATAGCGGGCACTGAACACTCTAAGCAGGACAAGTCAAGGTATCTCCTAGCCCCACTGAAGCCATTTTCCTTTGCTTATTGTGCATTTTCCATCAAACTGAATGCTTCAGTGCCAATATTTTAGTATTAAAGAATGATCTGAGAGTTGGCCCTGATGGCGGAGATATCTGGTCCTCCATTGTGCCCTTTGGAATCAGGTTCTGAAGCCATGGGAATGCCCCAGTCCTCCTGCACCCCTGGATCCTGCGTTAGTTCCTTGGTTCCCAGCCCTTATCTATACTGGCTTCATCTTATGGGAGGGCATTCATGTCTCAGACCCAAGCCCTAATTCCAACACTGTTTTCTTTTGATCTTTTTGTAGTTGTTGTTTATTTTGTTTTTAACCTCCTATCCTTACACAATAACCCATCATCACTCCATGTTTGCAACTCTTCAATGGACTTCTATATATTTATTTATTTTTTTTATTACAAAGGTTTTTGCCATAGGGTATGTGTGCTTGCTAGAGAGAGAGAGACAGTGAGGAGGAAAAAGAGAAGTCATCTCCCAGAGGAGGGGATGGCCACACCGTAGTCCCTTCTCCATTCTCCTCTTGGAATTTTGGGCACATGTGTACACATGCCCGGTGTGTTTTCAAGCTGCCAAGTCCAGGCCATGTGGGAGGCTAGCAACTCAACCACTACACCACCTGGCCACCTTACTTTTAAGATGTAGTAACTAGAATTACCAAGAAAAAGCACTTGTTTATGTATGAAGAAAGCAGTTTTGCAATAAAATTATCCAAACTGTTTATCATTACTGGGCAATTTTCTAGTCTTTTAAAGACCTCTGCTATGAAATTTACTGTGATCATTATGTGGACATGGAAATTAATACAGAGGAGATTTGGTAAGAGTTTAAATCAAAGCATCTGTAATTCATAATTTTAAGCATTTCTTTTCCACAGTAGCAGAGAGTTGGTCTTTTAATTGTCTTATGCAATTAGACCTTTGCTCTGATTTCTTTTTCATATAAGATTATACCTGATTGAGGCTGGATAATGGTGCAGGATAAATTCAGTGCTCTGCAGGACTGAACTGCATGGGGAGGGGCAATTTTGGATTCACGGTCAGGGACCTCTCTGAGTATACCAGGTATTCACGTGCCTATGATCTGGGCTGGTAAGGATAGACTATCACATTAAGACTCTATTGTAAGTGATCTCTCTGTCTCTCTCTGTCTCTTTCTCCCCCTCACTGTCTCTTTTGCTCATAAGAGAAAGAAAGAAACTTAAAAAATTATGCCTGTTAATTGAAACCCCATATTTTTTAAACAAGGGGACCATGTACCAGAAATAGTATTTACACGAGCAGTCAAACTTTATCCTGAAAGCAAATTAACAAAGAGAGGCCAGGTGTGAGAGAGTTCTATGGAATATTCAACATTCACTAACAAGTTTTAACAACTTTCAAGCTATTGAATAAGATCATTA
Source organism: Tupaia belangeri chinensis (assembly GCF_000334495.1). Lineage (NCBI taxonomy): Eukaryota > Metazoa > Chordata > Mammalia > Scandentia > Tupaiidae > Tupaia > Tupaia belangeri. The sequence goes on along the minus strand of NW_006159617.1, from coordinate 4,078,903 downwards.
AGTTATAGTTTTAGATCAGTTGATTTTTTTTTTTTTAATTTGCCAGAAGATGTATGCACTTGCCAGAGAGAGACAGAAAGTGAAAAAGAAACCCCCTAAAGAATGGTCACACTGCAGTCCCTTCTCCTCCATCTTTCTCTGTTTTTGAGATTTTGGGCATGCTCATGCATCCAGCATGTTTTTCAAACCATTGGGTCTGGGACTCTAACTATACAGTCAGTCAAGTGGAATTCAGCTGCCTTCATTACCACTCCATCAGCTGGCTGGCTCACTATAGAATATCTCTTGTCTTTCTCTGCTATAACTAAAGATATACAGATATTGATTGATCATCTGGATAGAAAATATTTGGAATATATGTTAGTATTGTCAAGGATGAAATTTAGACTGAGACTTCAGTAACTGAACCTAGGTAATAACATATCAGTTTTCATTCACAAGTGAAATGGGAGGTGAAAAAAATTTGCATGTGTTTTTTCCTAACAGGATGGACACTCAGTACTGAGGATATTTGACCAATAGACTGCATTATGCCAAGGGTGCTTCAAAGTGGCCAACATAATACAGTCCAAAATGATTAGTGAGTCTAGAATTAGTCTTTTAGGCCTAGGACCAGAATTTGGTATTCCTAGGATTCAATCTATCAAAGTTTAATTATTTATGTTCTGTTGCACTTTTTAAAATTTTCTAAGTTTTTTTATAAGTTTTTCCCTTTGTACCATTTTTCTTGAATTTAATTAATATTTATTCTTAATATTTTCATTTAAATTTATTCTATAAGGGTACCTTGTGTGATATGTATGAATAGAATACTGCTAAGCCTGTGTTCTGATGAGTAGATAATTATAAACCAAACTTTATGGAAACAAAACATGTGATTGCATTTGAGCCAGATAATGATCCTTACGAAAGCTCTGAGTCTGAAGCTTATCAGTTTTTCTGAGAGGGAGAAATAGCTTTATTGAAATGTTTAAATACTAAATAGACACTTTCCTTTTTAAAGTAATAAGACATAAAAAAAAACCCCAAAGTACTTTTTCTCTATTATTTTTTATTGCCAGAAGGCACATATGCTCTCCAAAGAAATAGAGAGAATACAAAACACCCCTCAATGGGGCATGGTCATGAGCAATCCTTTCCTGTGGTTCTCTATCTCATCACTTTAGATATGCATGTACACGTATTTAGCATGTTTTGCAAGCCACAGGGTCTGGGATTCAAACCGTGGTCAACCACATGGAATTCAGCTCCTTACCCACTGCTTTAACTGCTGTGCTATGGTGCCAACCAGGAAAATAACCGAGTAACTTAATATTACCCAAAGCTATCTTCACTGGTAAGAGTATCATACTAAAAGATAATAAACACGTGCTTGTAATGATCTACTGGCTGCTATGTCTATAGGATTTTGTTTAGTTGCACACAACAGTAATTCAATATAGTGGTTCAATCAAAGATTTGTATTTGTTCTTACATTAATCGAACTCTGAAAGTAGAAAGTTTAAGAATAAGACAGGTGCTTGAGAAAGTCATCAGTGACCCAAGGTCCTTTGTGTTCTATTTCCCATCATGTTTAACATTGTATCTTTCTCCAAAGAGAAAGAAAAAGAAAAAAGAAAAGGCAAGGGGCCACAGGTGATGTAGTGGTTAGGTGCTAGACTCCCACATAGCAGAGCACTGTTTGAATCCCAGACCTAGCATCCTGAAAATCACTCCAGGTGTGTGAGTGCATATGCACGGGTGCCGCAAATCCCAATAGGAGAAGGGACTGTGACATGGCCATCTACCAAGGGGGTGATCTTTCACTTTTCTTCTCACTGTCTCTCTCCAGCAAGCTCACTCGCCCTTTTTTTTTTTTCATTAAAAAAGAGAAAAAAAGGAAAAAGCAAAGGGCACCCAACTAAGTCTTCCTAATTAACATGAAAAACATAGCTTAATCTTTAGGTAGGCTTCCACTTCCATCCCATTAATTAAAATGAGTAATGTGACTACTCAGCTGGGAGGGGTTCTGGGCAGGTAAGTATTTTTCGTGAGCATTTATTTTCTAAATAAAATTGAGATCCTATTAATAAAAGTGAAGAGGTTCAAATAATGTCTATCATGCCCAATCTTCCTCCTTGAAATTGTAAGTCATTATCATCTATATATCTTTCTATCGTGAGAAATTTATACTGGCTTCTAATCAGAGTCACAGAATACCTAACACCAGGTATCAAGATCAATGATATTGGGTCATCAGGAAAGTTATGATGTATTTTTCTGGGTTGCTATGTAAATTCCTATTCCTATTACTGGTTCTTCTCACATAAGAATGGACCTACTTAGATAGCAATGCAAGCTAGTAAGAAACCTTAGTCTAATATGACTTTGATATATTATAGTCTAGGTTTATTGCTATCCAAAATTAGTTTAAATACCTTGCTTCTAAGCCCTGTTTTGTTTTTTCTTTTATGTCTCACCATTCCCATATTATCATTGAAGCGCACACATAATAACAATTCTATCTAAAATATTTCAGTGATATCAAGAAAAGTGAAATGCATTTTGATGATCATTTTACTAAATGCCCCAGTTCTTTACAGTGTTGCTTTGTTTATTCAGACACAGCTACTGTGTGTGTATATGTGTGTGTGTGTGTGTGTGTGTGTGTGTGTAGATATATATATACTTTTTTTTCCCTCTGATGCTTTGTGATTGTTCATCTAACTACATTCTGGGATCATCTGCTTACATGAACAATTTATCTCACTCAAATGCACAGAACAATAGCCCCTCCAAAGCATTCTGAATAGTTTAGAAAAAAGAAAATGCAATTGAGAAAAATTGTGGCTCCCATGAGTCTGAGGTTTTTAGAAACCACGCTCATGTTTTCCATTTTTCTGCAAAATCTAAGGCTTAATGTGAATAATCATTGTGGTTACATTTTATCTGGAGAGATCACATATCTGTCAGGATACTAACTGCCCAAGTCTACTCTAGTAGAATGAAATGCAAAAAAAAAAAAAAAAAAAAAAGCTATTTATTTGATAAATCAAGATTTCCATTTTTTGTCAAAAATAAGCAGAGGGACCAGCAGTTAGCATAATGACTATGTCACTGGACTCCCACATAGTCAACTGCGGTTCGAGTCCTGGACCCAGTGGCTTAAAACTCATGCCGGGCGTGTGTTTGTGTGTGCCCAAGATCCCGAGAGGAGAATGGAGGAGAAGGGATTGCAGCGTGGCCATCCCCCCTGGGGGGTGATTTCTCGCTTTCTGTCTCTCTGTCTCTCTCTCTCTCTCTGTCTGGCGAGCGCATGCGCCCTATGACAAAAGCCTCTCAAAATAAATAAATAAATAAATAAGCAGAAAACCTACATAGAAGTGAGTTTCTAAAATTCCGTTTTTCTGAATGCATGCCTTAGGTCTCTACTTAGTTAGGATATAACTGATTTAATAATAGCTGATATTTTTTACTATGCTTGAAAGATTCAAAAGTATTTGAAAGTAAATAAACTTTTTGATTCTACTTTTGTATAAAATAGGTGGAAAATACATTACTGGCTATATTTTATATTAATAGTTAAAATCTAATACATTTAGGGACCAGTAGGAGGTGGGTGGTTAAGGGTGCTGGACTCCCACATGGATGACCATGAATAGAATACTGCTAAGCCTGTGCTCTGATGAGAAGATAATTATAAACCAAACTTTATGGAAACAAAACATGTGATTGTATTTGAGTCCTTGATCGCTCTCTGTCCCCCTCTCTCTCTCTCTCTCTCTCTCTCTCTCTCTCTCTCTCTCCCTCTCCCTCTCTCTTTCTCTCTTTCACTCTCTTTTTCTGGTCAAATTAACTAAGTAACTAATTAACTAACTAAATAAATAAATAAAAATAAAGTTAATAAAAATAATTCTTTTTAAAAAAATCTAATACTTTGGGAACCAGCAGTTAGCGTAATGGCTATGTCGCTGGACTCCCACGTAGTCGACCGCAGTTCGTGTCCTGGCCCTAGTGGTTTAGAACTCACGCCAGGCACGTGTGCATGCATGCCCAAGATCCCGAGAGGAGAATGGAGGAGAAGGGATTGCTGCATGACCATCCCCCCTGGGGGTTGATTTCTCGCTTTCTGTCTCTATGTCTCTCTCAGTCTATCTGGCGAGCGCACGCGCCCTATAGCAAAAAGCTCTCAAAAAAAGAAAAAAAAAGTAAAGAAAAAGAAAAAAAATCTAATACTTTCAAATGTCAGATGTAAAACCTACGTTTCTAATTGCCAGGCCTTTGAGAAAATTTTCCTTTTATTTAATAAAAGACAAGGCAATCGGAACTGATGTATACATTGAAAATGAGCATAGATAACTCATTATTACAATTTCTCTGTTACAATTGCTAAATCTTCCAAATTTCAGCAGTAGAACAAGCTCTTCTCTTTAACAACGTGGAAGCTAAGATTCTAAAGAATGAAGTCTGATAGAAAAAGAAGGTAGAATTCATTATTACTTTTCTTTTATGGTTTATAACTTTGAGTAGCCTAGTTAAGCAGATTTTTTCCTACCCTGAAATCCTAAAGACACTCTCCTATACATTTCTAAAATTTTTCCATTTTAGGGGGAAGTTGTTCTTTCATTTATCTTGTTCAAATTACTTTGTATTTTTTATGCATAATATAAGGTACAGATTCAAATCTTTTCCCATTTAGATATAAGTAATTGTTTCAGAATCATTTATTGAGGTACCAGTCCTGTCTACTAACTTGTGATCTATTGATTGTGATATATTGCCATAGATATATATATATATAAAATATTTGCCATATGGTACATGCTCACCAGAGAGAGACAGCTAGAGACAGAGAGGATGGCCACAACACAATCCCTTCTCCATTCTCCTTTGAGAATTTTGGGCTTTCACACACACATGCCCGGTGCGTTTTCCAGGCTGCTGTATCTATGACTTGAATGGTACAGTCGCCATGTGGGATGCAACGCCTTAACCACATGCCACCTCTGGTCCCACCTTATATTATTTTTGTATGTGATTGGATTTGCCTCTGAAAGAACAATGTGGATATAACAAAGGACATCCCTTTAGTCTAGAAATGAAACTTTACCTTAATGCAATAGTCTAGTATCAGATGTTATGATAGGCCTTGATAATACCGTGAGACATTCCAATGTCTAGAGGCTAAAGGTATCATCGAAAATGAGAAGTGTGCAATTAGGTGAATTAGAGGTGAAGGAAGAGAAAGTAATGGGCTGAACATTATTGAAGAAAATAATCTCATCTGGAGTATTGCAAATATTCTGTCTTATGAATGTTTTCTTCTCCCTCTATAGAATCTATTTTATTAGCCAAAGCAAAATTATTAAAACTTGAGTCAGGGGACCAGCAGTTAGCGTAATAGCTATGTGGCTGAACTCCCATGTAGTCAACAGCGGTTCGAGTCCCGGACCTAGTAGCTTAAACTCACACTGGGTGCAAGTGTGTGTGTGCCCAAGATCCAGAGAGGAGAATGGAGGAGAAGGGATTGTGGCATGGCCATTCCCCTTAGGGGGTGATTTCTCGCTTTCTGTCTCTCTGTCTCTCTCTGACTTTCTGGTGAGCACGCGTGCCCTATAACAAAAATCTCTTCAAACAAACAAACAAACAAAAAACTTGAGTCAGATCATATAACTCTTCTCATCAAGTTCTCCAATAATTTTCCATCTTACTTGGGGTAAAATCCAGTCTTTAACTCGACCTACAGTCTAAATAACCTGAGTAGACACTAACCCTTACCCCAACACCTGTTACTCCTCCTTTTACAGTCTGCTTCAAGTGCAATGGTCTCATTCAGTTTGTCAAAGCTTAACAGCCATGCCTCTATGCAGGGCCTTTGCACACGCTCTGCCTGGGAAGCTCCCCTGCTGGATATGGTCATTGCCACTCTTTCACTTTATTCTCATCTCAGCTGGAACTCCATTAGAGATTTCCTGGCCACCCTTCATAGCAGAGCACCTCCTTCAACCATCAGGCTTTAGCCCTTTACTGTGCTTCATTTTTCTTTGTGACACTTGATATTCCCAGAAATGTTACACATTTCTCTTTTCTTTTCTTTCTTTCTTTCTTTTTTAAAAGAAAGATTATTGTTATACGGCACATGCTTTTGGCAGAAAGATGGAGAAACAGAGGCAGAAGTGAGAAATTTCATTACCTAGGGGGAATGGCTACACCACAATCCCTTCTCCTCCATTCCCCTCTTGGGATTTTGGGCATATACCACACACACAGACACACACATGCCTGGCATGAGTGTTAAGCCACTGAGTCTGGGACTTGAACCACAGTCAACTATGTAGGATTCCAGTGACATAACCATTATGCCATCTGCTGATCGCCACATTTGTTTTCTTACTGCCTAATCACCCACCCTCATCTCCAATGTTTGTAAGCCACACATCAGCAAAGACTGTCTGTGGTCATAGCTTCATCTGAGAAAGAACACTGATTTCCTTTGAAACACTGCATCACTTAATATAAGTTAAATAGGAAGAGAGGGAATAAAATGCCACTCGCTTTAGATAGTTCAGAACTCATGGAGGAAGCCTAAAAAAAAAAATCATGAACTTTGGGGTGAGATAAGACAAGAGTTTAACCACTGCTCCAAAACTTTCCTAACATGTCGAGTAAGTTACTTTGAGCCTTGGTATCATCATCTGATCTGTGGGATAATAATCCCAGCTTTGCAATATTGACTTAATGATTGAATGCCACATTTGTCACATGTGTCAGGAAACTTCTCCATAAACATTGATCTGGTTTCCTTAATTGGCCTTATCTTTTGTTTAAGAGTCAATTCAAAATTTAAAAAGTAAAAGCTGAAAAGACTTATAACCAGGTAGAAAGGACAGAAATGTATTTATCCTGATCCCATTAGGACAACTTACAAGTAGTATGTTTGGTGGTATTTAGATTGTCAGGAAGTGGAGATGAGCCAGAGACTGGCAGTGTGCCAATCATATTACATTTCATTTATTCCTTTGGATGTGTAAGTTATGTAAGCCTTCTATTTTCCTGATAAGAAAACTGAGAAGCAAAAGTGTTAGATGTCTCATGCAAAGCCTGTCAGGTAGAAGCAAAGCAGTTTTCCCATTTAAGATTTGCATGACATCTACCCTCTTTTGCTATGCTATGTCTTTTCAATACAGTAACAAGGGGGTTCTAGTAAGGTATTTATTTAGCTCCCCTACTGTAATTGCTGGGATGAACTGAATGGGAACGAGATTATTAAAACCAGTGACAAAGGTCTAGTAAGTGGAAGAGTGGTAACCCAGTTTTTAAAAGGCCAGCCCTCAAAACTAACACTGCAAAACTTTTTGTTTCTTCAAACCCTTACATCCTACACTGTTTCATGATAAGAACAATAAATCAGTGGGTTTTTTATTTTTTATTTTTTTATTGTCCAAAACCAAGTGTTTCCATTTACAAAAAGGAAGCAGGGATAATAATACATGGATTAATCTGTTCTTCTCAGTTGCCCATACATAAAGAAGTTCCAAGGTACGAAAGAATATTTATTAAACTTTTGGTAGAGGGGCACTGGGGAATATTTGCAGGTGGTTTTCTAAGATGCCTCATGGAATGGCAATAAATCAGTATATTTGTCATAGTCTGACCTTTATGCTGGCTTCCTCAATTTGTTCCTATTCCTAGAAGAGATTGTTCTGGGAACCTACTTATTTCAGCTAACTACTTTCATCCCCTAATCCCAGACACGTTATTTCTTTAACTATGTCGTTGCATTTGCTCTGATTGCAAGCTAGTTTTCCTAGCCAGGAATAATGGTGATAATAATAATGATGATGCTGATGGTAATAATAACAGTAGTGGTTATAGGAATGATTATCATGATAACAATAACAAATGAGGCAAAATTACATTTTACCACTTAAGTGTGTGCCAAGCTTTGCTGAAAGCACATTCCATACATTACCTAAGGTAACCTTACAACAACTCCATGAAACAGGTACTATTGTTTTCGTCTCCATTTTAGAGTTGAGGAAATGAAGGCCCAGTAAATTAAGATACTTGGCCAGGTATACACAGCCAGAAGAGTGGTGTGGAAACCCGTACCTGTGCATCTGGGATAACCATCCCAGGTTCACCTGTACACTGAGCTATGGTGCTAAATAAAGGTGTGGTCCCTAATGTGGGCTGACCCGACCTTTGCTGATTTTGCTCATTATAAAGAAAGTGAATATTAAAAACTGGAATAATGATGCAAAGGGCAATCTTATTTCCTTTCTTGCAGTTTATGATGAGGGTGAGCACAGACACAATTTTCTGGAGGTGCCTAACACAGATAATATCACGACTCTATTTTCAGAAGCATGTAGCTGGGGCATGTGATGTATTCATGGATGTTTGTGTCAATTTAAAAGGCACTCTATTAATAGAACTCTACATGATAGAGTTAAGAAGCTTGAAATATGGGATGATGATCTTGAAGAAATTCAGTTTGTGGAAAAAAGAATAAGATTGATACATATTTGTGTGCGTGTGTGTGTGTGTACATATGATATTATATATTAATATTATACTAATATATTGTGTAATCATATACAATCATATATAGTATTATATATATATAGAGAGAGAGAGAGATAACATCTATTGATATCTAGCTGTACATTATAGGACATATCTATATATCTCTCTATACAGATATATAACATATTTCTCCTCATTCGTTATATATAACATGTATTTCTACATGAATAATAACATATGTCTGTATATGTAGTCTCCATACCTGAGGTATATTTGTTTGCCATTTCTGAGCTGCCTAAGGAATGTAGCAATGGACTTAGGAGATAAAGCTAAAAGACTTTAAAATAATTAGGGAATCTTTCTAGTGCATACCGTGAAATCTCAGTATTTTTGAGTGACAGAGAGTTCTGTTTATATAAATTTGAGGCCTGCCCCCCAATAATAGCAATATGAAAGCCTTGTACAATATTTTTTAGTGAAGCTTCACTTTATTATTTCTTATACTTTGCTTTTCCCTTAGGGGAAGGAAAAAAATAAAAAGAAAATGAAGGGGCTCCTTTTATTCCTATATTATCCTAACACAATTTCTCTATTAGGTTTTGTGGAATTGAAATATATCTTCCCAGAGAAAATTGAAGAAAATGCAAAGCTCATTATAAAGAAAGTGAATATTAAGAACTGGAATAATGATGCTAACTGGAACTGCAGAAACCATGGATCTCATAATCATTCATTTCTCGTGTTTCAGATAGTGTACACTATTGCCCTCTGAGGAAGAACCTCATGAGATGTAATGATGGTGATGGCCGATGAGTCTTTCAGAAGAGTTTACACGTAAACTTCTTCCTTCCATTTATGGACGATGCCTCCATTTATGGACAATGTCTCTGTTTATACAACTATTCTTCATCTCCCTGTTGACTTTAGGATTTTTGCTTTTGGCCTAAAACCCCTTGTATTAATTTTTAAATTGCTCTTTCCTATGTTTATCTTTTCATTGGTGATTTCAAATATTACATCAATGGAAAGGGGCTTTTGGAATAGTGTTTCATTATGTACTATGTAATTATTTCTGAAGTCTGTGCTTATGAGTAAGGTTAGAAAATTTTCCTTAAATCAAACTATTTCAGTTTCAGTTATACAGTCTTTCTTTTTTTTTTTGAATTCGTATATATATTTAACTCCTCATTACATATTTATATATTCTTTCAACTACACCTTAAATAGAAAAAACATGTATTAATGCATCATACTGGTCCACAGTGGGATTAAGAATATGTTATGTTTCTGCCATCAGGTATGAGTCCCAAAAGTATGTAGGCCTGAGCAGTACTCCTCAGATTCTTCATAGTGCTGAATTTTTTGTTTTATTTTTATTTTGCCAGGTTAATATTGGGTTGTCTCAAAAGTCACGATGTATTTTTTCTGCTTTTCTATGCAAAATACCTCATGACTTTTCCAGTAACTCAATATAAATGGATTTTATTAAGAGTAAGTATAAGAAATGACCTGATATCAGCAGTCTTCAAAATGTTGAAGCTTTATTTTCAAGGTCAAGATTTATTATATAGTTCAGTACATACACATATATCTATATCTATCTATAGCTAACTATATATCTATCTATCTATATCTATCTATCTATCTATCTATCTATCTATCTATATCTATATATATATATATAGAGAGAGAGAGAGAGAGAGAGAAGCATACAAAATGAAGGGGGGAGCAATATCTTGCCTTTTAAATTAGTTTGACCAAGATATCATTTCCCTGGATACTGTGGTATGATTTATTCATAGTAATATTCCAAGTCACTAAAACATTCAAAAGTATTTTCTATAAATTTGAGTACTTCTAGGAATGTTAAGAGTGTGTGTGTGTGTGTGTGTGTGTGTGTGTGTATTTGTTTTTAGAGTGAGATTTTTGCTATAGGGCACATGCACTAGTCAGAGAGGCAAACAGAAAGCAAAAAAAAATCACGCCCCCAAGGGGAATGACCACAGTGCAATCCCTTCTTCTTCATTTTCCTCTTGTGATTTTGGGCACACTCATGCACCCAGCATGAGTTTTAAGCTGCCAGGTCCAGGGCTTGAACCACGGTCAACTACTTGAGAGTTTAGCAACTTAACCATTATGCCATCTGCTGCCATCTGCTGGCCCCAGAAGTATATGTTTTTACTGTACTTCTAAATGTAGCTTCTGTAATCCTAATTTATTTTTATTTAAATTCTACATTTCTAATGCTCTGTATAATCCCAGACAATGAAGACACTTTCATTGTTTTCTTAAAAAGCACAAATTTTGTGTGGCCTTCGTAGTACTTTCAAAATTCGAGAGGTCAAGGAGATCATTCGAATCATATTGGCAAGCCTCCTATCCCCTCATTGATTCATTTACCCCAGGTCACTTCACAATCATCACTTGTCCCCTCTATGAGGAGAAACACAGCTTTCCACATCTCTTCTTCCCAACTTGAATGTCCCAACCTTGCCACGTGCTCTAGAGAAAAAAGTACCCCAAATTACCAGAGTTCCACTTTCTTCAAAAGGAATTGTAGTGCAGATTCCAATTTATTCATTCATCCTTTTACGTACCAATGCTTCCTTTGATTATACATTGAGAATCATGTGACCAAACCAAGTCCCATTTCGTGTATGTATACTTTTCAGAGAGCTCGGAGCTAAATACATTTTTCTTTTTTCCTTTTTGTTTTTTAGATGTTTTGCCTTAGAATGTATGGGCATGCTGAAGAGAAAGAGAGAGACAGAGACAGTGAGAAGGAAAGTGAAAAATCACCTCCAAGGGGGGATGGCTGTGCTGCAGTCTTTTCTTCATTCTCCTCCCAGAATCTTGGGCATGCATGCACATGTGCTGGTGTGCGTTTCAAGCCACCAAGTCCAGAATTTGAACCATAATTGATGATGTGGAAGTCTAGCAACATAACCACTACACCATATACTGGTCTTTATGTACATTTTCTTAATATTTTTGGATACCGTATTGTTACCCTTACCTTAATTTACATATAACATGATTCTTTAGATTTATTCTTATCAGGACCAGTGATGGCATAATGGTTACATTGCTGGACTCCCATGTAGTCAACAGTGATTCTAGTCCCGGACCTGGCGGCTGAAAAGTCATGCAAGGCGTGTGTGTGTACATGCCCAAAATCCCACGAGGAGGAAGGAGGAGAGGCATTGTAGCCATCCTCCTTGGGGCACAATTTCTTGCTTTTGGTCTCTCTGTCTCTCTGTTTCTCCAGCAAACCCACACACCCTATAGTAGAAATCTCTCTTAAAAAAAAAAGATTTATTCATATCTTGATTTATTTATTTTTATTTTAGGCAACTCCATTTTTTTAGAAGTAAGTGGCTTATTAATTTTCCCTATATATGTATGCGGTACATATATGTGTACTTATGTACACACACATAATTAATGTGCATATAGATATGTGTACACGCATATTTTTTTCTAGGAGATTTTCCCAATCCCTCCCATTTAAGTTACAACAATTGCTACTACCTTATTAACTGTGAATCTTCTGCCATTTGATTTCCTCATTTTAGGGGAAAATTGTGGGAGGTATAAATGAAGCTGGTTAAGGAGCTTAATGTGACACCTGAAATATGGCTCAATCACAGATTTATTATTTTTTTAGAGAGATTTTTGGTATAGGGTGCATGTGCTCACTGGAGAAACAGAGAGAAACAGGGAGACAGAAAGTGAGAAAGCACCTCTTCTCCTCTATTCTCCTCTCAGGATCTTGGACACGCATGCACATATGCCTGGCAGGGCTTTCAAGACCCCAGGTCCAAGACTTGAGCCTCAGTTGACTATGTGGGAGTCCAGCAAGGCAATCATTATGCCATCTAATGATCCCTCAATCACAGATTTATAGAACAAAACTATGCATTAATATATATATGAGATTTTCTTTTTTTTCCTGGAGCTACCAAGGCCAAATTATGCCTCTTGGCTGGATAAAATCGCTCATGACTAATATCTGATGAAGAAGGTAGTCTCTACATCTGTTGTTACCAATTACACCAAGAGTAAAGGATCTTAAGCAATAATGCAAAATAGGGATGAGAAAAAAAAATAATGTAAGACTTTCATTTGAGAAGAACATTGGTGCTGTCAGATCCAAAGCAGAGACTTCATTCCAAAAGATTATTGCAATAGGGATAATGCATCAACTGTAAGATCTGCAAAGGTCAGGAAGGAAGAACTTTATTTATTTATTTATTTATTTATTTTTTCTCAGAGGGAAGACTAAAGACGTCTAGAAAGTTGGTGCTAGATGGTGGCCAGGGGCAGAATGGGATGCTTCACAAGGCTGACTGCATGGAAAAGTTCTGGGTTTGCTACTAAAATCCTCCCTGAGTACATTGGGCACACATACTCCTGTGGTCTGGGGCTGGCTGAGGCTGGGGAGGGATTGTAGAATCAACACTCTCTTGACAGTGCTGTCTCTCTCTCTCTCTCTTCCTGTCTGTCTCTTACACTCTTGGAAAAAATAAACAATTAAAGAGTGAGAAAAAAGGGTAAAAAGGGCTTGGTGTGTGAGACTGTGAAGGTGTGATTAGACAGTTGGGCAGGAAATAATTTTCTCTCCAGTCAGCCAGCTCTCAGAAGGAGCCCTTTAGAAGAATTGCCTGGCATCTCAGGGCTTGTTCAAGCTTGAAGCCAATACGAAGTGCAGACACGTAGAGGAAGGAAGGAAGCCTGAGTAAAGTTTGGTCAAGTCAAGTTAATGGGCATTTTGTCCAGTTTGGTCAATGAGGAAAAATATTTCTGTTAATCATGTGACAGATAAAGATGTGAATTTATTGGGGGAGGAGATAGCAGGCGGCATAGAGTTTACAGTCGTAAACTCCTACATGGCTGATGGCATTCACATCCTGGTTGCAGCAGCTTAAAAATTATACTGGGTGTGTGTGCATGGATGCCCAAAATCCCAGGAGGAAAATGGAGGAGAATGGATTATGACATGGCCATTCTCCTGGGGGGCGCTTTCTCACCACCTCTCTCTGTCTTTTCTCTGGCAAGCGTACATGCCTTATAGTTCAAAAACCTTAAAAAATGTGAATTTGGAAGGGTCATATCCAGCCTTAATACTCCCCTTTGACTGGCCAAGCTTGAAAACAGCTCTTGATACACCACATTTACAAGTACAAGAAATATCTTGCATCAGTTGTATGTCTCCAAGTTGTGTGTTTGTCACTTCAAATATGGCCATTAAGGATAAGGGACAAGGAAGAATTGGATAGTTCTGCAACTGGGGTCATGGAGGACAATGAAGCAGGGGTATTTCCAAACTCCTACCCTATTTAAGGAACGTCCACATTCCGAATAGAGGGGAAACTCTTCACAGTTGCTATGGTTGAAATCTCTCCATTAAAAAAGTGTTTTTAGGCCTGGTGGGTGAGACGTCTGGATTCCACATGGCTGACTCTCAGTTAGAGTCTCAGTCATGGCAGCTTGAGAAACATTCTGGGCATGTTTGCAGCATTTTCAAAATCCTAATGGAATGGCAAAATGAAGGAGAAGGAATTGAGGTGTGATCATTTCCCATGTGATTACTCTTCCCTTACTCCATCTCTCTATGTATGTCTCTGTCTTTCTGATAAGGGCTCATGCCCCCTAACAAAAATTTTCAGTATTTTAGTTTTTAGTGTCCTATATATACTCCATTCTTGTTTAATGGTAAATCTATGAAGAGTTGCAGATAGCTTATTCTTTTAGATCTCAGACCACTGGACTGTATGAAGCCATAAAATAGATATGATGATAAAGCTTATCTACCTCCTGCATATCCTGAATTTGAGTTTTGAATGAAGAGACTGGAATGGATATGGGGGTTGCTTTCCTGGGGGCAATGGGGAGTATGTTCTGTGTTTTCTAAAAAGGAAAGGCATGGATGCTTGAGGGCAAGACAAGCCAACTATGGGAAAGATGACCAGCTCTTCTTCATAAAGTTATGCTCCTCTTCCATAGAGTCTGGTTTTTGCTGCAAAGTGTGTTCTCAGAAGACTCTTGTCACCACTTTTGCATGTAACTAGTCACATATGATTAGCTCTGACCAATGGAATGTGAGTGATGTTCTTCTCTTTCAGGTCTGGTTTAGGCAGAGCACTCACACGTGTTCATCTCTCCCTTCCTTTGTTGACTGTAGATCCATGCGTGCACTGACATGCCCTGCTAGCTTCTTGAAGATAGTTTAAGCCTATTGGAAAAAGAATCCTCCACACTGACCCATCAAAATTAGACTTTATTGGAAACCAGCAGTTAGCGTAATGGCTATGTTGCTGGAATCCCACGTAGTCGACCACGGTTTACGTCCCGGACCCAGTGGCTTAAAACTCATGCCGGGCGCGTGTGCATGCATGCCCAAGATCCCGAGAGGAGAATGGAGGAGGAGGGATTGTGGCGTGACCATCCCCCCTGGGGGGTGATTTCTCGCTTTCTGTCTCTATGTCTCTCTCTGTCTGTCTGGCGAGCCCATGCACCCTATAGTGAAAACCTCTCCCCCCCCAAAAAAAATGAGACTTTATTTATGTATTTATTTATTTATTGCCACAGGGCATGTGCATTCTCTGGAGAGGAGAGAAAGACAGAGAGAAGCTAAGTGAGAAATCACCCTCCAGGGGCATTGACAACATCACAGTCCATTCTCTTCCATTCTCCTCTTGGGATTTTGGACACACAGGCACACATGCCCTATATGATTTTCAAGTCACGAGCTCGAACACTTGAGCCACAATCAGCCATGTGGGAATCCAGCAGCCTTAACCACCGTGCCACCTGCTGGAACCCCACAATTAGACTTTATGTCACTGAGGAATTAAACACGTTATAAGCTACTGAGATGTGGAGGTTTATTGCATTATAGGAGCTATACCTAACTTTTTTTAGATGATCATCTTATTTTTCTATGTAAGATAATATTTCTGTCTGTTAATCTCAATTTCTGTCTTCTAGTAAGTATGAGACATTACAAAGTCCAATTTCCATTCTTGGAGGGAAGACAAAGTGAGAGTATTTTTTAAGGTTTGAAGGATATTTCTCATGTATGAATATCAGAAATGCATTTTAAGGTTTGAAGGATATTTCTCATGTATTTCAGAAATGAATTATTAAGGAACAGAAGAAATATAAACTCTTCAATGTGAATCTTACCTTTAATATTAACCTACTATTTAAAATTTTAGTATGTAAACTTCCTTAAAACAGTCTTATACAAATATACATATATGTATGTGTGTGTGTGTGTGTATGTATGCAAGAGAATTCAAAAAGTTTATAGAAAACATGTATAATATAAAAGCTATGCATGGGTTTCAATTTTTTGAATCATAATAAACTCATATTTTAATTCCATTCCTCCACAAGCTTTTTAAAGCAATTTATCCTCTAAAAAGTAGAAAGGGGGCATCCCAATGTCCAAAATTTAAAAGGAAATGAGTCCAAAAAAGAAGCTGCTCTGGATATGTACGCTCATGGCAGAAAGAGGGGAAAGGAGCTCATATATCCACAGTTATTGTCATAAATTCACTTATCAATGGGATTATGTTTTGAGAAATTTCTCTGTAGGTTATTTTGTCCCTGAGCAAAAACATAACAGAGAGGACTCACATAGACCTAGGTAACGCAGTCTACAACTAACCTTGACCTAATGATATCATCGCACAAGACCCCTGCTGTACATAAGGTCCATCATTGACCAAAATGTCATTGTGTGGTGCCTGACTGTTCTAGGTGTGAGTAGGTGGATCACATGCCTCAGTGACATCTCCTTCAAACATCACCAAAACTTACACAGACGACAGAATCTACGCTCATAGACGTTAATACCTTATTCAGTACCAGAAAATGACTCTGTGGTGTAATCAATTTTTTAGACCTAAACAACACATTTGACTTTTTTGGCTAGAGTATCAGGCTTCCAGCTAAAATTTTTTTGTCTATCACATGAAGTACTTTTTCCCTATCATTGTCATGGCTTTCATTGTTGCCATCATTAGCACGCTCCTCCTCATCAACAGCAACAATATTATGGTGACATCACCGTCATTGTGTTCCCACCTAGTGTTTTGGGTGGAGCCAGGGTAAGCAGAACTGGGCTAGCTCCTTGCCATCTACTACCCATTATGAAGCTCATCTGTATTCTCTTACCACTTGTTCAGCTCTTCTTCTGTGCCAAGTACTGGACCAGAGATTTGCCACACATTATTTCCAGTCTTTACAACAGCCAGGTAGCTATTATTCTTATCTCAGTTTGAGCAGTAGGTTGTCTTTTTTCAGAAATCTTTCTTATCCATTATCTTATCCATTATCTGGTCCAACTTCGTGTAAGTAATCTGTACAGATGAAAACACTGAGTCACGTACTAGTGACAGGACTCAAGGCTCGAAGTGTCTCTATGGAAAGGCTGATGCTTAGATGTGCTTCTTACCCCAGCACTCTTTCTACCCCCTCACAAGACCTATTTTCAATAGCAGCCATCACCACCTGAGCAGTGGTGTCTTGTTGTTCAAGCACATGCAAAAATGGTAATTAACGAGTGGGACAAAATTCTAGTCCCAAAGCTGAGCTTATTTCACTGTTTTGGGGGGAATAACTTTGCAAAGAAGCATCACTTTACTACCTTCACTACGACAGTTCACATAGTTTTTAGTTTGACTAGTTTTCGTAAGCTTTTGAGAGGGAATTTTAAGTGAGACATTATTAATTTCACGTACATGCTAAGGAGGTGAAGAAAAAGTAAATATTAAAGATGAAAAAGGAGACGTGTGCTTTTCACTCTCATAAAACATCTCGTTTCCTTTCTGCTATTCACTTCCGCTGCTCATGACTGTAGGCAATGGTCAGTGCAATGAGAGCAGGACCAGAGCAGGCTGTGGAGTAAGCATAGTGCACTCCCCAACTCATAGGGGTATCAGGATGTCCGTGACCCTAGCTCAGCCTTTGTTCCCAGCCATTCTTGAAACAAACAAACAAACAAAAACTACAGATACTTACAATGTTATACCGAAATTCAAGTGCTCATCTGCAAAGGGTTAGTATTTCAGTGATGGTGGTGGGAGGTGGCAAGTCTACATCCTTCGTTGGTCCCTTACCCATATGTGCACCTGCATATGAAGATTCTGAGTCAGGCGAGGGTTCCTCCCAAACCCAAATGCTGGTGAGGTTGGCAGAGGGGAAAGAATCAACTTAAAATTATGTGTTACAGCATTAGGAATGGGGCACGTTGACAAAAAATCTTGAGACGACTACAGGATACCTATTGAATTCCACAAAAGGTGTATATCTGTTTGGAATGAATAATTCCTGTACGTTCCTAATTACATTTGTTCCTGAGCAGTAGTATTAAAAAAAAAAAAAAGGCAAATCCCTAAAGCCCATTTCATGCTGGCCAGTTTGGAATGTACAAACATGGCGGTTTAATATATCAAAGGAGCCACAATCCCTGCAAATTCGGTTAAGTGATACGTGGGGCAATAACAATTGCAGGGCAGAGAATCCCTGATTAGAGCCAATTTATAGAAAGTGCATAGCCCCTCTCATTGAAAGAGAAACTGTGGCATTGAAAAATCCATCACTTTTTCTTTCACCTGTAGGAGGTTTAGAGAAGGGAGGGGCAAGCATCATCCATGGTGGTGATGGAAAAATGTCAGACGATGAGCCCAACACAAAGGCAGCCCATGGTCTGGAACTCGAATGCCGTAAATTCACAAGTAAAGCATTATTAAAAATTTCCAGCCCCATAAATGCTGCCATTAATCACTTCCAAATTAACCTGATGTGAGTTAAATTATTGCGAGTTCCTGTGTAAATTAAATCATTATTAGTTGCAGGCTTTTTTTTTTTTTTTTTTAATCCTCTTTTGGTCCAGGCAGCAGCTGAGAAGGAAGGGATGGTGAGACCTACTGGTTTCAATTTACGAAAGAGAGTTTGGAGGGAAAAAAGATTTTTGCTTGATTACAAGAGCAAAACCACTTCACAGTATAATATCACAATAATTGTAGCCATATATCAAAACATGTCATAAGCCCAGGACAAAGCTCAGCCGCCTTTCGTAAGCAGCAGCCAAGAAAGCAAGAAAAGCTAGTGACTGAGGTGATGGATTTCTTTCTCCTTCTTCCACTAGAGAGCAGTGTTCTTTTGTACAAATCAGGTAGGTGATTTTCTGCAAAGAACCTGGGAAGAAAATCTACATAAGACAAATTTTACCAGTAACAGAAAGGTCTCTCTCCCTTGCTGTGAAGTTATGCATTTAAAAAAAAAAAAAAGGCTTGGGACCAGCAGTTAGTGTAATGGCTATGTCGCTGGACTCCCATGTAGTCGACCGCAGTTCGCATCCCGGCCCCAGTGGCTTAAAACTCACGCTGGGTGCGTGTGCGTACGTGCCCAAGATCCGGAGAGGAGAATGGAGGAGAAGGGATTGCGGTGTGGCCATCCCCCCTGGGGGGCGATTTCTTGCTTTCTGTCTCTCTGCTCTCTGTCTCTGTCTGTCTGGCAAGCGCACGTGCCCTATAGCAAAAAAAAAAAATAAATAAAGGCTTGAACAGTATTTTTCCACAAAGTTACTCTTTCTGATATGGGTATACTTCTGGTATCTTCTTTCATCTGACATTCAAAATGTATAGTATCTAAGCGGCAGTTTATATCGCATTATCACATAATACACTTTTTCAGGTAGTAGTCGCCTGACAAAACAGGTGTGTCAGTATTCAACCACTAGTTACCATTATAGCTAAAGCAAACATTTTAATATATATTTATTTTTAAAATACACCTGAAACGATCAAGGGGAAATACCCCCACAATGTCAGGAATAGGGGTAAAGATAGATACAAGAAAGTATGAAGAGAAAGAATGTAAGTGGTGGGACCAGCAATTGGCATAATGGCTATGTCACTGGACTCCTATGTAGTGGATCGTGGTTCAAGTCCTGGACCCGGTGGCTTAAACTCATGCCAGGAGTGTGTGCATGCCTAAGATCCTGAGAGGAGAATGGAGGAGTAGGGATTGTGGTGTGGCCATCCCCCTTGGTGGTGATTTCTCACTTTCTTTCTGTCTCTCTCTGTCTTTCTGGAGAGCACATGCTCTCTACAGCAAAAACTTCTCCAAAAAAAAAAAAAAAATGCTAGAGGTTTTTTTTTTTTTTTTTTTCCTCTCATTGTACTGCTACTATCTTTATTGTTATTGCTTAGAACAGCAACTTTGTATGACAGATACTTGTCTGTTTCTCTGAGTGAAAATATTCTGTCCTGTCCTGGGTGATTTGGCTGTAAGTCCTTGATTGATCAGATGACATTCCAAGAAGCCCAAGACCAAGCTAACTGTAGCTAAAGGTGGTCACCTCATTGCATGTCGCATATATTTCTAACCCTTCAGTTTCAAGTGCATGGAAACAGGCATAGAAAAACCAGTGAGTTTATGTGTATGTGTGTATGTCACTGACTGCATTTCTTGTTCAATAAGAATTAAATTACTGGGTAATTTTGGTTTCTTCTAGAAGGAAATGAATATGCTCTTAAGTATTTAGACTCACTAGAGAGTCTTTTAGGTATTCCTGGATACAAATCAATGTCACCTGAAGTGAGGTTTTCTTGTTTATTCAGCCCCATTTTTCTCCATTTGTTCTTTGTACTATTTTTCAGATATACCACATCACTTTGCTATTCCCTTTCCCTAAACACACTGAACAATATAGTTGTAGGCAAAAAGTTCTTGGGAGGAAAATAAATGGGAAAAAATCTAAGGCCTGACAAATAACAATAAGAAAGGCTCTTCAGAGTATTCAGCATGTTAATTTAGAGAAAGCACAGCATCAAAGTGTCAAGTTTGACATCAGCAGATCCTGGAATTTATTTGGGCCTGCTCATCTTTGCCTGCATGCACTTTCTGACACAGCAAATGAAGAAAATTGAATATTCTTTGACCAAAAGAAACTGAATTTCCTGAATTTAAAATCCAGGTCTGTTAAAGGACAGTATTTCGTATAAGATCTGGCACACTGACAATGCTGAATAAACAGAGATGAATGCATGAGTGATTGAATGGAAAAAGGAAGTAACAAATCTCTCCATTCCAATCTGTTTTCATGTCAAATGCTTAGGATTCAGATACAAGGGTTTTCCTTAAAGCACAGAAATCCATAAATCCACTAATTAAATATCAAGAATACACAGAGAACTTCATAGAGGCTCTATAACCATATAGTCCAAGGTTTGAACCATAGTTCTACCATGTATTTTATATAACCATATAGTCCAAGGTTTGAACCATAGTTTTACCGTGTATTTCATTTGTCACATGAAGCATAGCTCATTGAGGCAGACATTCAGCCATTATACAAACAACAAGCATTAAAAATACTTCCCAGGGGCCTGCAGGTGGTGTGGTGATTAAGGGTACTGGACTCCCACATGACTGACCGTGGTTTGAGTACTGGACCTGGCAGCTTGCTTTCGCACTTTCTCTCTCTTCCTCTCTCTCTCTCTCTCACTCACTATGTCCCTTTCTGGTCAAATTTAAATAAATAAAGTTAAATAAAATAATTCTTTAAGAAAGATGGTAGGGTTACGGTAAGAGTTAGATTTAGGTTTAGGATGAGGGTTAGCGGTGACAATTAGGATTAGGGTTCAGGTTTGGGCTATGGTTTCGGTTAGTGTTACAGTTAGGGTGAGGAGTCAGGGTTAGGGTTAGTGGTTAGGCTTAGGGTTAGGGTTAGGGATATGGTTACAGTAGGGTTAGTGTGAGGGTTAAATTTAGGTGTAGGGCTAGGGTTAGGGGTGAGGGTTAGGGTCAGGGTCAGGGTTAGGCTTACGTTTGGGTGAAGGGTTACGGTTAGGTGTAGGGGTTCATGTTAGGGTTGGGCGATAGGATTAGGGTGAGGGTGAGGGCTAGGGTTACAGTAGAGTTTAGGGTTACTGTTAGGTTCAGGAGTTAGGTTTAGGTTTATTGGTTAGGCCTATGGTTAGGGTTCAGGTTCTGGTCACAGGAGGGTGAGTCTTAGGGTTAAATATAGGTTTAAGGACAGGGATAGGGGTAAGGGTTAGGGTTAGTTTTCAGGTTAGGCGGACGGTTTTGTTTTGCGTTACATTTAGGAATAGGTGTTAGGGTTCGGTTTCGGCGTTAGGGTTAGGCTTAGGCTTATGGTAGGGTTATGGTTCGGGTTAGATTTAGGTGTAGGATTAGGGTCAGGGGTGAGGATTAGGTTTAGGGTTCATGTTTGGGCAATGGTTTCAGTTAGGGTTTGGTTAGGGTCAGGAGTTAGGGTTAGATTTAGTGGTTAGGGCTAGGGTTAGTGTTCGTGTTCTGGTTACAGGTGGGTGAGTGTAAGGGTTAAATGTAGGTTTAGGGCGAGGGGTAGGGGTGAGGGTTAGGGTTAGTTTTGGTGTTAGGTTAAAGGTTTTGGTTAGCATTATGGTTAGGTTTAGGTGTTAGGGTTCAGTATCAGCATTAGGGTTAGGCTTAGGCTTACAGTAGGGTTATGGTTTTGGTTAAATTTAGGTTTAGGATTAGGGTCAGGGTGAGGCTTAGGTTTAGGGTTCAGGTTTGGACTACAGTTTTAGTTAGAGGTATGGTTAGGGATGGGGTTAGTGTTAGGTTTAGTGGTTACGGCTAAGGTTAGGGTTCGGGTTCTGGTTACAGGAGGATGAGAGCTAGGGTTAAATTTTGGTATAGGGAGAAGGGTAGGGGTGAGGGTTAGGGTTAGTGTTAGGTTTAGTGGTTACGGTTAAGGGTAGGGGTCGGGTTCTGGTTACAGGAGGATGAGAGCTAGGGTTAAATTTTGGTATAGGGAGAAGGGTAGGGGTGAGGGTTAGGGTTAGTGTTAGGTTTCAGATTAGGTTCAGGGGTGAGGATTAGGTTTAGGGTTCGTATTTGGGCTATGGTTTCATTTAGGGTTACAGGTTCAGGGGTGAGGATTAGGCTTAGGGTTCATATTTGGGCTATGGTTTCATTTAGGGTTACGGATAGGGTCAGGAGTTAGGGTTAGGTTCAGTGTTTAGGGCTAAGGTTAGTGGTCGGGTTCTGGTTACTGGAGAGTGAGTGTTAGGGTTAAATTTAGGTTTAGGGAGAGAGGTAGGGGTGAGGGTTGGGTTGAAGGTTTTGGTTAGCGTTGTGGTTAGGGTTAGGTGTTAGGGTTCGATTTTGGCATTAGGGTTAAAATTAGGCTTAGGTTTATGGTAGGGTTATGGTTAGGGTTAGATTTAGCTTTAGGATTAGTTTCAGGGGTGATGATTAGGTTCAGGGTTCGGGATTGGGTTATGGTTTCAGTTAGGGTCAGGAGTTAGTGTTATTTATAGTGGTTAGGCGTAGGGTTAGGGTTCAGGTTCTGGTTATAGGAGGGTTAGTGTAAGGGTTAAATTTACATTTAGGGCAAGGGATAGGGGTTAGGGTTAGCATTAGTTTTGGGGTTAAGTTGATGGTTTTGCTTACCTTTATAGTTAGGGTGATTGTTAGCATTCGGTTTTGGCGTTAGAGTTAGGGTTAGGCCTTAGGCTTACGGTGTGGTTACAGTTAGGGTTAGATTTAGGTTTAGGATAATGTTCAGTGGTGAGGATTAGAAATAGGCTTCGAGTTTGGTCTACGGTTTCGGTTAGGGTTACGGTTACGGTTAGGCTTAGTGGTTAGGCCTAGGGTTAGGGTTTGGGTTCTGGTTACAGGAGGGTGAGTGTTGGGGTTAAATTTAGTTTTAGGGTGAGGGGTAGGGGTGAGAGTTAAGGTTAGTTTTGGAGTTAGGTTGATGGTTTTGGTTAGCCTTATGGTTACGTTTAGGTGTTATGGTTCATTTTCGGCATTAGGGTTAGGGTTAGATTTAGGTTTAGGATTAGGGCCAGGGGTGAGGATTAGGCTAAGCATTGGGGTTTGGGCTACTTTTTGGTTTAGGGTTAAGTTAGGGTCGGGAGTTAGGGTTATGTTTAGTGGTTTGGGCTGGCGTTAGGGTTTGGCTTCTGGTTACAGGAGGGTGAGTGTTAGGCTTAAATTTTGGTATAGCAAGAAAGGTAGGGGTGAGGGTTATGGTTAGTTTTCGGGTTATGGTTTGAGCTCTCATTACAGTAGTGTGAATGTTAGGGTTAAATTTAGGTTTAGGGTGAAGGGTTGGGATGACGAACAGGGTTAGTTTTGGGGTTAGGTTGATGGTTTTGGTTAGCATTACGTTTAGGGCTAGGTGTTAGGGTTCAGTTTCAGCATTAGGATTAGGGTTAGGCTTTGGCTTACAGTAGGGTTACAGTTAAGGTTAGATTTAGATTTAGGATTAGGTCAGGGGTGAGGATTAGGCTTAGGGTTCGGGTTTGGGCTAGAGTTTCGGTTGGGGTTTCAGTTAGGTTCAGAAGTTAGTGTTAGGGTTAAATTTAGGTTTAGGGCGTGGGGAAGGGGTTAGATTTAGGGTTAGTTTTTAGGTTAGGGTCACAGTTTTGGTTAGCGTTATGGTTAAGGTTAGGAGTTAGTGTTCAGTTTAGGCGTTAGGGTTAGGGTTACGCTTAGGCTTACGGTAGGGTTAAGGTTAGGGTTAGATTTAGGATTAGCATTAGGGTCAGGGTGAGGATTAGGCTTAGGGTTTGGGTTTGGGCTATGGTTTTGGTTAGGGTTTCAGTTAGCATCAGGAGTTAGTGTTAGGTTTAGTAGTTAGGGCTAGGGTTAGAGTTTTGGTCCTGGTTACAAGAGGGTGATCATTAGTGTTAAATTTAGGTTTAGAGCAAAGGGTTCAGGTAAGGTTTAGGGTGCAGTTTTCGGATTAGGTAGACGGTTTTGTTTAGCCTTATGTTTAGGGCTAGATGTTAGGTTTTGGTTTCGGCGTTAGGGTTAAGGTTAGACTAAGGCTTATGCTAGGGTTACGGTTAGAGTTAGATTTAGGTTTAGGATTAGGGTCAGGGGTGAGAATTAGGCTTAGGGTTCCCATTTGGGCTTCAGTTTTGGTTAGGGTTTCGGTTAGGTTCATGAGTTAGATTTAGGTTTAGTGGTTAGGGCTAGGATTAGGGTTTGAGTTCTGGTAACAAGAGGGTGAGTATAAGGGTTAAATTTAGGTTTAGGGTGAGTGGTAGGGGTAAGAGTTAGGGTTAATTTTGGGGTTAGGTTGAAGTTTTTGATTACCATTTTGGTAAGGGTTACATGTTAATGTTCGGTTTCAGCTTTCTTGTTAGGGTTAGGCTTAAGCTTACATTAGGGTTATGATTAGGGATTGATTTAGGTTTTGGGTTAGGCTCAAAGGTAAGGATTAGGCTTAGGTATCGGATTTGGGCTACTTTTTCGTTTAGGGTTACGTTAGGTTCAGGAGTTAGAGTTAGTTTTGGTGGTTTGAGCTACGGTTAGGGTTTGGGTTCTGGTTAAAGGAGGGTGAGTGTTAGGGTTAAATTTATGTTTAGGGTGAGGGTTACAAGTGACTTTTAGGGTAAGTTTTCGGGTTAGGACGATTTGGTTAGCATTACGGTTAGGGTTTGGTTTTGGCATTAGGGTTAGGCTTAGGCTTATGATAGGGTTAGGGTTACAGTTAGATTTAGGTTTTGGATTAGGGTCAGGGGTGAGAATTAGGCTTAGGATTCAGGTTTGGGGTACAATTTCGGTTATGGTTACAGTTAGGGTCAGGATTTAGGGTTAGTTTTAGTGGCTAGGGTTAGCATTAGGGTTTGGGTTCTGGTTACAGTAGGGTGAGTGTTAGGGTTAAATTAAGGTGTAGATAGAGGGGTTGGGGTGAGGGTTGCTGTTAGTTTTTGGGTTAGGTTGATGGTTTTGGTTAGTGTTAGGTTTAGAGCTAGGTATTAGGGTTCATTTTTTTTTTTTTTTTGGAGAGGATTTTTTGCTATAGGGCACGTGCACTCGCCAGACAGACAGAGAGAGACATAGAGACAGAAAGCGAGAAATCACCCCCCAGGGGGAATGGTCACGCCGCAATCCCTTCTCCTCCATTATCCTCTTGGGATCTTGGGCACGCACGCACACGCGCCCGGCGTGAGTTTTAAGCCACCGGGTCTGGGACAGGAACCACGGTCAACTACGTGGGAGTCCAGTGACATAGCCATTACACTAACTGCTGGTTCCCGGGTTCAATTTTGATGTTAGGCTTAGGGTTAGGCTTAGGTTTATGGTAGGGTTACGGTTAGGGTTAGATTTACATTTTGGATTAGGGTCAGGGGTGAGGATTACGCTTAGGTTTCGGGTTTGGGATACGGTTTTGGTTAGGATTTTGGTTAGGGCCAGGAGTTAGTGTTAGGTTTAGTGGTTAGTGATAGTGTTAGGGTTCGGGTTCTGGTTGCAGAAGGGTGAGTGTTAGGGTTAAATTTAACGTCAGGAGTTATGGTTAGGTTTAGTCGTTAGGGCTAGGGGTAGGCTTTGGGTCCTGGTAACAATAGGGTGAGTATAAGGGTTAAATTTAGGTTTAGGGCAAGCGGTAGGGGTGAGTGTTAGGGTTAGTTTTGGTGTTAGGGTGACGATTTTGATTAGCGTAATGTTAGGGTTAGGTGTTAAGTGTTCTGTTTCTGCATTAGGGTTAGGGTTAGGCTTAGGCTTACAGTAGGGTTATGGTTAATGTTAGATTTAGGATTAGGATCAGGGTCAGGTGTGAGGATTAAGTTTATGATTAGGGTTTGGGCTGTGGTTTTGTTCAGGGTTACAGTTATGGTCACAACTTAATGTTAGGTTTAGTGGTTATGTCTAGGGTTAGGGTTTGGGTTGTGGTGAGTGTTAGTGTTAAATTTAGGTTTAGGCCAATGAGTTGGGGTGAGGGTTAAGGTGTAGTTTTTGGGTTAAGTAGACGGTTTTGGTTAGCGTTACGTTTAGGGCTAGGTGTTAGGGTTCGGTTTCGGTGTTAGGGTTAGTGTTAGGCTTAGGCTAATGGTAGGGTTACGGTTAGGGTTAGATTTAGGTTTAGGATTAGCGTGAGGGGTGAGGATTAGGCTTTGTGTTCGGGTTTGGGCAACTGTTTTGGTTAGGGTTTCGGATAGTGTCAGGAGTTACGGTTAGGTTTAGTGGTAAGGGCTAAGGTTAGGGTTTGGGTTTTGGTTACAACAGAGTGAGTGTATGGGTTAAATTTAGGTTTAGGGTGACAGGTAGGGGTGAGGGTTATGGTTAGTTTTTGGGTTAGGTTGATGATTTTGGGTAGAGTTACGTTTACAGCTAGGTGTTAGGGTTTGGTTTGGGAGTTTTGGGTAGGGTTAGGCTTAGGCTTAAGGTAGGGTACGGTTTTGGTTAGATTTAAGTTTAGGGCTAGGGTCTGAGGTGAGGATTAGGTTTAGGGTTTCAGTTTGGGCTTCGGGTTAGGTTAGGGTTCAGATTCTGGTTACAGGAGCGTGAGTGTTGGGATTAAATTTAGGTTTAGGGCAAGGGGTAGGAGTGAGGGTTAGGGTTAGTTTTCATGTTAGGCTGACGATTTTAGTTAGCGTTATGTTTAGGTCTAGGTGTTATGGTTCAGTTTCAGCGTTAAGGTTAGGTTTAGGCTTAGGCTTACAGTAGGGTTATGATTTTGGTTAGATTTAAGTTTAGGATTAGCGTCAGGGGTGAGGATGAGGCTTAGGATTAAGGTACGGGCTATGGTTTCATTTACAGTTGCAATTAGGGTCAGGAGTTAGGGTTAGGTTTAGTGGTTAGAGCTAGGGTTAGGGTTCGGATTCTGATTATAAGAGGGTGAGTGTAAGGGCTAATTTTAGGGTTAGGGCATCAGGTAGGGGTGAGGGTTAGGGTTAGTTTTGGGGTTAGGTTGACGATTTTGATTATCGTAACAGTAAGGGTTAGGTGTTAGTGTTGGGTTTCGGCGTTAGGGTTAGGGTTAGGCTTATGCTTACGGTAGCATTATAGTTAGTGACAGATTTAGGTTTAGGTTTAGAGTCAGATGTGAGTATTAGGCTTAGGATTAGGGTTTGGGCTATGGTTTTGTTTAGGGTTATGGTTAGTGTCAGGAGATAGGATCAGGTTTATTTGTTAGGCTAGGGTTAGGGCTCGGGTTCTGGGTACAGGAGGATGAGTGTTAGGGTTAAATTTAGGTTTAGGGCGAGGGGTAGGGGTGAGGGTTAGGGTTAGTTTTGGGGTTAGGCTGACGGCTTTGGTTAGCGTTACTTTTTACATGCAGGTTTTAGGGTTTGGTTTTTGGTGTTATGGTTAGGGTTAGGCTTAGGCTTACGGTAGGGTTATGGATTTGGTTTGATTTAGGTTTAGCATTAGGGTCAGGGGTGAGAATTAGGCTTAGGGTTCTGATTTGGGCTACGTTTTCAGTTACGGTTTCGGTTAAGGTCATGAGATAGGGTTATTTTTAGTGGTTAGGGCTAGGGTTAGGGTTTGAGTTCTGGTTACAGGAGGGTGAGTGTTGGGGTTAAATTTAGGTTTAGGGCGATGGGTAGGGGTGAGGGTTAGTGTTAGTTTTGGGGTTAGCTTTACATTTTGGGGTTAGTGTTAGGGTTCAGTTTCAGTGTTAGGATTAGGGTTAGGCTTAGGCTTACTGTAGGGTTACAATTTTGGTTAGATTTAGGTTTAGGTTTAGGATCATAGGTGAGGATTAGGCTTAAGGTGTGGGTTTGGGCTATGGTTTTGTTGAAGGTTTTGTTTAGGATCAGGAGTTAGGGTTAGGTTTAGGGGTTAGGGCTAGGGTTAAGGTTCGGTTCTATTTACAAGAGGTCAAGTGTAAGAGTTAATTTTAGGTATAGGGCACGGAGTAGGTGTGAGGGTTAGGGTTAATTTTTGGGTTAGACTGATGGTTTTGATTATCGTAATGGTAAGGTTTATGTGTCACTGTATGGTTTTGGCGTTAAGTTTAGGGCTAGGCTTAGACTTACAATACGTTTACGGTTAGTGTTAGATTTAGGTTTAGGTTTAGAGTCAGGGGTGAGGATTACGTTTAGGATTACAGATTGGACTACAGTTTCATTTAGGGTTATGTTTAGGATCATTAGTTATGGTTAGGTTTAGTGGTTAGGGCTGGGTTAGGTTTCGGGTTCTGGTTACAGGAGTATGAGTATTAGGGTTAAATTTAGGTTTAGGGAAAGGAGTGGGGATGAGGGTTGTGGTTAGTTTTCGGGTTAGGGTGATAGTTTTGGTTAGCGGTACGTTTAGGTCTAGGTGTTAGGTTTCGGTTTTGGTGTTATGGTTAGGGTTAGGCTTAGGCTTACGGTAGCATGATGGTTAGGGTTCGATTTAGGTTTAGAATTAGGATCAGGGTGAGGATTAGGCTTAGGGTTCGGATTTGGGCGAAGGTTTTGAGTCAATAAGGAGTTAGGGTTAGGTTGAGTGGTTAGGGCTAGGGTTAGGGTTCATGATCTGGTGACAGGAGGGTGATTGTTAGAGTAAAATTTAGCTTTAGGGCGAGGGTAGGCGTGAGTGTTAGGGTTAGGGTCAGGGTCTGGGCTAGGCTTGAGTCAGGGTGAAGGGTGACCATTAGGTTTAGTGGTCGGGGTCAGGGTCAGTGTTGGGCGAAGGGGTCAGGGTTACAGTGAGAGTTATGGTAGGGTAAGGGGTAGGGTTAGATTGAGAGTTACAGTTAGGACTGAGTGGTAGGGTCAGGGTTGGAGTTTGGGTTAGGGTTTGGGTTAGGAGCTAAGGTAAGGATTACGGTTTGGGTTATGGTAGGGTGAGTGTTATGGTTAGATTTAGGGTCAGGTCAAGGGTTAGGAGTGAGGGCTAGGGTTAGTTTTCAGGTTAGGTTTACGTTTTGGCGTTACGGTTTTGGCGTTAGTCTTAGGGTTAGTATTAGGCTTACGGTACGGTTACGGTTAGGGTTAGATTTAGGTTTAGGAGTAGGGTCAGAGGTGATGATTATTCTTAGGGTTTAGGTTTGAGTGATGTTTTCGTTTAGTATTATGGTTAGGGCCAGGAGTTAGGGTTAGGTAGAGTGGTTAGGGCTAGGGTTAGGGTTCGGGCTCTGGTGACAGTAGGGTGATTGTTAGGGTTAAATTTAGGTTTAGGGCGAGAGCTAGGACTTAGGGTTTAGGTCAGTGTCTAGGTTAGGATTAAGGTACGGGCTATGGTTTCATTTACAGTTGCAATTAGGGTCAGGAGTTAGGGTTAGGTTTAGTGGTTAGAGCTAGGGTTAGGGTTCGGATTCTGATTATAAGAGGGTGAGTGTAAGGGCTAATTTTAGGGTTAGGGCATCAGGTAGGGGTGAGGGTTAGGGTTAGTTTTGGGGTTAGGTTGACGATTTTGATTATCGTAACAGCAAGGGTTAGGTGTTAGTGTTGGGTTTCGGCGTTAGGGTTAGGGTTAGGCTTATGCTTACGGTAGCATTATAGTTAGTGACAGATTTAGGTTTAGGTTTAGAGTCAGATGTGAGTATTAGGCTTAGGATTAGGGTTTGGGCTATGGTTTTGTTTAGGGTTATGGTTAGTGTCAGGAGATAGGATCAGGTTTATTTGTTAGGCTAGGGTTAGGGCTCGGGTTCTGGGTACAGGAGGATGAGTGTTAGGGTTAAATTTAGGTTTAGGGCGAGGGGTAGGGGTGAGGGTTAGGGTTAGTTTTGGGGTTAGGCTGACGGCTTTGGTTAGCGTTACTTTTTACATGCAGGTTTTAGGGTTTGGTTTTTGGTGTTATGGTTAGGGTTAGGCTTAGGCTTACGGTAGGGTTATGGATTTGGTTTGATTTAGGTTTAGCATTAGGGTCAGGGGTGAGAATTAGGCTTAGGGTTCTGATTTGGGCTACGTTTTCAGTTACGGTTTCGGTTAAGGTCATGAGATAGGGTTATTTTTAGTGGTTAGGGCTAGGGTTAGGGTTTGAGTTCTGGTTACAGGAGGGTGAGTGTTGGGGTTAAATTTAGGTTTAGGGCGATGGGTAGGGGTGAGGGTTAGTGTTAGTTTTGGGGTTAGCTTTACATTTTGGGGTTAGTGTTAGGGTTCAGTTTCAGTGTTAGGATTAGGGTTAGGCTTAGGCTTACTGTAGGGTTACAATTTTGGTTAGATTTAGGTTTAGGTTTAGGATCATAGGTGAGGATTAGGCTTAAGGTGTGGGTTTGGGCTATGGTTTTGTTGAAGGTTTTGTTTAGGATCAGGAGTTAGGGTTAGGTTTAGGGGTTAGGGCTAGGGTTAAGGTTCGGTTCTATTTACAAGAGGTCAAGTGTAAGAGTTAATTTTAGGTATAGGGCACGGAGTAGGTGTGAGGGTTAGGGTTAATTTTTGGGTTAGACTGATGGTTTTGATTATCGTAATGGTAAGGTTTATGTGTCACTGTATGGTTTTGGCGTTAAGTTTAGGGCTAGGCTTAGACTTACAATACGTTTACGGTTAGTGTTAGATTTAGGTTTAGGTTTAGAGTCAGGGTTAGGGTTAGGGTTCGGTTTAGGGTTAGGGTTAGGGTTAGGGTTAGGGTTGGGTTAGGTTTCGGGTTCTGGTTACAGGAGTATGAGTATTAGGGTTAAATTTAGGTTTAGGGAAAGGAGTGGGGATGAGGGTTGTGGTTAGTTTTCGGGTTAGGGTGATAGTTTTGGTTAGCGGTACGTTTAGGTCTAGGTGTTAGGTTTCGGTTTTGGTGTTATGGTTAGGGTTAGGCTTAGGCTTACGGTAGCATGATGGTTAGGGTTCGATTTAGGTTTAGAATTAGGATCAGGGTGAGGATTAGGCTTAGGGTTCGGATTTGGGCGAAGGTTTTGGTTAGTGTTACGGTTAGGGCCAGGAGTTAGGGTTAGGTTGAGTGGTTAGGGCTAGGGTTAGAGTTCATGATCTGGTTCATGATCTGGTGACAGGAGGGTGATTGTTAGAGTAAAATTTAGCTTTAGGGCGAGGGTAGGCATGAGTGTTAGGGTTAGGGTCAGGGTCTGGACTAGGCTTGAGTCAGGGTGAAGGGTGACTGTTAGGTTTAGTGGTCGGGGTCAGGGTCAGTGGTGGGCGCAGGGGT
>NW_006159617.1:4008387-4047305 GCF_000334495.1 Tupaia belangeri chinensis | reverse complement strand
GGTACGGTTACGGTTAGGGTTAGATTTAGGTTTAGGAGTAGGGTCAGAGGTGATGATTATTCTTAGGGTTTAGGTTTGAGTGATGTTTTCGTTTAGTATTATGGTTAGGGCCAGGAGTTAGGGTTAGGTAGAGTGGTTAGGGCTAGGGTTAGGGTTCGGGCTCTGGTGACAGTAGGGTGATTGTTAGGGTTAAATTTAGGTTTAGGGCGAGAGCTAGGGGTTAGGGTTTAGGTCAGTGTCTAGGCTAGGATTCAGTCGGGGTGAAGGGTGACCATTAGGTTTAGGGGTCATGGTCAGTGTTGGGCGATAGAGACAGGGTTAGGATGAGGATTACTGTAGGGTTAGGGGTAGGGTTAGAAGGAGTGTTAGGGTTAGGACTGAGTGTTAGAGTCAGGTTTGGGGTTTGGGTTAGGGTTTGGGTTAGGGTCAGAGTCTGTGTCAGGGTTAGGAGAGAGGTTTAAGATTAGGGGCTAGGGTTAGGGTTACAGTTTGGGTTACGGTAGGGTGAGTGCTATGGTTAGATTTAGGGTCAGGGTGAGGGTTAATGTTGAGGGTTAGGGTTAGTTTTCGGGTTCGGTTGACTGTTTTGTTCAGAGTTACACTTAGGGTTAGGCGTTAGGGTTCGGTTTTGGCATTAGGCTTAGGGTGAGTGTTAGGCTTATGGTAGGGTTACGGTTAGGGTTTGATTTAGGTTTAGGAGTACGGTCAGTGGTAAGGATTAGGCTTAGTGTTATGGTTTGGGCAATGGTTTCGGTTAGTGTTAAGGTTAGGGCCAGGAGTTATTGTTAGGTTGAGTGGTTAGGGCTAGGGTTAGGGTTTGGGTTCTGGTGACAGGAGGGTGAGTGTTAGGGTTAAATTTACGTTTAGGGTGAGGGGTAGAGGTGAGCGTTACTGTTAGGGTCAGGGTCTGGGCTAGGCTTCAGTCGGAGTGAAAGGTGACCGTTAGGTTTAGTGGTCAGGGTCAGGGTTGGGCGATAGAGTCAGGGTTAGGGTGAGGGTTATGGTAGGGTTAGGGATAGGGTTAGATTGAGAGTTAGAGTTACGACTGAGTATTATGGTCAGGGTTGGGGTTTGGGTGAGTGATTGTGTCTAGGTTGGTGTCCGGGTCAGGGTTAGGTGGGAGGTTTAGGGTTAGGAGCTAGGGTTGGGGTTACGGTTCGGGTTATGGTAGGGTGAGTGTTATGGTTAGATTTAGGGTCAGGGTGAGGTTTATGGGTGAGGTTTAGGGTTAGTTTTTGGGTTCTGTTGATGGTTTTGGTTAGGGTTATGGTTAGAGTTAGGCATTAGGTTTCAATTTTGGCGTTAGGCTTAGGGTTAGGTTTAGTCTTGCGGTAGGATTACATTTAGGGTTCGATTTAAGTTTAGGAGTAGGGTCAGGGAGAGGATTAGGCTTAGGGTTTGGGTTTGGGCAACGGTTTCGGTTAGTGTTACAGTTAGGACCAGGAGTTAGGGTTTGATTGAGTGGTTTGGGTAGGGTTAGGATTTAGGTTCTGATGACAGTAGGGTGATTGTTAGTGTTAAATTTACATTTACATTTAACACTACATTTACATGGAGAGGGTTAGAGGTGAGGGTTCGGGTTAGGGTCAGTGTCAAGGCTAGGGTTCTGTTGGGGTGAAGTGTGACCATTAGATATAAGGGGCATGATCAGTGTTGGGGGATATAATCAGGGTGAGGGTGAGTGTTACGGTAGGGTTAGGGGTAGGGTTAGATTGAGGGCTAGGGTTAGGACTGAGTTTTTGGATCAGGGTTGGGGTATGTTTTATGGTTATGGTTAGGGTTGGGGTCTGGTTTAGGGTTAGGAGTGAGATTTAGGGTTAGGCTCTAGGGTAAGGGTTACCGTTTGGGTTACGATAAGGTGAGTGTCATGGTTAGATTTAGGGTCAGGGCGAGGGTTAGTGTTGAGGGTTAGGGATAGTTTTCGGGTTTGGTTGACGGTATTGGTTAGCAATACATTTAGGGTTAGGTGTTAGGGTTCAGTTTTGGTATTAGGTTTAGGGTGAGTGTTAGGCTTATGGTAGGGTTACAATTAGGGTTCGATTTAGGTTTAGGAGAAGGGTCAGGGGTGAGGATTAGGCTTAGTGTTATGGTTTGGGAGACGGTGTCGGTTAGTGTTATGGTTAGGGCCAGGAGATAGTGTGTTAGGTTGAGTGTTTAGGCCTAGGGTTAGGGTTTGGGTTCTGGTGACAGGAGAGTGAGTGTTAGGGTTAAATTTACATTTAGGGTGAGGAGTAGGGTTAGGGTGAGGGTTAGGTATAGGGTCAGGGTCTAGGCTAGGCTTCAGTCGGACTGAGCGGTGCCCATTAGGTTTAGGGGTCAGGGTCAGGGTTGGGCGATAGAGTCAGGGTTATGTTGAGTGTTATGGTAGGGTTAGGGATAGAGTTTAATTGAGAGTTAGGGTTAGGACTGAGTGTTACGGTCAGGGTTGGGTTTGGGTTAGGGTTTGGTTCTAGGTTAGGGTCTGGGTCAGGGTTAGGTGGGAGGTTTAGGGTTAGGGGCTAGGGTTAGGGTTATAGTTCGGGTTACAGTAAAGTGAGTGTTATGGTTAGATTTAGGGTCAGGACAAGGGTTAGTGTTTAGGGTTAGGGTTACTTTTTCGGTTCCGTTGATGGTTTTGGCTAGCTTTAGGGTTAGGGTTAGGCGCTAGGATTTGGTTTGGCCTTAGGTTTAGGGTGAGTGATAGGCTTACGGTAGGGTTGCAGTTAGTGTTCGATTTAGGTTTAGGAGTAGGATCAGGGGTGAGGATTAGGCTTAGTGTAATGGTTTGGGCGATGATTTTGGTTAGTGTTACAGTTAGGGTCAGGAATTAGTGTTAGGCTGAGTGGTTAGGGCTTGGGTTAGGGTTCGGGATCTGGTGACAGGAACAAGAGTGTTAGGGTTAAATTTACATTTAGGGCGACGGGTAGGGGTGAGGGTTAGGGTTATGGTCAGGGTCTGGGCAAGGCTTCATTCGGCCCGAAGGGTGACCATTAGGTTTAGGGGTCAGGGTCAGGGTTGGGTGGATGGGTCAGGTTTAGGGTGAGTGTTACTGTAGGGTTAGGGTTAGATTGAGGGTTAGAGTTAGGACTGCGTGTTAGGGTCAGGGTTGCAGTTTGGGTTAACGTTTTGTTTAGGGTTGGGTTCAGGTTCAGGGTTAGGAGGGAGGATTAGGGTTAGGGCCTAGAGTTAGGGTTACTGTGTAGATTACAGTAGGGGTTATGGTTAGATTTAGGGTCAGGGCGAGGGTTGGTGTTGAGGGTTAGGATTAGTTTTGGGGTTTGGTTGATGGTTTTGGTTAACGTTACAGTTAGGATTAGGCATTAGGGTTCAGTTTTGGTGTTAGGCTTAGGGTGAGTGTTAGTCTTACGGTATTGTTACAGTTAGGGTTCCATTTAGGTTCAGGATTAGGGTCAGGGGTGAGGATTAGGCTTAGTGTTGTGGTTTGGGCAATGGTTTCGGTAAGTGTTATGGTTAGGGCCAGGAGATAGCATTAGGTTGAGTAGTAGGGCTAGGGTTAGGGTTCAGGATCTGGTTACAGGA
Source organism: Tupaia belangeri chinensis (assembly GCF_000334495.1). Classification (NCBI taxonomy): domain Eukaryota; kingdom Metazoa; phylum Chordata; class Mammalia; order Scandentia; family Tupaiidae; genus Tupaia; species Tupaia belangeri. Next base: position 4,043,786 of record NW_006159617.1, on the reverse strand, counting down.
GGGTGAGAGTTAGGGTTAAATTTACGTTTAGGGAGAGGGGTAGGGATGAGGGTTAGGGTGACGATCAGTGTCTGTGCTAGGCTTCAGTAGAAGTGAAGGGTGACCGTTAGGTTTAGGGGTCAGGGTCAGGATTAGGCGATAGGGTCAGGGTTAGGGTGTGGTATACGGTAGGGTTAGGGGTAGGCTTAAATTGAGAATTAGGGTTAGGATTGAATGTTAGGGTCAGGGTTGAGCTTTGGGTTAGGGTTTGAGTCTAGGTCAAGGTCCGGGTTAGGGTTAGGTGTCAGGTTTAGTGTTAGGGGATAGGTTTAGGGTTACGGTTCAGGTTAAAGTAGGGTGAGTGTTATGGCTAGATTTAGGGTCAGGGCAAGGTTTATGGCTGAGGTTTAGGGTTAGATTTCAGGTTCGGTTGACGGTTTTGTTTAGCGTTATGTTTAGGATTAGGCATTAGAGTTCAGGGTCGGTTTCAGTGTTAGTCTTAGAGTTAGGGTTAGGCTTATGGTAGGTTTACATTTAGGGTTTGGTTTAGGTTTAGGAGTAGGGTCAGGGGTGAGGATTAGGGGTAGGGTTTGGGTTTGGGTTACGGTTTTGATTAGTGTTGAGTTTAGGGCCAGGAGTTAGGGTTAGGCTGAGTGGTTGGGCCAGGGTAAGGGTTCAGGTTCTGGCGACAGTAGGGTGATTGTTAAGGTTAAATTTGATTTTAGGGCGAGGGGTAGGGGTGAGGGTAACTGTTAGGGTTAGGGTCTGGGCTAGGCTTCTGTCGGGGTGAAGGGTGACTGTTAGGTTTAGGTGTCAGGGTCAGGGTTGGGCAATAGGGTCAGTGTTATTGTGAGGGTGACGGTAGTGTTAGGGGTAGGCTTAGCTTGAGAATTAGCATTAGGATTGAGTGTTAGGGTCAGGGTTGGGGTTTGGTTTAGGGATAGTGTTAGGGTTAGGGTTAGAGTTTAAGGATTGTGCTAGGGTTAGGGTTACGGTTCAGGTTATGGTAGGGTGAGTGTTATGGTTAGATTTAGGTTCAGGACGAGGTTTATGGGTCAGGTTTAGGGTTAGTTTTCATGTTCGGCTGATGGTTTTGGTTAGTGTTATGGTTAGACTAGGCATTAGAGTTTGGTTTCAGCATTAGTCTTAGGGTTAGGGTTAGGCTTACGGTAAGATTACCTTAGGGTTCGATTTAGGTTTAGGAGTAGGGTCAGGAGGGAGGATGAGGCTTAGGGTTCGGGTTGGGGCGATGGTTTCGATTAGTGTTAAAGTTAGGGCCAGGAGTTAGCGTTAGGTTGAGTGGTTGGACTAGGGTTAGGGTTCGGGTTCTGGTGACAGTAGGGTGATTGTTAGGGTTAAATTTAGTTTTTGAGTGAGGGGTAGGGGTGAGGATAAGGGTTATTGTCAGGGTCTGGGCTAGGCTTCTGTCGGGGTGAAGGGTGACCATTATGTTTAAGGGTCATAGTCAGTGTTGGGTGATAGAGTCAGGGTTAGGGTGATTGTTACAGTAGGATTAGTGGTGGGGTTAGATTGAGGGTTAGGGTTAGGACTGAGTATTAGGGTCCAGGTTGGAGTTTGGGTTAGGGTTGGGGTTAGGGTCGGGGTCTGTGTTAGCGTGAGTAGTGAGGTTTAGAGTTAGGGGCTAGGGTTAGGGTTACGGTTTGGGTTATGGTAGAGTGAGTGTTATGGTTAGATTTAGGGTCAAGGCGAGGGTTAGTGTTGAGGGTTAGGATTAGTTTGGGGGTTCGGTTGAAGGTTTTGGTTAGCATTATGGATTGGGTTAGGCATTAGGGTTCATTTTTGGCATTAGGCTTAGGTTGAATGTAAGCCTTATGGTAGGGTTATGGTTAGGGTTCAATTTAGGTTTAGGAGTAGCACCAGGGGTGAGGATTAGGCTTAGGGTTCGGGTTTGGGCAATGGTTTTGGTTAGTGTTAAGGTTAGGGCCAGGAGTCGGTGTTAGCTTGAGTGTTTAGGGCTAGAGTTAGGGTTCGGGTTCTGGTGACAGTAGGGTGATTGTTAGGGTTAAATTTAGTTTTAGGGCAAGGGGTAGAGGTGAGGATAAGTGTTAGGATCGGTGTCCGAGCTAGGCTTCTGTCGGGGTGAAGGGTGTTCATTATGTTTACGGGGCATGGTCAGTGGTGGGCGATAGAGTTAGGGTTAGGGTAATTGCTACAGTAGGGTTAGGACTGAGTGTTAGGGTCAGGGTTGGGTTTTGTGTTAGGGTTGGGGTTAGGGTCGGGGTCTAGATTAGGGTTAGGAGTGAGTTTTAGGGTTAGGGACTAGGATTAGGGTTACGGTTCGTGTAATGGTAGGGTGAGTGTTAGGGTTAAATTTACATTTAGGACGAGGGGCAGGGGTGAGGGTTAGGGTTAGGTCAGGGTCTGGGCTAGGCTTCAGTCAGAGTGAAGGGTGACTGTTAGGTTTAGGGGTCTGGGTTAGGGTGAGGGTTATGGTAGGGTTAGGGGTAGGGTTAGACTGTTACGGTTTGGGTCAGGTGTTAGGGTTAGGTTTGAGTGTTAGGGTCAGGGTTGGGCTTTGCGTTAGGGTTTGGCTCTAGGTTGAGGTCCAGGTTAGGGTTAGGTGTGAGGTTTAATGTTAGGGGATAGGGTTAGGGTTACGGTTCAGGTTAAGGTAGGATAAGTGTTAGGGTTAGATTTAGGGTCAGGGCGAGATTTATGGTTGAGGTTTAGGGTTAGATTTCAGGTTCGGTTGACAGTTTTGTTTAGCGTTATGTTTAGGATTAGGCATTAGAGGTCGGTTTCAGTGTTAGTCTTAGAGTTAGGGTTAGGCTTATGGTAGGTTTACATTTAGGGTTTGATTTAGGTTTAGGAGTAGGGTCAGGGGTGGGGATTAGGGGTAGCGTTCGGGTTTGGGTGATGGTTTTGATTAGTATTGAGTTTAGGGCCAGGAGTTAGGGTTAGGCTGAGTGGTTGGGCTAGGGATAGGTTTCAGGTTCTGGCGACAGTAGGGTGATTGTTAGGGTTAAATTTGATTTTAGGGCGAGGGGTAGGGGTGAGTGTTATTTTAGGGTCAGTGTCCGGGCTAGGCTTCTCGCAGGGTGAAGGGTGACCATTTGGTTTAAGGGGCATGGTCAGTTTTGGGCGATAGAGTCAGGGTTAGGGTGATTTTATGGTAGGTTTAGGGGTAATATTAGATTAAGGGTGAGGGTCAAGACTGAGTGTTCAGGTCCGTGTTGGGGTTTGGTTAGGTTTGGTGTTAGTGTCAGGGTCAGGGTCTGGGTTAGGGGTGAGGTTTAGGGTTAGGGGCTAGGGTTACATTTATGGTTAGGGTTACGGTAGAGTGAGTGTTATGGTTAGATTTAGCGTCAGGGCGAGGGTTAGGGGTGAGTTTTTGTGTTAGTTTTCAGGTTCAGTTGATGGTTTTGGTTAGTGTTAGGTTTAGGTTTAGGTTTTAGGATTTTTTTATGCGTTAGTCTTAGTGTTAGTGTCAGGCTTAAGGTAGGGTTATGGTTAGGGTTCTTTTTAGGTTTAGGAGTGGGGTCATGGGTTAGGATTAGGCTTAGTGTTCGGGTTCGGATGACGGTTTAGGTTAGTGTTACGGTTTGGGCCAGGTGTTAGGGTTAGTTTGATTGGTTAGGGCTAGGGTTAGGGTTTGGACAGGACAGTGAGTGTTAGGAGTAAATTTAGGTTTAGTGTGAGGGGTATGGGTGCAGGTTAGGGTTAGGGTCAGGGTCCGGGCTAGACTTGAGTCAGGGTGAAGGGTGAACATAAGGATTAGCGGTCATGGTCAGGGTTGGGTGATAGGGTCAGGGTTAGGGTGAGTGTTACAGAAGGGTTAGGGGTAGGGTTTGATTGAGGGTTATGGTTAGAGCTGAGTCTTAGGGTCAGGATTGGGGTTTCTGTTACTGTTTGGGTTAGGGGCAGTTTCAGGGTCAGGGTTAGGGCCGAGGTTTAGGATTAGGGGCTAAGGTTAGGGTTACAGTTTGTGTTACGGTAGGGTGAGTGTTATCGTTAGATTTAGCGTCAGGATGAGGGTTAGTGGTGAGGTTTATGGTTCGTTTTTGGGTTAACTTGACAGTTATAGACTTTATTGTCTACAGTTATAGGGTTAGGGTGAGGGTTATGCTAGGGTTAGGGGTAGGGTTAGATTGAGGGTTAGGGTTTGGGCTGAGTGTTAGTTTCAGGGTTGGGTTTGAGTTAGGGTTGGGTTAGAGTTGTGGTCAGGTTTAGGGTTAGGAGTGAAGTTTAGGGTTAGGTGCTAGGGCTAGGATTACGTATCGCGTTACAGTAGGGTGAGTGTTATGATTAGATTTAGGGTCAGGCAAGGTTTATGGGTGAGGTTTAGGGTTAGTTTTTGGGTTAGGATGAAGGTTTTGGTTAGCGTTGCAGTTAGGGTTTAGCATTAGGGTTCGATTTCAGCGTTAGGCTTAGGGTTAAGGTTAGACTTACGGTAGGATTACGTTTAGGGTTCACTTTAGGTTTCGGAGTAGGGTCAGGAGTGAGGATTATGATTATGGTTCGAGTTTGGGCGACAGTTTCGGTTAGTGTTAAGGTTAGGGACAGGGTTTAGGTTTAGGTTGAGTGGTTAGGACTAGGGTTACGGTTCGGTTCTGGTAAGAGGACGCTGAGTGTTATGGTTGAATTTAAGTTTAGGGCGAGGGGTCGGGGTGTTGGTTAGGGTTATGGTCAGGGGCCGGGCTAGGCTTCAGATGGGGTGAAGTGTGACCATGAGGTATAGGGATCAGGGTCAAGTTTGGACGATAGGGTCAGGGTTTGAGTGAGGGTTACGGTAGGGTTAGGGGTAGGGTTACGTTGAGGGTTATGGTTAGGACTGAGTGTTAGAGTCAGAGTTTGGGTTTGGGTTAGGGTTTGGGTTAGTGTCGGGGTCAGGGTTAGGGGCTAGGTTTAGGATTACGGTAGGGTGAGTGTTATGGTTAGATTTAGGGTCTGGGCAAGGTTTATGGGTGAGAGTTAGCGTTAGTTTTCAGGTTAGTTTGATGGTTTTGGTTGGTGTTCTGGTTAGTATTAGGTATTATGTTCAATTTCGGTGTTAGGCTTAGGGTTAGGATAAGTCTTACGGTAGGTTTACGGATATGATTTGATTTAGGTTTGGGAGTAGGGTCAAGGGTGAGGATTAGGTTTAAGGTCAGGTTTGGGTGACTGGTTTGGTTAGTGTTACAGTTAGGGCCAGGAGTTAGGGTTAGGTTGTGTGGTTAGGGCTAGGGTTAGAGTTTTGGTTCTGGTGACAGGAGGGTGAGTATTAGGGTTAAATTTAAGTTTAGGGCGAGAGATAGTGTTGAGGGTTAAGGTTAACGTCACGACCCAGGCTAGGCTTGAGTCGTGGTGAAGGGGGACCGTCAGGTTTAGTGGTCAGGGTTAGGGTTGGGCGATAGGGTCAGGGTTAGGGTGAGGGTTACAGTAGGGTTAGGGGTAGGGTTAGATTGAGGGTTAGGGTTAGGGCTTAGTGTTAGGGTCAGGGTTGGGGTTTATCTTAAGGTGTGGGTTAGGTGTGGGGTCAGGGTCAGGGTTAGGGGTGAGGTTTAGGCTTAGGGTCTTGGGTTAGGGTTACAGTTTGGGTTACGTTACAGTGAATAGTATGGTTAGATTTAGAGTCTGGGTGAGGTTTATGGATGAGCTTTAGGGTTAGTTTTAGGGTTCGGTTGACGGTTTTGGTTAGCATTGCTGTTAGGGTTAGTAGTTAGTGTTCGGTTTTGGCATTAGGCTTAGGGTTAGGGTTAGATTTACGGTAGGATTACGTTTAGGGTGCGTTTTAGGTTTAGGAGTAGGATCAGGGGTGAGAATTAGGCTTAGGGATCCGGTTTGGGCGACGGTTTCAGTTAGTGTTACGGTTAGTGCCAGGAGTTAGGGTTAGGTTGAGTGGTTTGGGCTAGTGTTAGGGTTCGGGTTCTGATGACAGTAGAGTGATTGTTAGGGTTTAATTTAGGTTTATTGTGAGGGGAAGTGGTGAGCATTAGGTTTAGGGTCAGGCACTTGGCTAGGCTTCAGTTAGGGTGAAGGGTGACCATTAGGTATAGGGGTCAGGGTGAGGGTTGGGCGATAGCATCAGGGTTAGGGTATGGTTACGGTTGGGTTAGGGATAGGGATAGATTGAAGGTTAGGTTTAGGGTAGAGTGTTAGGGTCAGGGTTGGTGTTTGGGTTAGGGTTTGGGTAAGGGGCAATGTCAGGTTCAGGGCTACGTGTGAAGTTTAGGGTTAGGGTTTCGGTTTGGGTTATGGTAGGGTGAGTGTTATGGTTAGATTTAGTGTCAGGGCTAGGTATAGGGGTGAATGTTAGGATTAATTTTCAGGTTAGGTTGACGGTTTTGGTTAGTGTTATGTTTAGGGTTAGGTTTTAGGGTTCATTTTCGGCGTTAGGGTTAGGGTTAGGCTTAAGCTTATGGTAGGGTTATGGTTAGTGTTAGTTTTAGGTTTAGGATTAGGGTCAGGGATGAGGATTAGGTTTAGGGTTCGGGTTGGAGCTATGGTTTTGGTTAGGCTTTCTGTTAGGATCTAGAGTTAGTGTTAGGTTTAGTCGTTAGGGCTAGGGTTAGGGTTCGGGTTGGAGCTACGGTTTTGGTTAGGCTTTCTGTTAGGATCTAGAGTTAGTGTTAGGTTTAGTCGTTAGGGCTAGGGTTAAGGTTCGGGTTCTGGTTACAAGTGGGTGCATGTAAGGTTTAAATTTAGGTTTAAGGCGAGGTGTAGGGGTGAGGGTTAAGGTTAGTTTTGGAGTTAGGTTGACAGTTTTGGTTAACGTTACAGTTAGGGTTAGGTGCTAGTGTTCGGTTTCAGCGTTAGTGTTACAGTTAGGCTTGTGCTTACGGTAGAGTTACGGTTACGGTTAGATTTAGGTTTAGGATTATGGTCAAGGGTGATGATTAGGCTCAGGGTTTGGGTTTGGGCTATGGTTTCAGTTAGGGCTTCGGTTAGGTTCAGGATTTAGGGTTAGGTTTAGTGGTTTGGGCTAGGATCAGGGTTCGGGTTCTGGTTACAGGAGGGTCAGTGTTAGGGTTAAATTTAGGTTTAGGGTGAGGGGTAGGAGTGAGAGGATTTATTTTCATATTAAGTAGACTCTTTTTGTTGGCATTATATTGAGGGCTAGGTGTTAGTGTTTGGTTTCAGCATTTGGGTTAGGGTTAAGCTTAGGCTTACCATAGAGTTACGGTTAGGGTATGATTTAGATTTAGGATTAGGGTCAGGGATGAGGATGAGGCTTAGGGCTTGGGTTTGGGATATGGTTTCTGTTAGGGTGTCGGTTAGGTTCAGGAGTTAGGGTTAGGTTTAGTGGTTAGGTCTAGGCTTGGGGTCCAGGTTCTAGTTACAAGAGGGTGAGTGTATGGGTTAAATTTAGTTTTAGGTCAAAGGGTAGGGGTGAGGGTTAGGGTTAGACTGATGGTTTTGATTAGCATTATGGTAAGGGTAAGTTGTTAGTGTACGGTTTCAGTGTTAGGTTAGGGTTAGGTGGAGGCTTACAGTAGGGTTACAGTTAGTGTTAGATTTAGGTATAGGATTACTATCTGGGTTCAGAATTAGGCTTAAGGTTCGTGTTTGGGCTATGGTTTTGGTTAGGGTTACGGTTAGGGTCAGGAGTTAGATTTAGGTTTAGTGGTTTGGTATAGGGTTAGGATTCATGTTCTGGTTACTGCAGGGTGAGTGTTAGGGTTAAATTTAGGTTTAGGGAGAGGTGTAGGGGTGAGGGTTAGGATTAGTTTTTGGGTTAGATTAACGGTTTTGGTTAGTGTTATGAATAAGTTTAGGTGTTAGGGTTTGGTTTCCACGTTAGGGTTAGTTTTAGGCTTAGGCTTACAGTAGGGTTATGGTTAGGGTTAGATTTAGGTTAAGGATTAGGGACAGTGGTGAGGATTAGGCATAGGGTTTGGGTTTGGGCTATGGTTTCGGTTAGGGTTTGGTTAGGGTCAGAAGTTAGGGTTAGGTATAGTGGTTAGGGCTATGGCTAGGGTTTGGGTTCTGGTTACAAGGGGGTGAGTGTAAGAGTTAAATTTAGTTTTAGGTAGAGGTATAGGGGTGAGGGTTAGGGTTAGTTTTGGGGTTAGGTTGATGGTTTTGATTAGTGTTACGATAAGGGTTTAGGTGTTAGTGTTAAGTTTCAGCGTTAGGGTTAGGGTTAGGCTTGGCTTACAGTAGGGTTACAGTTAGGATTAGATTTAAATTTAGGATTAGAGTCATGGGTGAGGATTAAGCTTAGGGTTCAGGTTTGGGCTACAGTTTCTTTTACGGTTTCAGTTAGGGTCTGGAGTTAGGCTTAGTTTTAGTGGTTAGTACTAGGGTTAGGTTTAGGGTTCTTGTTGCAGGAGGGTGAGTGTTAGGTTTTAATTTAGTTTTAGGCCATGGGGTAGGCATGAGGGTTAGGGTTAGTTTTCGAGTTAGGTTGATGGTTTTGGTTGTGTTATGGTTAGAGTTAAGAGTTAATGTTCGGTTTTGGCGATAGGGTTAGGGTTAGGCTTAGGCTTATGGTAGGGTTACAGTTAGGGTTATATTTAGGTTTAGGTTTAGGGTCAGGAGTGAGGATTAGGTTTAGAGTTCATGTTTGGGCTATGGTTTTGGTTAGGGTTCAGTTAGCATCAGGAGTTAGGGTTAGGTTTAGTGGTTAGGGCTAGGGTTAGGATTCAGGTTCTGGTTACAAGAGGGTGAGTGTAAATATTAAATTTAAGTTTAGGGCGAGGGATAGGGGTGAGGGTTAGAGTTAATTTTGGGGTTAGGTTGACGGTTTTGATTAGCATAATGGTAAGGGTTAGGTGTTAGTTTTTGGTTTTGGTGTTAGCGTTAGGGTTCGGCTTAGGCTTAGGCTTACAGTTAGGGTTAGATTTAGGTTTAGGATTAAGGTCAGGGGTGAGCATTAGGTTTAGGATTTGGATTTGGGCTACTTTTTCATTTAGGGTTATGGATAGGGTCAGGATTTAGGGTTAGGTTTAGTGGTTTGGGCTAGGGTTAGGGTTTGAGTTATGGTTACAGGAGGGTGAGTGTTAGGGTAAAATTTAGGTTTACGGTGAGAGGTAGGGGTGGGGGTTAGGGTTAGTTTTGTGGTTAGGTTATCGGTTTTGGTTAGCGTTAAGGTTAGGGTTAGATGTTAGTATTTGGTTTTGGCGCTAGGCTTAGGGTTAGGCTTAGGCTTACGGTAGGGTTACAGTTAGAGTTAGATTTAGATTTAGGATTAGGGTCCAGGGCGAGGATTAGGCTTAGGGTTCATGTTTGGGCTACAGTTTTGGTTAGGGTTTCTGTTAGGTTTAGGAGTTAGAATTAGGTTTAATGGTTATGGATCGGTTTAAGGTTTGGGATCTGGATACAAGAGGGTGAATGTAAGGGTTAAATTTAGGTTTAGGGTTAGGATTAGGGGTGAGGGTTAAGGTTAGTTTTGGGGTTAGGTTGATGCTTTTGGTTAACATTACATTTAGGGTTAGGTGCTAGAATCTGGGTTCGGCTTCAGGTTTAAAGTTTAGACTTAGGCTTATGGTAGGGTTGCGTTTAGGGTTAGATTTAGATTTAAGATTAGGGTCAGAAGTGAGGATTAGGTTTAGGGTTCAAATTTGGGCTATGGTTTTATTTAGGGTTATGGTTAGGGTTAGGAGCTAGAGTTAGGTTTAGTTGTTAGGGCTAGGGTTAGGCTTTGGGTTCTGGTTACAAGTGGGTGAGTGTTAAGGTTTAAAATTAGGTTTAGGGCGAGGGTTAAGGGTGAGAGTTAGGGTTAGTTTTCGGGTTAGGTTGACGGTTTTGGTTAGTGTTATGGTGAGGGTTAAATGTTAGTGTTTGGTTTCAGAGTTAGGGTTAGGTTTAGGATTTCAATAAGGTTGCAGTTAGGGTTAGTTTTAGGGTTTTAGGTTAAGGATTAGGGTCAGGGGAGAGAATTAGGATTAGGGTTTGGGTCTGTGCTACAGTTTCTTTTAGAGTTATGGTTAGGTTAAGGAGTTATGGTTAGGTTTAATGGTTAGGGTTAGGGTTAGGGTTTGGGTTCTGATTACAGAATGATGAGTGTTAGGGTTTAATTTAGGTTTAGGGCAACGGGTAGAGGTGAGGTTTAGGGTTAGTTTTTGGGTTAGGTGGATGGTTTTTTTAGCGTTAAGCTTAGGGTTAGGTGTTAGGGTTCGGGTGAGGTTTAGGGTTAGTTTTCGGGTTAGGTGGATGGTTTTTTTTAGCATTAAGCTTAGGGTTAGGTGTTAGGGTTCAGTTTTGGCCTTAGGGTTGTTTTTAGTCTTAGGCTTACGTTAGGGTTACGGTTAGGGTTAGATTTAGGTTTAGGATTAGGGTCAGGGGTGAGGATTAGGCTTAGGGTTTGGGTTTGGGCTACGGTTCCGGTTAGGGTTATTGTTAGGCTCAGGAGTTAGAGTTAGGTTTAGCGGTTAGTTCTAGGGTTAGGGTTCGGATTCTGGTTACAGGAGGATGAGTGTTAGGGTTAAATTTAGGTTTATGGCGAGGGGTATGGATGAGGATTAGGGTTAGTTTTGGGGTTAGGTTGAAGGTTTTGGTTAGTGTTACAGTTAGGTTTAGGTGTTAGGGTTCAGTTTCAGCGTTAGGGTTAGGGTTAGGCTTTGGCTTATGATAGGGTTACTTTTAGGGTTAGATTTAGGTTTAGGATTAGGGTTAGGGTTTAGTATTAGGCCTAGGGTTCAGGTTTGGGCTACAGTTAGCATTAGGTTTACAGTTAGGTCAGGATTTAGGGTTAGGTTTAGGAGTTAAGGCTAGGGTTAGGGTTAGGGTTATGGCTAAAAAAGGGTTAGTGTTAGGGTTAAATTTAGGTTTAGGGCGATGGTTAGTGGTGAGAGTTAGGGTTATTGTTTGGGTCCGGGCTAGGTTTAAGTCTGGGTGAGAGCTCACTTTTAGCTTAAGGGGCTAGGGTTATGAATGTGCGATAGGGTCAGGGTTAGGGTTAGGGTTAGATTGAGGGTTAGGGCTTAGGGGGTATTAGGTCTAATGTTGGGGGTTTGGTTATGGTTTCAGTTAGGGAAATGGTTAGGATTAGGGGTTAGTTTCAGTGTTAGGGCTTAGTGTTAGGGTTATAGTTAGGGTGACTGTAGAATGAGTGTTCTGGTTAGATTTATGGTTAGGTCTGGGGATAGGGGCGAGTGTTATGGTTAGTTTTCGGATTATGCTTACTGTTTTGTTTAGCGTTATGGTTAGGGTTATATGTTTGGGTTAGGTTTCAGCGATAGGCTTAGAGTTAGGGTTATGGTTATGTTAGGGTTAAGTTTAGGGTTAGATTTAGGTTTAGGATTTGGGTCAGGGGTTAATATTAAGCCTAGCGTTTAAATTTGGGCTATGGTTTGGGTTAGGGTTACGGTTAGGGCTTGGTGTAGGAGTTAGGACTAGGCTTAGGGTTCGGGTTATGGTTAAAGGAGGGTTAGTGTTAGGGTTAAATTTAGGTTTAGGGTGAGTGTTAGGGATGAGAGTTAGGCTTATTATTTGGGTCCGGTCTAGACTTATGTCTGGATGAAGGGTCATGGTTAGGTTAAGGGGCTAGGGTTATGAATGAGCGATAGGGTCAGTATTAGGGTTAGGATTATGGTAGGGTTAGGGTTAAGCTTAGATTGAGGGTTGGGACTAGGGGCGAGTCTTAGGTTTAGTGTTGGGGTTTTAGCTATGGTTTGGGTTATGGTTAGGGTTAGGGTTAGTTGTTAGGTTTAGGGTTATGGGTTAGGGTTAGGGTGACGGTAGGTTGAGTGTTCTCATTAGATTTAGGGTTAGGGATAGGGTTAGGCATGATGGTTAGTGTTAGTTTTTGGGTTAGGTTTATGGTTTTGGTTAGCGTCATGGTTATAAGTTGGTATTAGGTTTAGGTTTCGGAGTTAGGCTTAGGGTTAGCATTAGGCTTACAGTAGGGTTTCGGTTAGGGTTAGATTTAGTTTTAGAATTAGTTTCAGGGGTGAGGATTAGGCTTTGGGTTCAGGTTCAGGCTACAGTTTTGGTTAGTGTTACAGTTAGAGTCAGGAGTTTGGGTTAGGTTTAGGGGTTAGGGCTAGGGTTAGAGTTCATTTTATGGTTACAGGAGGGTTAGTGTTATGGTTAAATTTAGGTTTGGGGTGAAGGTTAGGGTGAGGGTTAGGATTAGGGTTAGGGTTTGGCTAGGCTTAAGTGTGGGTGAAGGGTCACATTTAGTACTAGGGGCTAGGGTTTGGATTGGGCGATAAAGTCAGTGTTAGGGTCAGGGTTATTGTTATGGTAGGGTTAGGGTTAGGGTTAGAGTGAGGGTTAGTGTTACAGCTAGTTTCAGGAGTTAGGGTTAGGTTTAGTGGTTAGGGCTAGGCTTAGGGTTAGGGTTATGGTTATAGGAGTGTCAGTGTTAGCGTTAAATTTAGGTTTAGGGCGAGGTTTCACGGTAAGGGTATATGTTAGGGTTAGGGTCCAGGCTAGTTTTAAGTCTGGATGAAGGGTCACAATTAGGATTAGTGGCTAGAGTTAGGGTTCAGCGACAGGGTCAGGTTTAGGGTAAGAGTTAGGTTTACGGTAGAGTTAGGTTTAGGGTTAGATTGAGGGTTAGTGTTAGGGGGGATTGATAGGGTTAGATTTGGGGTTGGGTTATGATTTCAGCTAGGGCTATGGTTAGGGTTAGTGTTTAGTTTTAGGGTTAGGGGTGAGGGTTATGGTTACAGTTAGTTTGACAGTAGGGTGAGTGTTCTGGTTAGATTTAGGGTTAGGGCTAGGGTCAGGGGTGATGGTTAGGGTTAGTTTTCAGTTATGTTTTTGGTTTTGGTTAGTGCTACAGTTAGGGTTAGCTGTTAGGGTGAGGTTTCATCATTAGGCTTAGGGTTAAGGTTACGGTAGGGTTACGGTTGTGGTTAGATTTAGGTTTAGGATTAGCGTCAGAGGTGAGGATTATGCTTAGTGTTCGGGTTCAGGCTACAATTTGGGCTAGTGTTATGGTTAGGGTCAGGAGTTAGGGTTAGATTTAGGGGTTAGAACTAGGGTTAGGGTTTGGGTTATGGTTACAGGAGGGTTTAGGGCGAGGTTTAGGGGTGAGTGTTAGGGTCAGGGTTAGTTTCCTAGCTAAGCTTAAGTCTGGGTGAGCGGTCATGGTTAGGTTTACGGGCTAGGGTTAGGATTGGGTGATAGGGTCTGTGTTAGGGTCAGGGTTAGGTTTACAGTAGGGTTAGGGTTAGATTGAGAGTTAGGGTTAGTGGGGCGTGTTAGGGTTAGGATTGGGGTTCTGGTTCTGGTTTGGTTAAAGGTTATGGTTACGGTTAAGGGTTAGTTTTAGGGTTAGGGGTTAGGGTTATGGTTAGGGTGACGTTAGTGTGAGTGCTCTGGTTAGATTTAAGGTTAGGGCTAGTGTTAGGGGTGAGGGTTAGGGTTAGTTTTGGGGTTATGTTTAGGCTTTTGGTTAGCATTAGGGTTAGGATTAGGTGTTAGGGTTAGTTTTCAGCCTTAGTCTTATGGTAGGGTTACTGTTAGGGTTAGATTTAGGTTTAGCATTAGGGTCAGTTGTGAGGATTAGGCTTAAGTTTCAGGTTCAGGCTACAGTTTTTGTAAGTGTTATGGTTAGAGTCAGGAGTTAGTGTTAGGTTTAGGGGTTAGGGCTAGGGTTAAGGTTCGGGTTATGGTTACAGAAAGGTTAGTGTTAGGGTTAAAATTAGATTTAGTGTGAGGCTTACGGGTGAGAGTTAGGGTTAGGGTTAGTGTCCGGATTAGGCTTAAGTCTGCTTGAAGTGTGAGGGTTCTGTTTAGGGTCTAGGGTTAGGGTTGGGCGATAGGGTCAGGGTTAGGGCTAGGGTTAGATTGAGGGTTATGGTAAGGGAAAAGTGTTAGAGTTAGGGTTGGTGTTTTGGTTATGGTTTAGGTTAGCTTTATGGTTAGGGTTAGGGGTTAGGTTTAAGGTTAAAGGGTAGAGTTAGGTTTACAGTTAGGGTGACAATAGTGTTAGGGCTAGGGTTAGGGTTGAGAGTTAAGGTTAGTTTTTGGTTTATGTTTATGGTTTTGGTTAGCGTTATGGTTAGTGTTAGGTGTTAGGATTAGGTCTTGGCGTTAGGCTTAGGGTTAGGGTTAGGCTTATGATAGGGTTACATTTAGGGTTAGATTTAGGTTTAGAATTAGGGTCAGCAGGGAGGATTAGGCTTAGGGTTCGGGTTTGGGCTATGGTTTCAGTTTGTGAAATGTTTAGGGTCTGGAGTTGGTGTTAGGTTTAAGGGTTAGGGCTCATGTTAGGGTTTGGGTTATGATTACAGTAGGGTTAGTGTTAGGTTTAAATTTATGTTTAGGGAGAGGGTTATGGGTGAGGGTTAGGGTTAGGGTCCAGGCTAGGCTTAAGTCTGGGTGAAGGGTCACAGTTAGGTTTACGAGCTAGGGTTATGGTTGGGCAATCAGGTCAGGGTTAGGGTTAGGGTTAGGTTTGCGGTAGGATTAGGGTTAGGGTTAGATTGAGAGTTAGGGTTAGTGAGAAGCATTAGGGTTAGGGTTTGTGTTTGTGTTATGATTTGGGTTAGGGTTATGTTTAGGGTTAGTGGTTAGGTTTAGGGGTAGGGGTTAGGGTTAGGGTTAGGGTTAGATTTAGGATTAGGTCTAGGGTTAGGGATGAGGGTTAGGGTTATTTTTCGGGTTTGTTTAATTTTTTGGCTTTTGGTTAGGGTTAGGTGTTAGGGTTTGGAGTTAGGTTGAGTTTTAGGGGTTAGGGTTAGGGTTAGAGTTTAAGGATAGTGCTAGGGTTAGGGTTAGGGTTAGAGTTTAAGGATAGTGTTAGGGTTAGTGTAAGTGTTTGAGTTTAGGGATAATATAAGGGTTAGGGTTAGAGTTTAAGGATAGTGTTAGTGTTAGGGTTAGAGTATAAGGATAGTGCTAGGGTTAGGGTTAGGGGTTAGGGATTAGGGTTATTGTTAGGATCAGGGTTAGGGTTAGGGTGATGATAGGGTTATGGTTAGCATTAGATTTATGTTTAAGATGAGGCTTAGGATGAGGATTAGGCTTTGGGTTCAGGTTTGGGTTATGGTTTCAGTTTGTGTTATCGTTAGGGTGAGAAGTCTGGGTTAGGGTTAGGGTTAAATTTAGGTTTAGGGCTAGGGTTACATGTTAGGGTTAGGGCTTACATCCGGGTTAGGCTTACGTTTGGGTGAAGGGTTATGGTTAGGTGTAAGAGACCGGGTTAGGGTTAGGCGACAGGGTTAGGATTAGTGTTAGGGTGAGGGCTAGAGTTATGGTAGGGTTAGGTTGAGGGTTAGATTGAGGGTTATGGTTGGGGTGAGTGTTAGGGTTAGATTTGGGGTTTGGGTTATTGTTTGAGTTAGGATTTTTTTAGGGTTAAGTGTTAGTTTGAGGGTTAGGGGTTAGGGTTAGGGGTGCTATTAGAGTTACGGTAGGGTGAGTGTTATGGTTAGATTTAAGGATAGCCTAGGGTTAGCAGTTAGGGTAAGTGTTAGTTTTCAGGTTAGGTTATACAGTTTTGGTTAGTGTTATGTTTAGCGTTAGGTGTTAGGTTTAGGTGTTAGGATTAGGGTTAGGGTCAGGGTGACTGTAGGGTGAGTGTTATGATTAGATTTAGGTTTAGAATGAGGTTTAGGAGTGAGGATTAGGCTTAGGGTTCAGGTTTGGGTTACGGTTTCAGTTAATGTCATGGTTAGTGTGAGGAGTCATGATTAGGATTAGTGGTTAGGCTTAGGGTTAGGGTTAGGTTTATAGTAGGGTTAGTGTTAGCGTTAAATTTAGGTTTAGGGCTAGGATTAGATGTGATGGTTAGGGTTAGTCTTTGGGTTAGGTTTACGGTTTTGGTTAGCATTATGGTTAGGGTTAGGTATTAGCATTAGGAGTTAGGTTGAGGGTTAGGGGTTACGGTTAGGGTTATAGTTAGGGTTATGGTAGGGTGAGTGTTATGCTTAAATTTATAGTTAGGGCTAGGGTTAGGGTTAGATTTAGGTTTAGGATGCGGATTAGGTTGAGGATTAGGTTTAGGGTTCGGATTTGGGTTACGGTTTTGGTTAGCATTACAGTTAGAGTTAGGTGTTAGGGTTAGATTTAGGCATTAGGATTATGGTTAGGGTTAGAGTGATGGTAGGGTTATGGTTAGGGTTAGATTTAGGTTTAGGATGAGGATTAGGTTGAGGATTAGGTTTAGGGTTCGGATTTGGGTTACGGTTTTGGTTAGTGTTACAGTTAGGGTGAGGAGTCAGTGTTAGGGTTAGTGGTTAGGCTTAGGCTTAGGGTTAGGGTTATGGTTACAGTAGAGTTAGTGTTAGGGTTAAATTTAGGTTTAGGGCTAGGGCTAGGGGTGAGGGTTAGGGTTAGAGTCTGGGTTAGGCTTACTTATGGATGAAAGGTTACGGTTTGGTGTAAGGGTTCGGTTTAGGGTTGGGCAATGGGGTTAGGGTTAGGGTGAGGGCTAGGATTACGGTAGGGTTAGTGTGAAGGTTATATTGAGAGTTAGGTTTAGTGGTGAGTGTTAGGGTTAGGATTGTTGTTTGGGTTATGGTATGGGTTAGGGTTATGATTATGGGTTAGGGGTTAGGTTGAGTGTTAGGTTTATGGTTAGGGTTACGGTTAGGGTTAGGGTTAGGGTTACTGTAGGATGAGTGTTATGGTTAGATTTATGATTAGAGCTAGGGTTAGGGGGTGAGGGTTAGAGTTAGTTTTCAGGTTAGGTTTATGATTTTGGTTAGTGTTATGGTTAGGTTTAGGTGTTAGTGTTAGGTTTAGGCATTAGGATTAGGGTTAGAGTTAAGGTTAGGGTGATGGTAGGGTTGCGGTTAGGGTTAGATTTAGGTTTAGGATGAGGGTTAAAGTGAGGATTAGGCATGTGGTTCATTAAGGTGAAGGGTTATGGTTGGTTGTAGTGTTTCGGGTTATGGTTGGGCAATAGGGTTACGGTTTCAATTAGTGTTACAGTTAGGGTGAGGAGTCAGGGTTAGTGTTAGTGATTAGGCTTAGGGTTAGGGTTAGGGTTATGGTTACAGTAAGGTTAGTGTTAGGGTTAAATTTAGTTTTTTATGCTAGGATTAGGGGTGAGTGTTAAGGTTTAGCCTTGGGTTAGGATTTCATTAAGGTGAAGGGTTATGGTTGGTTGTAGTGTTTTGGGTTATGGTTGGGCGATAAGGTTAGGCTTAGGCTTAGGGTCGGGGCTAGGATTACAGTAGGGTTAGGGTGAGGGTCAGGTTAAGGTTTAGTGTTAGGAATGAGTGTTAGGGTTAGCATTGGGATTTGGGTTCTGGTTTGGGATAGGGTTATGGTTAGGGTTAGGGGTTAGGTTGAGGGTTTTTGGTTAGGGTTATGGTTACGGGTAGGGTTATGGTAGGGTGTGTTATGGTTAGATTTAGGGTTTGGGCTAGTGTTAGGGGTAAGGGCTAGGGTTAGTTTTCGCCTTATATTTACGGTTTTTGTTAGCGTTATGGTTAGGTTTAGGTTTTAGGGTTAGGTTTAAGCAATAGGATTAGGGTGAGGGTTAGGGTGATGGTAGGGTTACGTTTAGGGTTAGATTTAGGTTTAGGATGAGGTTTAGGGTGAGGATTCGGCTTAGGGTTCGGGTTTGGGTTAGGGCTAGGGTTAGGGGTGATGGCTAGGGTTAGTTTTTAGGTTATGTTTACGGTTTTGGTTAGCGTTACAATTAGGTCTAGGTGTTAGGTTTAGATTTAGGCATTGAGATTAGAGTTAGGATTAGGGTGAAGGTAGGGTTACAGTTAGGGTTAGATTTAGGGTTAGGATGAGGGTTAGGGTGAGGATTAGGCTTAGGGTTTGGGTTTGGGTTTCTGTTTCCGTTAGTGTTACAATTAGTGTGAGGAGTCAGGGTTAGGGTTACGGTTATGATTAAGGGATAGTGTTAGGGTTAGGGTTAGAGTTTAAGGATAGTGCTAGTGTTAGGGTTAGATTTAGGGTTAGGATGAGGGTTAGGGTTAGGGTTAGGGTTAGGGCTAGGGTTAGGGGTGAGGGTTAGGGTCAGGGTCAGGGTTAGGCTTACATTTGGGTGAAGGGTTACGGTTAGGTGTAGGGATTCCAGTTAATGTTGGGTGATAGGGTTAGGGTTAGGGTGAGGGCTAGGGTTAAGTTGAGGGTTGGATTGAGAGTTAGGGTTAGGGGTGAGTGTTAGGGTTAGGGTTGGGGTTTGGGTTATGGTTTGGGTTAGGGTTATGTTTAGAGTTTAGGAGTTAGGTTGAGGGTTAGGGGTTAGGGTTAAGGTTACAGTTAGGGTTACAGTTTCCTTCCAACATTATATGAGAAATTGATTACAATGTGCTTTTCTCAAAACATTGAAAATTAAAGAAAATGCTTTTATATAAATGAAATTACCCATTCTCTCTCTCTCTCTGTCTCTGTCTCTTTCTGTTTCTGTAGGGCAAATGCACTTGCTGGGGAGAGAGAGAGAGATAGTGAGAGGGAAAGTGAGAAATCACCACCCCCAGGGGGAGTGACCATACCACAATCCCTACTCTTGGGATTTGGGTTGTGCACACACACATGCTTGGCTTGAGTTTCAAGTCACCAGGTCTGGGACTTGAACTGTAGTCAACCACCTGGGAATCCAGCACCTTAACCACTATGACACCTCCAGGCCTGCATAATCTCTTTTAAATGATATTTTTGATAAAGTCTAATTATTTTAATAATTCAAGGGGAAAATACTAAAATTTCTTGGCTATAATCATATTTTGCATCCTCCTGTGTAGACAAATAGTTAGTTAATTAATTAATTAATTAATTGATTCACCTGATTTGGATGGATAAAATGAATGGATATATGAACCCTACAACAAGGGAGAACAGAGTTTCAGAGTTTTTTTTTTTGGATCAAGAATTAATGCTTTGAAAGGCATTTGTAAATACAGATGCCCATTTGGGAGGGAAAGTTGGCAAAGCCTTAGAAATATGTATAAACTTCAAGGTAGCAATTCTATTCCTAGAAATTCATCCCAGAGAAATAACAATTATAATTATGTACTCCAAAACTTCCATACAAGAATGTTTATAACTTTTTTTGTAATAATAAAAAATTGAATACAATTTAAATATGTAACGATAGATTAGTTAAATATGTTATGGTGTTTCCTTACAATAGTCTATTATGAATAATAAAAAACTGAATACAATTTAAATATTTAATAATAGGAGATTAGTTAAATATGTTATGGTGTTTCCTTACAATAGTCTATTATGAACCCATTAAAACTGTATTTTCAAATAATGTCTAATGACACAGAAAATGCTCAAATATAAATTAAGTGAAAAAAGAGAATATAAAACTGAATTTCATAAAATTGAGCATTTTGCATAATTATTTTCATTCAACATGTTTCAAATAGCCTACCAAAATATTGTCAAAGCACAGAAAGTAAAGACAAATGAATTGCAAGTTTAAGAGTAAAATACTGCGCCTTTTCTTTTCTCCATGTCTATCTCAAGATTAGATGAACAATTATGAGCATAGAATGGTACAGTTCATACATTTTAAAGGTTATAATTGACTTCTCTACACATTTTGTTCTTCAAATTCTGATTTAGGCACCTATAAAATTTATTGACAGAAAGCAAAATAATAAGTTATTTAACTACAGAGAGATTACAGTTAAATAGTAAGTGCTTTAACTACAGAGATACTACAGTGTAAAATGTTCCCTTTTTTTAATTTTAATTTTATTTTTTTAAAATTTGCCAGAGCACATGCACTTTGAGACAGAGAAAGAAAGAGGGAAAGTTAGAAATTACTTCATATGGGAAATGGTCACACTGCAACCCCTTGTCCATTTCTTTTTCCTTTGGGGATTTTTAACATGTGCCCACATGTCCATTGTGTTTCTCTGAGTTTGAGACTTGAATACACAGTTGGCCTTGTGGAATCCAGCCAACTTAATCACTGCACCTCAGGCTGGCCTGAGGTATTGCCTTGTACTTTACACTAGTACTTAGTCCATTCCTGAAACTATAACAAAATACTTGAGACTGGATAATTTATAGAGAATAGAAATTTATTTCTCATGGTTCTGGAAGCTGGGGAATCCAAGATTAAGGTGTCAGTAGAGTCAGTACTGGTGAGGGCTGCTCTTTGCTTCCAGCATGACACCTCTGGCTGTTTTCTTACATGACAGGAAGGCAAACAGCTTCTTCACATCTCTTTTATAAAGGCACTAATCCCACTTATGAGGGATCTGCCTAGTGACTAATCGCCTCTAAAGTGTCCCATTTCTTTACCCTGTAAGATTGGTGACTAAGTTTCAACATATGAATTAGGGAACAAGTACATTCAGACCATAGAACACCAACAAGAAAATTAGGCCACACTTGGCAGATTTTTGAATGAATCCGAATGATCTAATTTGTATTTCATATGAATTTTCCCAGGGATAAAAGGATGTCATGATTAATTTGTGTGGACATATCTAACGGATTAGTTAAGGGAACTCCATAGAAGTTTACCTGTAAGGAGGCTGCAGAAAGACTACTAGGACATAACAGAATTAAGTGAAGAACCGGGAGCAAGATAGTTTTTACTCATCTTTAGGGAAAAAAAAAAAAAAATAGTGTTTGTGGCCTTGACTGAAAATTATCCCTGCCTGACCTTATGACCTCCTGTCTGGGGCAAAAAAATAAAGAGACAGTTGTACATAAAACATGGACATGATGCTTCACCAATCTATAGCACATGGAGGCCCAGTCAATACTTTTGGGGATATACTGTTATACTGAAAGAAAAAAATGAGCCTTCTTTATTTGTCTATGGCATTGGCACCCTAAAGACTTATACAAGCTATCAGTAAAGAAATTTGGGACTTGGTGTATCTTGAAGAGAGACTTTGCACTTTACCCAGCAAGCATGGAAAATAACATTGCTATTCCTAACAAAGCACCATCAAGAAGCAATGTGCCTGCAAGACAGGAAACATTTTTTGAACACATGTGAGGTACCCATAAGGTGCTTCCAGATATAATGTGGAGCAAAGTGATTTGTATGCAGCAGGAGTTTCTGAGCAAGAAAGAGAGACAGACAGAGCCAAGGAAAAAAAAAAAAAAACAAAAAAACAACGTTGGTCCTATTTCCCTGGAAGCTGTTTATTTTCAGATCAAAAGCTTAAGTTGTTTACTGAATCAAGATTTTCACAGTCTTCTACCTGTGGGGGCAGTGAACTAGATCAAAGTCCTCAGGACTGATCCAGAGCAAAACCCACACTGCATTGGATTTATGAGGAAAGTTGCAATGAATAAAATAAAAGTGAAATGCTGGAATGCTAACTTCAATAGGGCACATCATGTAAAAGAGTAGATGGTATACTTTAACATACTCACAGATGCACACTGCTAATTTCTGCTGTCAAGGAGTATTTGTTATCAGTCTGATTAACTTCATATACCATCAGGGCTCATCTGACTTATTTGCTGTTTCTGAATTTCTTTCTTAGAATAGTTCTATTTTTAAGTACTGTATTGTTATTTCATGACTTTTACTTTCTCAGAGATCTTCTGAAGAATAAAGAGAATAATTCACTTACTTTTTTTATTAAAATAAAATAAGACTTACTTATTCTGTTTGTAATTATAATGGGATCTACTGGACTTTGTATGTATAAGATACATTATAGGCTCTCAATGATTTTATTTTTTCCTGTATTTTGAAAATTTGCTATTTCATCATCCTAAGACTTATTTTCTTGTTCTTATTATTTTCTGGTAAGCTAAGAAAGAGACAATAAAACTAAAAATAGAATAAAAATATCTTACCATCTAGAACAATGATAAAATATTGAAATAAATAATGATTGCATGGTCTTTCTTATTGTTTAAAGAACTGCATTGTAATTTGAGAAGGTATGATAGGACGCTGGAGACACAATTTTTATAGTCCACTTCTAGTTTTCATTGAACACAACTTTGAATTCAAAATTTCTAATGCTCAGTCCATAATGGAAAAGAGAAGAAAACAGAGAGGAAGAGGTTTCACGGTTCAGCTGTACATTGAATCAGAAAGTGAATTCAAGAAGACACTTAGATGTACTCTATACTCTAAAGATGATAGTGTGATTCATTGCATGAGCAAAATTTTATAAATATTCAGATGACAATATCCTTGAAGAATTTTCTGAAATCCGAAAATCAGTGAGTGAGCAATATAATTTAAGGATGAAGGGAAAGAAAGTAAAGTTATCTTGCATGGTCATTTGACAGATAGGATATCACCACTCAATGCTTTGGGACAAAAACTGGACAGTTCTCATTTTCTGAACAGAATGTATGACAATACTCATTCTTTTCTTACAATGTCTATGCACCAAACTTCACTTGATACAGTTTGTAAGCAGATAAATGTCGAAAAGCAGGTCATAAAAAGGTAGTTGGGGAAAAAAATGATGTAGAAATGGGGGGGGGAACACATTGACCACTCTAAATGATGTTTATACGTGAACTGAGAATGGGTTACAATTACAAGTAAGATGCAATGAAAGTTGTGAGTTATCCAAAATTTCAAAAATTGCTGTCTTACATTCTGATGATGCAAATGCCATAAGAACAAGAGTTAATGGTAAGCCAAAACCCATTCGATATATATTTCCAATACACAATCTGTATTTTAAAGACGTCAGTGTCCCAGGTTCACTGATGTCTGCTGTTGAGCAATGAGTTACCTTCAGAGAATATTGCTCATTATGGGCACATGCCCATTGAAATCAGAAAAAATGTGGAATAATAATTTAAGTTTACTGTGTTAAATTATTAGTAAGATTTCTAAATCAGTTTCACTGTTCCTCTATTCTTAGTGTAATAAATTATTTGATAAATGATTTAAAAATACCAAAATAGTGATAAAAACTATATTGAATCCAGATGGCAAATAATAATGGCTATTTTTCCTGGCATTTGAGGGTTAAATCCTGAGGACTAAAAATAGGTTCTTGAACTGAACCCCAGAGTGATGCTGAACTAGAAATATTTCATGGCACAGTTCTGGAAGTTAGTTTAAAACAGGCACATGTGTTAGAAATACAAATTTGGGGCCAAAATTACAATTAAATAAAAGGTGTTAATGTCTTAAAACAAATATAGCAGTAAATTTCTTAGCCAAACTTTCCCCGTTCTCTCCCATTTGCCTTCCCTTTTTTCCTGCTTCTCTTCATCTCTTTCTGTGTCTCTTCATCCGCCCTCTTCTAAGGGTCTGAATTAATTTAGGAACCACTTTTATAAAACATCTAAATGGCTATCATCACTTTATTGCAATTATGTATCAAGAGAAAAAAAATGTTGGCTGTCTCTCAAGGAAAGCCATCCACTGAATGCTTCCAGGATTTTTTTCTTTTCAAACCCAAGGTATTTATATGGTTTTAGAGGAAAGATTCTAAATAAAAATGAATTATCATATTCTCAACCAGTTTGCAAGATGTTCTTTTCATAATCTTGATTGCTATAAATTAACGTTTTAGAGTCTGCACATTTACTGAGCAACTACTATATGCTAGACATTGGAAATATAATAATAAAGAAGACATGGACCTTTTTTTGAAAGATGGATAGATTCAGAGTAAATGATTAGATTTAATGACTAATTTTTTTAAAAAGTTGCAAATAGAGCCACAGAAAAAAGAATACATTTTCATAGGGGAAACCTAAGATAGAACTTTTGAAGCAATAGAAACTCAATGGACCTTGAGTTTAAAGAGAACTTTTGAAGCAATAGAAACTCAATGGAGCGTGAGTTTAAAGTCCCCTTTTTTTTTTTTTTTTTTTGAGAGGATTTGCTATAGGGTACATGCACTTGCGATAAAGACAGAGAAAGAGAGACAGAAAGCAAGAAATCACCCCCCCCCAAGGGGGATGGCCATGCCGGAATCCTTTCTCCTCCATCCTCCTCTCAGGATCTTGGGCACACATGCACATGTGCCCTGTGTGAGTTTAAGCCACTGGGTCCGGGACTTGAACCATGGACGACTGCATGGGAGTCCAGCGACATAGCCATTAAGCTAACTGCTGGTCCCTAAAGTCACTTTTAAAATACTCCTTTTGTATTTTTGTTTATTTCATAGGTAAGCAAATAAGATTGATTTACTCTATGACAATAAAGTATCTGCATAGCTGTTATAAACTTAAGTTTTCTGCATTTAAATTGTTATTTTCTCAGTGTTTTAAGGTACACACAATTGAAGACTCTGGCAAGTCAGCTAAGTGAGAATGGCCATTCTATTCCTTTGGGATTAACCTTTCACCTAGCCAAATATTTCTTGCCAGTGACCTGAATCTCATTCCAAAATGGCCATAATGTCATAAAATGAATGAAATGGATTTTTCTGAGCTTACCCACCAAGGTAGTAAAAATATAAAATCTACATCTAAATGCACCAATAAATTTCCATTGCCTTAGGGGCAAAATTAAAACATCTCTATTTCCTTTCTATTCTAGATACCAGCCTTGACTGTTTTAAGTAGAGTGTTTGTGTGTGTGTGTGTGTGTGTTTGATGCTTTCCAGTCTCAAGGTTCTTTCTTGCTTTCTTATTTCTTTTTCTTTCTTTTTTTAATGTGGTCCTGGTAACTTTTAGAATAGTTGCTCTCTTGGAATGTTCGGTTTTTGCCTTCCACTTAATTCTCCTCTTCCATACCCAGCCCTCAGGTTTTATATTTTTGGTAATGCAAATTTGGCAATTATTCACTCTTGCTTGAGTTTAAAAAGCACATCCACAGGCACATAAATGTGTTTTGGATTCAATTCATGCTGAAAAATTACTGGTAACTTGATGAATCTGCAAGTAATTTTACAAAAATGTTTAGCTAGTTTTGCCAAGGATGTCTGACCTCCGGCCTTGCTTCACTGATGTAAGTTTTTGAGTGTTTGGCCTAGTCTGATCAGGACCAGCTGTGAGTGCTTTGGTTGTGCACGTTGAATGCTAATTGAAAGAGTAAGAATGGCGTAGTGGAACCCAGGATTAAAGGTTTGTGATTTGGGCCAGAAATCAGACTACAGCTACAACTCAGGCATCTTTTTCAAGTCTGCTAAATTCCTCATTATTCTTTTAAGATCTTGGGTTGCATCCTGGTGTTGCTTAAAAGCACTCTCAATCAGATTCTACTCAAACCAAAGAAATAATGTATCTCAAAAAAAAAAAAATAAGGATAACAGAATCCATTAAGAGAAACTTTTGTATAATGTTTTAAAAAATAATATTGCTGGTTCAAGCTTCTTCATGGATTTCTAAGAGAGAAAATATAAAAATACTATAATGATAAAGTATTATAATTTCCTAGAGGGCAATAAGAAATCTATTCTAAGACATACTGTCTTAGTGGGAGTTAAAATAGTTTAACTTTTTGCTTTGAAATATTAGGAAACTGGTGAATACTGGATATTTTTATTTTTATTTTTTTATAATTATTTATTTAATTTTATTTATTCATTTACTCATTTTTTTTTAATGTGACCAGAGAGAGACAGAGGGTGAGAGTGAGAGAGAGAAGTGAGAAAGCAAGCCACCAGATTCAGGACTCGAACTCTGGTCGGCCATGTGGGAATGTCTAGCACCTTAACCACCATGCCAGCTGCTGGTCCCCAGTACTGGATATTTTTAATACATTTACATATAGTCAAACGCCAACACAGAGATGCTCCTAAAATCCATTTATAAAAGTGGTACTATGGGGAACCAACACTTAGCATAATGGCTATGTCGCTGGACTCCCACGTAGTCGACCGCGGTCCGTGTCCCAGACCGGGTGGCTTAAAACTCACGCCGGGCGCGTGTGTGTGCGTGCCCAAGATCCCGAGAGGAGAATGGAGGAGAAGGGATTGCGGCGTGACCATCCCCCCTGGGAGGTGATTTCTCGCTTTCTGTCTCTATGTCTCTCTCTGTCTGCCTGGAGAGCGAGCGCACGCGCCCTACAGTGAAAATCTCTCAAAAAAAAAAAAAAGTGGTACTATGTACTCTATATTTCATTGTGTCTAAACAAAAACTAGCCAGGACAAGGATCCTGGTATTTATGTTTTAAAGAATTATTTATTGTGGCTAGCAGGTGCGATGGGCGTTAGGATGCTGCACTCCTATGTGCCTGACTGAGGTTGAAGTCCCAAAGCGGCAGCTTGAAACTCATGCTGGGATGTGTTTGGGCAGGCCCAACATCCCAAGAAGAGAATGGAGCAGAGGGGATGCAGTGTGGCCATTCTCTAAGGAGTAAAGGAGTAGGGGGCTTTCTTGCTTTCTGTCTTTCTGTCTCTCTCTGTCTCACTAGAGAGACCACACATGTCCTATAACAAAAATCTCTCCAAAATAACAAAAAAGAATTATTTATTTAACTTTATAAATTATTATTATTATCATTATTACTTTTAAATTTTTCTATAGGGCTCATGTGCTCACCAGAAAGAGTGAGGGAGAGTGAGAAGGCAAGCCGCCAGGTCTGGGACTCAACTGAGTCAGCTGTGTGGGAGCCCAGTGCCTTGACCACCACACTACGTGCTGGCCCTAGATCATGGTATCATTTTTTTAAAAACTACTGCTTTGAATAAGGTGTTTATTAAAAATAAGTTGCCCAAAATGATGTAACCTTTACAGAATAAAGAAATTTATGGGTTTATGCAGCAGGTTTCTTTCCTTCTGTGATAGAGTTCTTTTCTGCTGGCTTCTTTTCCGGTGCTGGTTTCTTACCAACTACTGGCTTCCTGGTAGCTACAGCCTTTGTTCCCACCAAAGGCTTATTCTGCTTATTAGCACCAACTCCCTGTCCTTTCTTCCTACCACGGACTTCTTGCCTGCAACTCCCTTCTTGTCAGAATTGGCCCCTAGAGCTGCTGTCACCTCATCCAGACATATTTGTGATTACTGGCCTGGGAAAGAATGGTGAATGGTGTTCGGGAGCACCTTAGCACATGGGTAAAGTTTCAACACAGTTCTCGGGTTTTTCAGTGGATTCTTCTTCAGGACTCTGTGATGGAGCTTCTTGCATGGTGCTCGGAGGACTCTGGGCATTTCAAGATTCTGCCGAGGTCTGTGTTCATCATCCTATCCATAGGAAGGTTGTAGTTACTCTTGATGGAAGCAGATTTCCACCAAGTGCTGTATAATTCATCTAACTGCCAGAAGGCACTTTCTGTCCAAATGCAGAAATGTCCCACATGCCCACCAGAAGCAAGTTTCAAAATGTTCAGTTTGCTTACATTAAGCAGAGTGATTCCAGTGATTTTCCTGAAGGCCTCGATGATACCAGTGTCCTCGTTAGAGGTGGTGCACAATCCCCTGTTCTGGATATGACGAGGGTTTCCCATTTGCCGGCTCACATCAGCTGCGAGACATGGACCTTTTTATATCATTCCAGACCTTAAGTTTCTTCAGAAGCAAAACAGCCTCCTTGTTCTTCTTGTAGCCTTCAATTTTATCTTCAACTACCAGAGGAAATTCAGGAACTTCCTCAATACAATGACCTTAGTCATGACCAGAGCCAGTAAGGCTGAGGCAGCCAGGGCAGAGCAGATGGCCTAGCGCTTCTGGGTTATGTTCACTCCACAGCGCCACCGAGCCAGGTCTTAGATGGTGCAAATGTGTGACCACTCTTCACGCATATCTCCAAAAGCGCCCTGGCCAGCACAGCGAGTCCCACCACCTCGAACTCTGGGAATTTGAGCCACAGCTTTCCCAGTTCCCCAAGACCCAACACTGGTCTGAAGACCCGCTAGTTCACTGACTGCATATGGCCATCTGCTATTTTTTGCACAAGTTGGTGTGAACAAAGTTCACAATAGTTAGTCAGGTGGGAGCCTTAAATTCAGCAGGCAAAGTGACATTTTTCCAGATGACTCCCCCTTTGTATAGTACATGGGTTTCAGGGGACATACACATGACATGCCATAGCAGGGAGAAGAGACCAGGCTCCTCTCGACCCCGCAGCTCTCACAGGGGAAAAAAAGAAGATAGATCATGGTTTCATAACAGCCTGCTTTAGAGGTTGAGGATGTAAGAAACAGTTTCTTAAGAGAGGTGATGAGAGAGAGGTCAAAGTTAGGGAGCAGGGGAGAATGTCCATTAGGGCAAAGAAAACAGCAGTATTATTCACAGTAGTCAAAAAGTGAGCACAACCTAAATGATGTCCACTGATGAATGGAGAAACACAATGAGGTGTATTTATACAATTACATATTATTCTGCTGTAAAAAAGGGGAAGTATTGCTACATGTTTATAATACTGATGGATTTTGTAAATACTTTGGCGCGTGAAAGAAGGCAGACATGAAAGACCATGTTTTGTATAATTCCACGTATGGGAAATGTGCAATGCAGACAATTCCAGAGAGGCAGAACATGGAAAGGGAAGTGACTCCTGATTGGTAGGGGATGTATTTAGGATGATGACAATGTTCTGGAATTAGGTAGTGATAATTGCACAACTTTGTGAATATACTAAAGACTTTTATGCTTTTAAAAGATAAAGTTTATGCTATGTGAATTATATCTCATTTTTAAAAAAACTGTGTGAGAAAGAAAAAAAGCAAGCTAACTTGTCACTTTGGGGTATGAGTTGTTCATACATAATTTTTTTTTGTGTTGTCTCTTGTCTCTGAGAATTTGAATATTAGAAAGTCTCAGTGCATTTCCCAAATCTCAACCTTCTTTTAAATTTTCCCCTTTTTAATGTTTACTCTAGGTCACTTCTTTATATCTAATTTCTTCTTCATGATTTTTTTCTTTGCAACTGTGTCTGATCTCTTGACTCCATGGGGGCGGGGGCAATCAAAAAGTTCATAGGAATATGGAATTAAAGTACAAGTTTGTTTGATGCAAACATTTTTGGATTTTATTAAATATTAGTTCAATGAATATAATCAAGAAATATATATCTGGAAGGAAAAAATATGCTGCATTCCTCTCTTTGATAACAAAAGAAGAAAAAAAACCTGTTCTTTCTCCTCTCATACTACTGTATATTTGGAGCCATTATTTTTTTAATTCTTTTTTTTTTTGGAGCCATTATTTTTGAAAGGAAAAATGTGAATTCTACTGATATTACAAACTGTATGAAAAGGTAAATTATTTGATGCTTTGTTTTTTGTTTCATTTTGTTTGGTTTTATCTCTGTGCTTAAGTTTTCATGGAGTATATTGACCAAATTCATATTGACTAATATATATTATTCTGTTATGTCAATCTATTGTTAAGCTCCTCTACAACATTCTTAATTTATTTTTCAGTTACCCTGTCCATTTAACTTTCCTTTTAGAGTTTCTACTTTTTGTTATAATTATTAATTTTAAGTTATTTTGTTCATCTGTGTCTATATTTAAGCTTCTTGGTTTAATTCCAACATCTGCAGAACAATGTGTCTGTTTCTGTTTCTTATTTTTTTCTTGATTTAGGGTTATATTTTCCTGCTTCTTCACTTGTCCTGTAATTTGTGGACATGTGTCAGAATCTATACATTAAAAAAAGAAAGAGGCTGAAATGGATATGGAAAGGAGCTAAATATTTATCAAATCATTCAGGAGATATGCTATGTTAGTAATGAGTTGCGGTTTCAGATTTATTTTAATTCATGTCTAGTTTCAAATGTTTGGGGGTGAGACCTTTGCTATGTGTATTATAGATACATCATTCTAGCAGGACTTTGAGACCAACAAGCAAGAAGACTATGAAGATGTTTCTCCCTTTACAATCCAGTCCAACCTGATTTAGTCCCCTTGCTACCCTCTTAAAAGTTTCATGAGTAAAACATTTTTCCTATTTATTTACATTTATTTATTTACTTATTTGAATTTTGATCAGAGAGGGACAGAGTGAGAGAGAGAGAGAGAAAGAGTGAAAGGGAAAGTGAATAAACAAGGTGCCAGGTCCGGGACTCAAACTGTAGTTGGCCATGTGGGAATCCAGCACGCTTAACCACCAAGTCACCTGCTGATTGTCATGAGTGAAATCTCATAGGTAAGAAGAACAAAGGCTGTCAGACTCAAATCAATCATGGCTGTTGGAAATTCTACTAGTTTTTCTTTGCCCCAGCACATTCCCTCTGTCATGATAATGGAGGAGGTAGTACATGTGTGGTTGCAGGATTGTTGGGGGTATTTCTTATCCTACTCAGTTTTTCTGTTTACATAAAATTACTGTAACAAAGGACTTATTTAAATGTGTGTGTATGTACTCATCCACATTTTTTCCCTAGTTGTTATGGAAAGAGGAGTGGGTTCTTATGAACTGTATTTTAACAAAAGTTGGACTCATAAATTATTAGGAATCAGTACAACCTGAGAAATCTGAGCTGTTACATTCATGAAGCAGGTATCCACTCTGGACTATTTAGGCATCAGTTATCGGAAGAAAGATGGGTGATGGGTAGGAGCCAAATCAAGAGTTACGGACCAGGCTTTTCAGGTTTTCCTGAAATGTTTAAAATATCCATGCTTGACATCATATCTCAAAGTATTAGTAATTTATTTTGTGGGAAAAATTGTTTTAAAATTGAGCAGTCTAAGAATTAAAGAATAGGGAGAAAATAAAGGCATAGGGTCATGAGAATTTATATATTATAGCAGTCATGCTGGGGACCAGATGGTGTAATGGTTACGTCGCTGAACTCCCATGTAGTCAACCATGGTTCAAGTCCTGGACCTGGTGGCTTAAAGCTCACATGGGCCATGTGTGTGTGTGCATGCCCAAAACCCTGAGAAGAGAATGAAGAAAAGAACTGGAGCATGGCCATTCTCCCTGAAGGGTGATTTTTCACTTTCTGTCTCTATATCTCTCTCTGTCTCTCCAGCAAGCTAACATGTTCTATAGCAAAAATCTCTAAAAATATTATAAAATAAAAAAAGGAGTCATGCCAAAAGGGTTTAAAACAAAGTTATAATCATTTTGGGATATTCTTCAAGGTACACTTAAATGTGAAGATATTCAAACTTTCCTGCTAAGTAAGAATGTGTTGTTTAGGGCATTGTTTTCCCAGATTTCCATTTTTCCATCTTAAAATGACAGGGTCCTTAATATTCCTTCAACTAATAACTTTCTTTGATACCATTCTGATGCCCACTGGGATATCTGCATAGCCTTTAGAAGTTAGTAAAGTATCGTTGTAGGCCTGGACTCAGGCATAAGACAAATCTGGGTTTGAATCTCAGCTCTCTCTACATATGCCCTGTGTTAAGAAAGTTGCTAAACCCTTAGGTCTCTCTCTCTTTTTTTTTTAACCTGTAAATGGAGATAAATGTACTTGCCTCAAATTGTTCTTATAGAAATTATATTAGCTATTGAGAATTCAATAAATGACATAAAGGTTATGTTTCCTAACTTCACTAAGGCACTATTAATTTAATGAGATTATGAGGATAAAATAAGAGAAGTACTATCATATCAAATATATGTGCTAGTAATTAGTCATTTTTCAATTCAAGAATCTAAAATGAGAAAAAATAACATTTTTAAAAAATTTTAATTAAAAAACATTTTGTCAGAGGTCACATATGTTCACCAGAGACAGATTGAAAAAGGGAAAGTGAGAAAACACTCTACATGGGCTACAATCCCTTCTTCTCCATTTCTCTTCCATTTAGGATTTTGATCATACATACACCCATGTCTGGCATACCTTTAAGGCTGCTGGGTCTGGGACATGAACCTCACAGTTAGCTATGTGGGATCCAGCTGCTTTCACCACCATGCTACTAGCTGGCCCAAGAATAACATTTAATGAAGAAAGGACTCACACATTCTTCTGTTTCTGTCTATGATTTGCTTTTGGTGAGCAATAGTGAAAATTCTGAATAAAATTCTGTGGTTTCAAACGAGCAAATAGCATTCTATACCCTCTTTTCCACTAGTGGAAAGAAGAAAGTGGGAGTTCTACTATAAATGCAAATCTAGGTCAAAGAAAAGTTGAAGGTCTGCTCCCCTTTAGGAATTATACTTGAGGGCCAGCCCATAGCATAGTGGTTAAGATAACTGGATCTCATATGGCCAAATGTGCAGTTCAAGTCCTGGACCCAATGGCCTGGAAAACACACTGGGAGTGTGTGTGTGTGTGTGTGTGTGTGTGTGTGTGTGTGTGTATGTGTATGTGCCTAAAATCCCAAAAGGAGGGAGAAATGGAGGAGAAGATATTGCAGGGTGACCATTCCCCATGGGGAATGGATGTACTCTGGTAAATCAGAATAAAAAGAATAGAAAAAGAGAAAACTATGCTTGTAAACCAATTCACAATACTTTCTTTTGTTGTTTTGAGATTTTTTTTTTTCCTATTGGGCACGTTTGCTCACCAGAGAGACAGAAAAAGACAAAGATACAGAGAGCAAGAAATCACCCCCCAGGGGGGATGGCCATCCCTTTTCTTCTGTTCTCTTCCTGGGATCTTGGGCATGCACACAAGCATGAGTTTTTTTAAGTTGCCCGGTCCAGGTTTTGAACTGTGATCAACTACCTGGGAGTCCAGTGAAGTAACCATTACACCATCTGCTTGTCCCCACAGTACTTTTTTGAAAAGTAAGGGAAATAAAATCCACTTAGTGGTTGTCAATGTTACCTGTTTACTAAAATGCTTTATTTAGCTTATGTGTGAGCTGTGTGTTTTGAAGAGTGAGAACTAAGGGCAAAACAACATAAGTAAGACAAAGAACAAAGAGGAGAAAATCAAAGGTTGATTTAAGGACTAACCATAAAACTGTAGCTTTATTGAATAGAAAAATCAGGTTAGGTACTTTCCTGAAAATTCAATTTTGTGTGAGCTATTCTGCATTTAATATTTTAAAAAGGATTGACCTATAAACTAGAATGAAAATCTATCAAACACTTAATGAACTACTCATGTTCACTCTTAATGTCTTGAATTTCATTTTTACTAAAAATATCCGGTTATGTTAGCGGAGGTACAAACTAGTGATTATATTTTGTTCATGTTTTAAAGTCAGGTCTTAGTTTTAAAGTTAGGTCTTCCTTCTAATTATTAGAAATGATCTATTATCATTTATCTATCTATCATTTGTCTATCTTGGTCTTTCAGTTTTATCCTTTATCAAAAGCATAATCTATATTTAAAAAAAATATTTAGCTTAAGTTTCCCCTATCATATTCAGTAGTGAAGAATAATGATTTTAAGAATCCAAAAGGAGTAAACTATAAAAATTAAATTGGCATTGACCAAAGAAAACATGGCTGAACAGGAGGAAAAGTATTTTATTATTCCTCCCACTAAAGTGATCAAAACAAAGTGATTAGAAATTTAAAATCTGAAAAGTAGAACTTCTTTTTTGCCCATGTGTACATGTGAAACAGAGACAGAGAGGAATATCTTCCACAGTGTCTGGTCACCTCATCATCTCCTTTTCTAGGTCTCTAACCTGTTGGCTCCTGGGAATTCACATGCCTGTCTCATATGTCTCAGGCCAACCAGGCTGGGGATTCCAACCATGGCTGCCACATGGGACCCAGCCTCCCTTGAGTGGCACACTTCTACTTATTACCATGGAGCCTGTTGAAATGTGAGACTCGAAGAAAAGTTTTATTTTTTCTTTTTCTTTCTTTCTCTCCTTCTTTCTTCCTTCCTTTCTTTCTTCCTTCCTTCCTTCCTTCCTTCTTTCTCTTTCTTTCTTTCTTTTGAGAAAAAAAGTTATAGAATGGCCTTATACTCCTTGAGTCCTGAGGAGCTCTGACTCTGATCTCTAACATTGGAGCAAGTCTTGGTAAACCCTAGAAGATCCACTTACCTCACCTAATATTATGGTTTAAGTGGAGAGCAATAATCCTTTAGGTAGTGTGTTTCAGCCTTTGGAAAACAATTAGGAAACTCCTCCTAAGTAAATAATTTGGCTTTTTTGCATGGAAATAGTTCCATATTATAAAACGTCTAATCTATTCCACATGCCACCCCAAAATAGGACCTGCATATGAGACCATTAAATGTAGAGGAAATGACTAGATTAATTTTGTATTATTATAATTACTATGTGTAAAGGAAATGGATGGGAAAATTATTTATTGAATAACCTCAGGAAAGGAATGGGCCATCCCTGTGGCCCTTCTTGGATCAAAAGGCGATAGCAAAGCTGAAGGAAAGGACTTGACTGCAGGCTTAATGAAGCGAGTTTCCTTTGGAAACATATTTTTTACAAGGGGCTTACATAACATGGGTTACATTTTATTGTCTTTAAATGAAAATTTAAAATTGCTCATTTTTCCATAATTTGAGCATTCAGAATCCTTTGAGAAAAGTAAATGAGAAGTTGCATATTTCTGACAAAGGGATTTTTGATTTACCCACACATTTCAAGGTTGTGATTTACAGCGTCAGAAACCAGCTACAGACGAGATTGTACACAGGCAGATAATACAGTTCATTGAACTATGTGATCCGAGCAGCACACACCCGGTCAGGCTCTTCCTGGGATTACAGATCTGACATTTGGGGCTTACCTGTTAAAAAGAGACTTTAGAGATAATCAAACAAAAATAAAAACAGCAAAACCA
Source organism: Tupaia belangeri chinensis (assembly GCF_000334495.1). Classification (NCBI taxonomy): domain Eukaryota; kingdom Metazoa; phylum Chordata; class Mammalia; order Scandentia; family Tupaiidae; genus Tupaia; species Tupaia belangeri. The sequence goes on along the minus strand of NW_006159617.1, from coordinate 4,009,529 downwards.
AATGATTTTTTTTCTCTTAAACTACAAAAACCCCCTTCTAAACTCTAGTATTTGTTCTCTGCATTAACTGAAGTATTTTCTGTACATACTTAACTATACTACTATGAAAAGTAGTAAATATCGTATTTCACTCTGTAGTACTAAGTAAAACAATAAGAATAACTATTGATAAGCAACACTGATTAAAAATTAATTCCCTTTACACTATCTAGGCAGAGATAATAAAAATACCCCAAATCTAGGATGATGTTTTTGTTAGTATGTTTCCAATATAATCTGATACTTGACAATGCTAAAAAAATACTTATGTCATGTTTCAGAAATACAAAACATTATAATTGCAATAAATATTGTTTAACAAATGTGAAATTTCAAAATTTAGTGAAGGGGCGGGCGGAGTAGGATCTGTGCTGGCCCACCCGGGCCCGGCTGCGGCCTCCGCCACCCCCGGGACCCGCGCCAAGCAAGGCGGCGGGAGGCGGGGCCCCCACCCAGGGCTCTGCCCAGCGTTCAGCTGCCTCTCCAGGGCGGCGTGTGGCCTTCGGACCAGCAAGCTGAAGCCGAAAACAAGGATTGAGAACTTGCAACTGTAAGCAACAGAAAGAATCTTTAGCTGTCTTAAACTAGTTGAGAAATATATTATATAGAAGGACTTCCTCTGCCTATGGACAGTGAGAAGATGATGGTTACCAGCCCTGCATTGCCTCAGGGAAGAACAGGAACTACTCTACCATTCTTGAGGAAGCCAGATACCCGAGGATAGCTCACGCTGTAGAGCCCCACGGCACCATTCCTACAATGGCGGATCCGCACGAGACCCACCCTTGATCCAACATTGAATGGAATCTATGATCCCTATTGTTGAAAACTTTAAACTTGTGGCCCTTCTCCCTTTACTTGCAGGTATCACATTTTCAGTGGTTCCCCTGGAAGACAACTGTATATAGCAGAGATAGTGTAATGGGAGAGGGGGAAAGGGCAGAGGGTCAAAGATAGGATAAAAAACATATATGTATGTATACATTGTATGAAAGTAGAAATGGAATATTATTGATGATAACATGCTGGTATGGAGGATCTATTGCTGAGTGAAATAAGCCAGGCTATGAAAGAAAGATATTGTATATATCCACTCAATATAC
>NW_006159617.1:3998090-4008063 GCF_000334495.1 Tupaia belangeri chinensis | reverse complement strand
AAAAGACAATGTAGAAAAGAAAGAATTAAAAGTGAATACTGGTAGCAAGGGGGCAGTTGTTTAAACCTTCTAAAAGAAAAGCTGTTTGCTTTGCTGTAGTTTCTTAGTTGTTAACAGTTGCTTATTTTCTAAATTGCCATTGCTGAAACTCCAAGTCATTGGTAACGTGCTTATTAATGGATGTCCAAGGTGGTTCCCTAGTGTGCCTACCACCTTCCCTGTCCCCTAATGTTCTTTTCTGCAAGAAGTGTTGCCTGGTGGAGTGGTGTAATGGACTGGAATACCTCGGTTGGTCACTGAAGCCTTTCTGGTCAGCCTGACATTGTTCTCAGTCACTGTGCAGGCTGAATGGGTGACTTTTAGAAGTCACAGTGACAAAGTTATTTTCTTGTTATAAAAAATCTTTGATATTTTATTTTGCATGTTACTTTCCTACCACCCTCAATTCCCATTCTGAATTAGAATATTACTAGATAATTCATATATTTTTGTGATAAGGGAGAGGGAGGCAGTTTGATTGTATTGGGAGGATTTTTTCAAAGAGCAAAACTCATCAACATTTTGAAGCAGTTTTCCACTTATTGTACTTTGAATGTATTCCCTCCCTAATTGTGTTAAGTGATTGTAATGGAATTAAGAAGGTAAAAATGTGATCCATTTTCTGTGTTGAAGGGTTGGGCCTTTGGAGGAGATTAGTGGTTGGGTGGTTAGGGCAGGGACTCCCATAATTGAGTTCTGGTGGGCTTATATGGAGAGGGATGAGGTAGATGGAGGTCCACATAGAACACAGATCATGTTCTTTTTACCCACATCCTCCTCCCCCGCTTCTGCTGGCCATGTTGTGGCATAACTGACCTGATGCCAGCCTCATACCTTTGAACTTTCCAGCCACCAGAATCATGACTCAAATAAACCTTTCATTCTTTAAAAATCAAAAAAAAAAAAAATTTAGTGAAAAATCTAAGACATTCATCAATTTTCCTATTATTTACTAAAATCACTCTAAACAATTTATGAACATAATTGTTATTCAACAGAAACTTTAATTTAAAATACATTTCAAAATGTTTAATTACATAATTTTCTTATCAAAATGCTGATAACTTTTGAATGTATCAAATATACCTGTTTATACTTTTAAAAATATAGATGGGTTAGAAGAATAATGAAAAAGAATAAAACAAGCAACAAATAAGAAGAATGATTCTTATAGTCTATACATACTCTATAGAAAACTTTAATAACTTTTCTACTAATGAGTAGAGTGTATCTGATGAAATTCCCCTTTGGACATTTTTCAGATATTGAATTTTGAAATGACATGTCTTGCAAACAAAGGTAAAAGCAATTTTATCCAATTAACAGCTTGAAATTTTACACAGTGAAAATAAAAGGGGAAAGCAAAATGATGTTAGGATTTAGAAGTTTGCTGGGTTAATGTCTAGACTTTCAAGGTCCAAGTTTAACAATTTATTCAATATGTACCTTGCATTTTAGCATTAAAGATTGATCTGCACTTAAACTTAACAAATAGGTTTCCTCCTCCCTCAGAAAGTTACAGGCCCACATAGCAATATCATAAATGTGAATGTGAGGAAAAACATACAGGAAGTGCACTGCTCTTATAAATCATACGTACTTAGTAGGCTCCCAAAATTAAAATGGGGAAACAGTTATAGAAAAAAGGGAAATATTTTTTTAAGAATATACCACCCTAGAAACAGTCTTTCAAGCAGATTTGTTTACTTACCTAGTAAGACCTTAGCTCAGAAGTATTCTCCCAGTAGTGATGAGTTTTTTTTTTCTTTGTTACACTGTGAAATTTGTCACCAATTGTGAAGTTATTTGGGTTAAAATTATGGCTATTAGGTTGCAAATTCCCCTGATATAAGCAGTTAGATTGTATTTTGAATGTATAGGAGCAGATCTCTAAAAACAAAAAAGAAAGGTGATGTGGCAATTAAGGTGTTGGACTCCCACATGGACAACTGCTGTTTGAGTTCCAGACCTGGTGGCTTGCTTTATCACTTTCTCTCTCTCTCTCTCTTTTTCTCACCGGTTAGTAAAAAAAAAATAATAACAATAATAATAAAATTAAATAAATATTTTTTAAATAAAAAAGAAAACAAAAATGAAGAGGAAATCATTCTTTGGTGGTTGAGGAGAGAGACAGTCCTTTAGGATGTTGAAAAGTTTTATTAGGTAGGGTTGGTGGAAGGAACAGGAGGTAGACACGGACCTGGAAGTTCTTGTAATGACTTTGGGAGACTGAGAGGGAACCCAAGACTGAGAAGGACTCGATGTGAGAAAGATACGACAATTATAAAACTCTGCCCACCGACCACCTGTCTTTAGTCTACTGTGGTGTGTGTCTGTCATAGCATGCTGATAGGCTATTTCAGTTAACAGGTTCATTTGAAGTAACAGAAAGTCCAGCTCAAACTATGTTTGAAAATCACTGTGGACATAAGGGAAAAATAGCAGAGGCTTCAGGTCACCTCTAACTTCCCAACTCCAGAGATGCCATAGAATAAAGAATAAAAACCAGGAATGTAAAGAACCATTGTGAGATTTATGAGATGCCACAGAGAGAGTAATGCTGAGTGTAACTGCATACATATGTGAGAGGCAGAAGGAAATATATATGTGGAAAAAGAAGAAAAAAGGTGTGTGCCAAGATTGGAAGGTATCCTAAAGTACGGAGGAATGACACTATCAAAATTACTAAAGATTTGATGGAGAAAAACTTTATTATGTGAAATATTATTTGAATAATCATTCATATATAACATGTTTACTGATGAAAAAACAAAGCACAAGAATATTAGACCTCCCAAATTAACCTGCAAATTCAATACTATGCAAGTCAAATTTCAATTAATATATTTGGGTTATTCAATAAATAAATTATAAAATTCAGATGAAGGAATTTTGAACATTGTAGCAAAATTTATACTGGTAAAGAAAATGGAAGTAGGTAGCTAAACCCACAAAATATTAAGGTACACTACAAAATGTAACAAGATTATGGGACTAGCCTAAGAGCAATTATAATACATAACTCAATCACAGAGCAGATAAACGTAAAGTAAACTAATAGCATGACAATTTATATACATAAGCATGGCAAAAGTTAGTAGGGTAACATAGAATATTGGCCAGGAAGAAGTGTATGTTTATTAACTTTTGGTAGAATTATAGATTGGTTAAGCCATTTGGAAAGGCAGACAGGCAATATTTAGTTACAGGTATTAATAGTATATGTCTCCTTTCCTACCTAAAGTGTGTACTCTTGGACATACATCACAGAAAATTATTTAAATAGTTCCAGTAGAGGTCATGTTTAGGCTTGCTTACCATAGTAACAATGATAGTTTGTCTCCAACTCGCTATTTCCATAAACACATCATGTGGGTGGAAACAAGGAGTAGGAGACTAACTAGTTATATTTCCAAAAGATGGAAAAGTTAATGCTGTAGATGGATCCAATAGAATCCTCTTCAGCACTGTAAACCAGCAGATGTATAGAGCAGATGTATAGACGATGTTATAAACAAGCCGCACGGGTACTGTACTGAGTGATAAAGCAAAGGACTACAGTTTGTAGCAAAATACCACTAAGGTAAGTTAAAATATATGCAGAAGTATTATGTCATTTTAGAAGGATACATGCATACATATACACATGGCAAAATTTTTTCCTTTAATTTTTTTTTGAGAGATTTTTGCTATAGGGCATGTGTACTTGCCAGAGAGACAGTGAGACAAGAAAGTGAGAAATCGCCCCCCTCTCCCAGGAGGAATGGCCGTGTCAAAAATCTCTTCTCCTCCATTCTCCTCTTGGGATTTCGGGCGTGCACGCACATGGTCCTGGCGTGAATTTTAAGCTGTTGGGTCCAGGATTTGAACTGAGGTAGACTCTGTGGGAGTCTTAGCAATATAAGCATTACACCATCTGCTGGTCCCCATATGGCAAAGATTTTTAAAGTGGAAGCTTATCGTGGGATGAGGAGAGTAACTGAGGATCAGCATGAAAGGTAAAAAGTCATATGTGATAAAGGGCCCTTGAAAATGTAGTTGATAGTAACGTACTCTCAACTGGGTAGTATTTTTAACTCAATTCTCAAAACTTGAGATCACTAGAAAGAAGAGAAGGAAGAGAAAGGTCCATAATCCTTTGTTCTAATCTAGTGGCTCAAACATAGGAGCATGACACACTAGTTCTAGTGTCTGATATTTTGGTGTTGACTGATTTCCTGGCAAGTTCTTCCTCTGTAATCCATACTGCCTGAAAGGGGTTCTTAGACTACATGTTTTTCTTTTATTTTCAGCAAGAATGAGTGTTCTTGACTCCTGAATCTTAAAGAAAACCCGTCTTCAGTATGATTTAGTCAACTAAGATTTGGAGACATCACTATGGATAGTCATGTCTACACCTCCACTCTTTCTTGTCTGGGGTCTAGCTTCACACTCCATACAGAATAAGCTTGATTCTCTGCCAAGTCTCTAATTATGAAAACTTAAATCTGCTTCAATTCCCCAGCTTCCCTTAACTGCTGCAAGTTGACATCTTTTTTCCTTCTCTGGAACTGAATGTCAGTATTGAGATTGCTGGAGTTTTTGTTGTTTTTGAATGTGATATTTCATGGACAATTACTGTAGGTTTGTATGGGAGTGCTCCTTTGTTCTGTGTTAACCCAGACCCCTTTTTTAACGGGAAGAGTGTATCTCAGCTTCCAAAGCAATTTTTCAAGCTTTTGAAATAATATTTGTTAACGAATTAAAAGCTACCTGCATATTTAAGTAAACCCACAATATAGTCCAACAGTATGTGAAATATGTTTACTAAGAAAAAAAGTGTTAAAATGTAAAGAAACATGGTCTTTGGAGTTCCAAAAATCTAACTTACAAACTGATTACTGTTTAGAATAAAGAATACAACTTTTCAGAAAAACTGGCTCAGGAGAAAGTGTAGAAAAGAGTGATGGATCTTTCTGCTTCTGTGTATGATAGCTCAGCATTTCACAAGACTAGTGTTTGCTACTTTCTTGCAATTTTGAACCAATCATGTAAGAACTACTGAAAGAGCTTTTGTTGCTCATATGGTCAAACATACTCATTGTCTAAAAATAAACTTTATCTAGGAGAAGATTAAATCTATATTCATAGCCTTCCTTCCCATATTTAAAAATTTCTTTTTAATTTAACTGTTAACTTCTAGAAGGCATTCGACTCTGTCGAGGTTTAACATCCACGTTTTGTAGGTAAGAAGATTGTGATCAAACAGTTTAAGTGACTTGCCTAAAGCAAATAGGTCAACTCTTGACCACCTATGAGTGCAGTACCACTTTTTATGTTATCTCTATTATTTTCTCCCTGTTCATTACAGCATTATGGTTCATGTATCAGAAATACTAAAGCCAAATGGAACTGGAAAAATGAATGCTCACATAGGACTGTTGGAATCACAACTCAAAATCATACTTAATGGAAGGAATTATTAACATCTTTATATATAGGAAAGAAGTTTTAATTAATAAGCCAGTATGCTCGAACAGTAGTGAATTTCTGATTTAAAAATCAGTGTAATTGTATGGTTCATGTATCAGAAATACTAAAGCCAAATGGAACTGGAAAAATGAATGCTCACATAGGACTGTTGGAATCACAACTCAAAATCATACTTAATGGAAGGAATTATTAACATCTTTATATATAGGAAAGAAGTTTTAATTAATAAGCCAGTATGCTCGAACAGTAGTGAATTTCTGATTTAAAAATCAGTGTAATTGTAATATATATATAATATATATATATTATATATCTCTTTCAGTTTAAATTATTTACTCTGGGAAACACAAAATTCACACACAGCTTCTGTAGGACACATGCATGCACATACACGCACTAACATGCATGCACAATTGCCCTGGGGCAAGTGTTTAAGAAGTTCCTGGGACCAGCAGTTAGCGTAATGGCTATGTCTCTGGACTCCCACACAGTCGACCACGGTTTGTGTCCCAGACCTGTTGGCTTAGAACTCGTAATGGCTATGTGTGCGTGCGTGCCCAAGATCCCGAGAGGAGAATGGAGGAGAAGGGATTGCGGTGTGGCCATCCCCCCGGGTGGGTGATTTCTCGCTTTCTATCTCTCTGTCTCTCTCTGTCTGTCTGGCGAGCACACGTGCCCTATAGCACACGCGCCCTATAACCTCTCCAGAAAAAAAAAAGTAAGAAATTCCTTCACATAATATTTCTGGTTTATGTGTTTTACCTTTTTGATTATTGTTTTATCATTCACTGATAAATTCTAAAATCTTTTGCTGCTTTCCCAACAACTGTATTTCAACTGTCTTTTAACATTTCTCTTGGGATTCGTTCTTTCTGGTAGAGAGGATGCAGGTCTTTAACCAAATTAAACAGAACACTTGAAATTATTAAATGACTAATTTGTGTATTTCAGTGAATCTCTACATACTTCCAGAGAAACTAGAAACAGGAGGATTCTTTATGGTATCAGAAAAATAGCAAAGAGGAAGGTTAAATTTGACTCATGTTTAATAAGTTAGTGAAATATTGCCTACAAAGTTAACAATCCAAAAGTTAATGCAATTTTCAGCGCCCTTACCTTACTCTAAAAAAAAAAGTTTTATTCTGGGAAAAATCAGAAATAAGTCATTTCATTTGTTTATTTTGTGTAGAATCATTGAAAAGTACAGTGAAGGCATGTCTATTATTTGTTATTTATTTGTCTCCCACTGAATGGTGGTCTAGCCTTTGTAACCAGCATTAGCCTTCATGTCTACTTTCAATCAGACAGGAACAATATAATAATACATACTAAAAGCAAAGCAGTTGGTCATTATTTTTCTATGCCAAGTAAAGTGAAGGTAGAAACGTGTTAGATATTGGAAAGTGCAAGTCAGCATAATGAAAACTAAAGTAGGAAATGATTTTCCCTGGAGACTGAATAGTCTCACTAAGCTCCATTATTTGATCTTATATAGACTTAGAGCATAGTAAAATATATTACTGTGAGTGTAAAATCAGAAGCGTATGAAGGGATACCAAAGGGTGTTAATAAATTGCCGGCACAGTATACTAAATTGTGTGTGTGCACGTGTGTGTGTGTATATAAATATATATATATATGTATATGTATATGTATATATATATATATATATATTTTTTTTTTTTAATGGAGAGAAACATCCGAAGTTTGCACTGGCTTCTTCAAAGTGTGCACGAGAAAAGTATTGCAGCAATTCATTTCCTAAATGAAAACCAGGGTTTGTCATGTCTTTTGTTTTCTGTGACTAACATAAATAATCTATTGATTCTTTCTCAGAATCTTTGATTATACGAAATGATTAGATCATAGTGAGCCAGGCAGAGAAGTGATCAAAAACAGGCAATTAAATTTGTTTTCATTTCCCCATTCGTTCCAAAGCTTTAAATACTCTTTGCTGATCCAGACTTACTACTGCATATTCTCTTCATAAACATAACCCTAACTGATAGCTACCTTTACCAGCCTCAAGATACTCTACCTGAGAATACCTTGGAGTAGTATTGAAAACAAGAGCAGAATTTAACAGGTTTTTGTTTGTTTTGCCTTTTTATTGCCAAATGGAACATCTGCTCACCCGAGGGAAAAAGTGACAAAAAAAAGAATCTCACAGTGAGGTGTGGCCACTCTGTAATCTTTTCTTCCATTGGTTTAGCCTATTAGGAATTGGGCCATGCACACACACACAGAAGTCTGGCATGTTTTTTAAGCCACCAGGACCGACCAGATTTGAACTGTTGTTGACCATGTAGATCTGGCTCCCAATGCATAGGTCTTAACCACTGTGGTACAGGTTAGACTGTTTGATTTTTTAAGCAACAAAATTGTGTTCTCTAAAGGACAGTACTTTTGATTTGTCATCAATCATAATTCTAAGAGTTAACAGAAATGATATCTTATTTGGATTTTAAAAAATAATTTTAAGGGACCAGCAGTTAGCGTAATGGCCATGTCGCTGGACTCCCATGTAGTCAACCGCGGTTCGAGTCCCGGACCCGGTGGCTTAAACTCATGCCAGGAGCGTGTGTGTGTGCGTGCCCAAGATCCCAAGAGGAGAATGGAGGAGAAGGGATTGCGGTGTGGCCATCCCCTGTGGGGGGTGATTTCTCGCTTTCTATCTCTCTGTTTCTCTCTGTCTGTCTGGCGAGCGTACGCACCCTATAGAAAAAAACCTCTCCAAAAATATAAATAAATAAAAATAATTTTAATACTTAAAATATTTATAGATTTACAGGAAGATTATGATGACGTTACAGAAGTTTCTCATACACTCTGCACTCAGTTGCTGCTCTAATTAACATCTTACAATGCATAGTTCATTTGTCACAATTAACTAATACTGATATATTAGTATTAACTAAATTTTATACTTTACTCCAAGTCCTTAGTTTTTATTTGATTCCTCTTTTCTATTCCAGGATCACATCCAACATATCACATTAAGTTAATTATTAAGTTTCCTCATGTTCCTCTGTTCTCAGACTTTCCTTGTTTTCAATGATCTTGATGATTTTGAAGAATACTAAGTAGATATTTTGCAGAATGTGCCTCAGTTCAGGCTTGCTTTATGCTTCTTTCATGATTAGACTGGGGTTGTGGGTTTTGGAGAGGAAAGTCGGTGAAGTAAAGAGCTATTTTCATTACATTATATCAAGGCTGCATACTATCAAAATTGACATCATTGTTGAGGTCAGTATTGATCATTTGGCTGAAGTAATGCTTGTCAGATTTCTCCACTTTAAAGTTACTCTTTTTTAACCCTATCCTTGGAAGGAAGTCACCATGCACAGCTCGTACTTCAAGAGTAGGAGATCATGCTCCACTTACTTCCGGGCAAAGTATCTACATAAATTCTGCCTTGTTTCTACATGGAAGACTTGTTATCTTTTCTCATTTATTTATTTAGATACACACACACACACACATACACACACACACACACACACACACACACACTAATGAGCATTTATACTCTGGGTTATAATCAGATATAATTTTTTGTCTCTTAAATTACTGTAGCTTTTGTCATTGGTAACTCTGTTGACTCCAGCATCCATTTGACCTATTATCCTCAATCATTGTGGAGTTTTTGAGTAATGTTTATTTTCTGACAATACATAATGTTGCAGGCTTGTTGTAATTCTATTTTCCCATCATTTGTTTTTTTCTTCAGTTCTTTTCTTTATGTAGATCTGACGTTATGTTTTTTTTTAAATTTACTTTTATTTTTTTTTTTTAGGTTTCTGCCATAAGACACATGTGTTCTCCAGAGAGACAGAGAAAGAAAGAAATCACCCCCTAGAGTGGATGGCCATGCCACAATTCCTTCTTCTCCAATCTTCTCCTGGGATTTTGGGCACACATGCACATACACCTGGAGTGATTTTCAAGCTGCCAGATTGGCCATGTGAGTACAGCACCTTAACTACCGCACCATCTACTGATCCCTAGATCTGAGTTTTTGACATATATCACTTTTCCTCTCTCTGAACAAGTCTTTAGCACGTTTCTTACAGAGCAGGTCTCTGGGAGTCAATTCTCTCCGTTTTAGTTTTTCTGAGAAAGTATTTATTTTGCCTTCACTTTTGAAGGATAGTATCACTGGGTATTAAATTCTAAGTTGGCGTTATTTTTCTTTCTTTCAACACTTCAAATATTTTTGCCACTTTCTTCTTACTTTTGTGGCTTCTGGCTTCTGAAGAGAATTCTGTGATAAGTCTTATCCTCATTCCTTAAAGTTAAGACATTTTGTTTTATTTTTTATTTCTTTTTTCAACATTTTCTATTTATCTTTGGTTTTCTTCAATTTGACTATGATATGCCTAGGTATAGTTGTGTGTGTGTGTGTGTGTGTGTGTGTGTGTATATATATATATATATATATATATATATATATATATAGAGA
>NW_006159617.1:3988947-3991790 GCF_000334495.1 Tupaia belangeri chinensis | reverse complement strand
TATATAAATATATATATATATGTATATGTATATGTATATATATATATATATATATTTTTTTTTTTTAATGGAGAGAAACATCCGAAGTTTGCACTGGCTTCTTCAAAGTGTGCACGAGAAAAGTATTGCAGCAATTCATTTCCTAAATGAAAACCAGGGTTTGTCATGTCTTTTGTTTTCTGTGACTAACATAAATAATCTATTGATTCTTTCTCAGAATCTTTGATTATACGAAATGATTAGATCATAGTGAGCCAGGCAGAGAAGTGATCAAAAACAGGCAATTAAATTTGTTTTCATTTCCCCATTCGTTCCAAAGCTTTAAATACTCTTTGCTGATCCAGACTTACTACTGCATATTCTCTTCATAAACATAACCCTAACTGATAGCTACCTTTACCAGCCTCAAGATACTCTACCTGAGAATACCTTGGAGTAGTATTGAAAACAAGAGCAGAATTTAACAGGTTTTTGTTTGTTTTGCCTTTTTATTGCCAAATGGAACATCTGCTCACCCGAGGGAAAAAGTGACAAAAAAAAGAATCTCACAGTGAGGTGTGGCCACTCTGTAATCTTTTCTTCCATTGGTTTAGCCTATTAGGAATTGGGCCATGCACACACACACAGAAGTCTGGCATGTTTTTTAAGCCACCAGGACCGACCAGATTTGAACTGTTGTTGACCATGTAGATCTGGCTCCCAATGCATAGGTCTTAACCACTGTGGTACAGGTTAGACTGTTTGATTTTTTAAGCAACAAAATTGTGTTCTCTAAAGGACAGTACTTTTGATTTGTCATCAATCATAATTCTAAGAGTTAACAGAAATGATATCTTATTTGGATTTTAAAAAATAATTTTAAGGGACCAGCAGTTAGCGTAATGGCCATGTCGCTGGACTCCCATGTAGTCAACCGCGGTTCGAGTCCCGGACCCGGTGGCTTAAACTCATGCCAGGAGCGTGTGTGTGTGCGTGCCCAAGATCCCAAGAGGAGAATGGAGGAGAAGGGATTGCGGTGTGGCCATCCCCTGTGGGGGGTGATTTCTCGCTTTCTATCTCTCTGTTTCTCTCTGTCTGTCTGGCGAGCGTACGCACCCTATAGAAAAAAACCTCTCCAAAAATATAAATAAATAAAAATAATTTTAATACTTAAAATATTTATAGATTTACAGGAAGATTATGTTGACGTTACAGAAGTTTCTCATACACTCTGCACTCAGTTGCTGCTCTAATTAACATCTTACAATGCATAGTTCATTTGTCACAATTAACTAATACTGATATATTAGTATTAACTAAATTTTATACTTTACTCCAAGTCCTTAGTTTTTATTTGATTCCTCTTTTCTATTCCAGGATCACATCCAACATATCACATTAAGTTAATTATTAAGTTTCCTCATGTTCCTCTGTTCTCAGACTTTCCTTGTTTTCAATGATCTTGATGATTTTGAAGAATACTAAGTAGATATTTTGCAGAATGTGCCTCAGTTCAGGCTTGCTTTATGCTTCTTTCATGATTAGACTGGGGTTGTGGGTTTTGGAGAGGAAAGTCGGTGAAGTAAAGAGCTATTTTCATTACATTATATCAAGGCTGCATACTATCAAAATTGACATCATTGTTGAGGTCAGTATTGATCATTTGGCTGAAGTAATGCTTGTCAGATTTCTCCACTTTAAAGTTACTCTTTTTTAACCCTATCCTTGGAAGGAAGTCACCATGCACAGCTCGTACTTCAAGAGTAGGAGATCATGCTCCACTTACTTCCGGGCAAAGTATCTACATAAATTCTGCCTTGTTTCTACATGGAAGACTTGTTATCTTTTCTCATTTATTTATTTAGATACACACACACACACACATACACACACACACACACACACACACACACACTAATGAGCATTTATACTCTGGGTTATAATCAGATATAATTTTTTGTCTCTTAAATTACTGTAGCTTTTGTCATTGGTAACTCTGTTGACTCCAGCATCCATTTGACCTATTATCCTCAATCATTGTGGAGTTTTTGAGTAATGTTTATTTTCTGACAATACATAATGTTGCAGGCTTGTTGTAATTCTATTTTCCCATCATTTGTTTTTTTCTTCAGTTCTTTTCTTTATGTAGATCTGACGTTATGTTTTTTTTTAAATTTACTTTTATTTTTTTTTTTTAGGTTTCTGCCATAAGACACATGTGTTCTCCAGAGAGACAGAGAAAGAAAGAAATCACCCCCTAGAGTGGATGGCCATGCCACAATTCCTTCTTCTCCAATCTTCTCCTGGGATTTTGGGCACACATGCACATACACCTGGAGTGATTTTCAAGCTGCCAGATTGGCCATGTGAGTACAGCACCTTAACTACCGCACCATCTACTGATCCCTAGATCTGAGTTTTTGACATATATCACTTTTCCTCTCTCTGAACAAGTCTTTAGCACGTTTCTTACAGAGCAGGTCTCTGGGAGTCAATTCTCTCCGTTTTAGTTTTTCTGAGAAAGTATTTATTTTGCCTTCACTTTTGAAGGATAGTATCACTGGGTATTAAATTCTAAGTTGGCGTTATTTTTCTTTCTTTCAACACTTCAAATATTTTTGCCACTTTCTTCTTACTTTTGTGGCTTCTGGCTTCTGAAGAGAATTCTGTGATAAGTCTTATCCTCATTCCTTAAAGTTAAGACATTTTGTTTTATTTTTTATTTCTTTTTTCAACATTTTCTATTTATCTTTGGTTTTCTTCAATTTGACTATGATATGCCTAGGTATAGTTGTGTGTGTGTGTGTGTGTGTGTGTGTGTGTATATATATATATATATATATATATATATATATATATAGAGA
>NW_006159617.1:3958517-3984034 GCF_000334495.1 Tupaia belangeri chinensis | reverse complement strand
TATAATATATATTACATATATATTATATATATATAATCTAGAGAGCACTAAGCAAGATATATATGTGGGTTTTTTTATATATATATTTTTTTCCTAGCTAAATTTTCTAGCTCTGGTTTCTCTCATTAATTTCAGAATGTTCTTGTTCATTGTTAGCTTAACTATTTCTTCTGCTCCAGTGTCTCTTGTCTTGCTGGTGTCCCAATTGGGAAAATCCTACATTTTCTGAAATTATCTTAGTCCTTGGATGCCCTGTGTTCTTATATTTATTAATTTTTCTTTGTGCACTTCAGTTTGGAGAGTTTCTTTTCATTTGTCTTCAGGCATACTTGTTCTTTTCTTGGCTATTTCCAATCTACTGATGAGCCCATCCAAACAATCCTTCATTTCTGTTGCTGCTGTATTTTTCATTTCTAGTATTGCCTTTTTGCTTCTTTCTTACTTTCCATCTATCTGTTCATAATATGCATCTCTTCTTGCATGTTTTCATATTCTCCATCAGATGCCTTAACATGTTATAGTTATTTTAAATTTCTTTTATGATAATCCCAACATCTGTGATATATCTGAGTCTTATATTGATGCTTGCTATTTATACTGTGCTTCTTTCTTGTTTGCATTCCTTGAAATTTGGGGAGGACTTAGGTGGGTGGAGGGGGGTAGCTAGATATCACATATCAGGTAATAGGAAGTGAGATCAATAGCCCTTTAGTGTGAGGTAATATATTCATATGGCTAGGAGTTGAGCTGTGTTTACCATTTGCTGTAGTAGCCCAATGCTAAAAATCTTGTGTTTTGTTGCCGCCATGTTGAATTTTGGCATGAGTAAGTACTGTCTTTCAGTGAGAGTCTGTTTTGTAGCTCTTTCAGCTCTAATCCACTGACATTATTCTGGAGGTCTATCGGCTTGTATACAGTAAGCTGTGGCATAAGAGAAGCATTCTATAATATTATAATTAAATTTCAGCTTTAAGTTGGTCTTGTAACTTTCCTTAAGTTTTCATTTGCTTTCTTTCCTCCACACCTAAGTGAGATTGGAAAACTGAAGGGGGCTTTAGCTGGGGCAGGCCTTTCTCTAGGTGGGACAAAGCTCTGGTAAAGACTTTTTTTTTTCTGGAGAGTAGGCTTGTGATAGGAACACTCTCTGTACATTTCATAATGATCACCCTTCCGCAGCTAGAGCTGGAGGGATTTTTTCAACTCTTTACTATGAGAATCAAATGGTCTTCCCAAAGGTGACTCTCACAAAATAGGGGGCCCCACTCAGATTTCAAGAAATTTCTCATTATCTGGCTGTTCTACACTGAGCTTTTCACAATTTATCAAAATAACCATTAAAGTGTTCCTACCAGTTGTGTCTGCAGTGGCTTCTGCTCCAGAAAGGCAGATCTTAACTGTGATTCTGCATTCGCTATTCTCTCCAGATGTCAGAGTGTGAGTTTTTCTTGCAGCCTCAGTTTTCTGATGGGTCCAAACTGATTTTCAGTTTCCCTTTTTTTTTTTTTCCCTTTCTGTAAGGATGAGAGTGACAACCTCTTTACATGTTGGAGGTGAAATTGGATGTTTCATATCTTATGGTGGTCCTATGATCAAATATGATGGGGAATAACAAAACAAGCTAAAATATTTTTTTAACTTTAAAAAAAACTGAGACTTTATTATTTTTATGTGTAATGTGTCTCAAATTTAGTCAAACTCTAACCACATTTGGGATCCCCTCACTATTGGATCAGAAGAATATAAATACTACAGCATTCTCTTATTTATGTCACATTTATTTATTTAAATTTATGAATCAGAAAATATTTTTAAAATTAAGTAATTTGTAAAATTTATTATGCAAATATAGCATTCAGAATAATTCTAAGAATATTTACCCATGTAATTATATCTTTTAACTCTCTAAACAAGGGTACATCATATTTCTTCACCAAATATATTTTTGATCCCTGTCTAGTACAATAGGTTTCTTTTCTAATTCTTCACATTTATTTCAATGTACACAAAATGAAATCAATGGGGATTTCCAGACCCCAAGAAAAAATTTATTTTTCTAAATCCCACCTAAGTAATAGACATCTGAAATTCTATGCTCTCTAGTCTCGCACAAGAGGAATGAAGATGTTATTTGTGAAATGATTTGAATTTATTTGAAATGCATATAATACCAGATAATGTGGAACATTGTTATTGTGTTATGTGAAATCTCATCATCTAATGAATTTTAGGGTGCCAGGAAACCCAATATAAGGGTCAAGGAAATAGCATGACTACCCACAACTATGTCATATATTATATATTTTATACTGTGTGTATGAAACATCTGGAAGAAATAAACTAAAATAAACCACTGAATTAAGGTGTAAGAATGAAGTCAAAAGGAAATAGTTTCTATATAGATTATAAGGTGAGGAAAAGAGAAACAAAATCCAAGAGAGAACTAGTTCTTCAGCCAAGATCCATGAGTCTTGCCAAAGTATGAAGGGAGGGTGAAGGAAGACAGAAGTAGGCATGGTATTCCCCAGACCTAATTCCCTAAACCCTTACTCCCAGGTATAAATTATAAGACCCTCATCTCTTATGTTAGCAAAAGCAAAGATATTAAATCCATTGGCACATACTACTGTTTAAGTTCACCTTCCCTTGTAAAATTATAAAACTATGTGAGTTTAGACTAGAATATATCAGACTTTTAATGGTTACATTGCTGGACTCTCACATAGTCAACTGCAGTTTGAGTCCCAGACCTGGTGGCTTAAAATTCATGCTGCCCAAGATCCTGAGAGAAAAATAGAGGAGAAAGGATTGCAGCATAGCCAATCCCTAGGGTGGCGGGGTGACTTCTTGCTTTCTGTCTCTCCAGCCAACCCTCGCGCCCTACGGCAAAAATCTTGCTAAAAAAATAATCATAATAATAAAAATGTAGCTCTCACCACAAGCACAGTCCCAACCCGCAGTTGATTTTTTTGGTCTTTCAGTTTCAGAGTTTAGAATTTCTGCAAATGGACTGAAAGATTATGTGCTCAGTTTGAGAAGAAAGCAAATAAGTTGGAAAATGGATAGGACAATAATGTGGTGTATGTCTTACGAATGATAGAAGACCGTATTGTAGTCTTTGGCCTAGGAAGTTCTACTCCAGTTATTCTTTCCATATTTCTACCTTCACTATCTTAAAAGTTAAGGCAGTATGAACCAATACCAGGTGATTTCAGGCCTTGCAGAGTAATTATGGAATTGGTAAACTGTAAAATCTTCAGGGGGCTGAATCAAGAGGGTCATACCTGGAGAAAGGAAGGAGCATTGAATCATGGCATTTGCCAAGGATATTGGGAGAGGTAGGGAAATGCCTAAGTTGCTGATGTGAACTGGAGAAGGACTCAACTTGCTAAAAAGAACAAATTTAAAAAAAGTTAAAAAAATAGAATAGTTGACAAAACCTCCCAAACTAACCTGAGTAGAAAAGAGGACTAGTATATATACATCAGAGACAGAGATAGACAGTCATAGAGAGAACACTCAAGATTAAGATATGTAGATAGGTTAAAGCATTTTAGAAACCCACCAAAACTTTGAATTAGAGTCTATGAGGTCTGCTACCTATACCCTTGGGAATGACACCCAAGATTACTAAATGGACTTTGAGTCCAGTCTTTTGGTGGAAGAATTTTTTAATGACTAGTACTAATTTATAGAGGTAACAAAATCTGCCTTTTAAATATTGGTGGGTCTGTCTTTTCTGAGTCATTCATGTAACAAACATATAGTTTGTTTATCTAAAAAAGCAAGTTAGGTTTTTCAAACTTAAATAACATTATATTAACCCTTTTGCATCTGCTTTCATACATGTTTAATTAATGTATTTTTGTAGGAATAATAGATTTTTGTCTGAGACTTGGCTTTCATTTCAACTGGTAATGAAGTTTGTTTATAGAGTAGAGCAAAGATTTGTCCACATCAATAGAGCAAGTAGTTGATTCCAAATATCTCACTTGTTTTGTAATTGCCAGAGAGCATGTGTATTCGCCAGGGGGAGACAGAGAGAGAAAGTGACAGAGCATTATCCAATGGGTTGTGGTCACACTCCAATCCTTCTTCCTCATTTCTCTATCCAGTCAGGATTTAGGGGACACATGTCCAGCATGTTTTCCATGCTGCCAGGGCTGTGATTTTGAACTACGGTCAGTCATGTGAGATCAGACTCCCTTAACCACAAGGCAATAGGCTGGCCCCAAATGTTACACTTTCTGACACTGTGCTCTTTTTTTCTAACGTGGTTCTATTCTTGGAACACAGGAAATAGAAAACAAGTTTTAATAAACAACATTGCCAGAAAAAAGGGAAAAAAAAAAAAAAGAAACATACAAATCTCTTAACCTTGAGTGCTAAGAGTATCTTTTATTTTTAAGGGATCACAGTAAAATCCTCTCTGTATAAATTCCAGCTGTTGCTTGATGTTAAGTTAAATGTTTACTAAGCACCAGAGTTCATTCCATAGAGTGGGTTCAATCATTCTCAACTAATCCTTTTTGTTGTTATAAAATCTTGAGTTGAAAAAAACCCTTTTAGGCACTGTTGAGAAAAGACATGTGAGCAGGATGGAGCTACCTGAAAATTATAGTCAAGATTATGTTTCCCAGAGTTGATGACAAGCACTTCTTTTCAAATGCCGACTTAATGAGTCTTACTATTGATAGGGTGTACTGCACTACACGGTCACACCACTTTTACCTAGGAATAATTTCATTTTGAAATAAAAGTCACACGTTTAGATGTATGTCACACATTTTCACATGCACCATGCACTCCATACACAGGCATATAACACACAGATAGACTGACCATGTCAACGTTACTACATGTGGCCTGGATTACACGTTTGCTTTCAACTCTGCCATCAGCAAGATTCAAAATCACTCTCATGAAATAATTATTTCACCAGGACTAGATAAATGGCAAAGCTTTTTCCTCTCTTCCACCTGTAAACATAACCTTTCTTTCTGGAACCCCTGTCCTCCCTCTTGGGAGATGCACCTTCCGTAACATTCTGAGAGCAAAGAGTGCAGTGCTCTTGTGAAGGCAGAATAAAGACATGGAGGTACTTACCAAGAATACTAGAGCCGGGCTTGAGAGCTCCATGAATGCCGATGACAGAGCAGGCCACTTCAAACAGCTAAAACTGCATTAGTGCTTTTAAATTTGTCCTTGGGAATACGCTCATCTGAAACAATGATTGCAGAGACAAATCAGATGAATGCTGCTTTCAGAACTAAATGAATGCTCCAAGAGAACAGCTCTGAGAGGAATACATTTGAAGAGTCTGGAAAGTAATTTCATGAAAACAAATTGGGTGCCCAGTTTATTTGAAAAAAAAAAAAAAAGAAGATGATGATGGGAGTATAAACAGAAAGAATTGTTTTAAATGCCATTTGGACATGTCACAGATTATGGCCATACAATGTGTTTTATGCATGAGTTTGATATCTGACAGAGAATTATAGACACAGATAACAGATCATAGACATTCTATGTAAAGGATATACTCTCAAATTGAAAATCTCTACTCAATAAACCTACACAGTTCGAATATTTTTCTCATTTTGAGTGTAGTTTTTATATGGAAAGTATACATTTTTCCAGCACCTTAGCTTATTAAAAATAAAAATTTAGGGACTGCAGGTAGTATAGTACTTAAAGCGCTGGACTCCCACATGGTCAACTACTGTGGTTTGAGTCCTGGGTCCAGTGACTTGAAACTCACACACAAAATCCCAAGAAAAAAAATAGAGAAGAGATTGTGGCATGGCCATTCCCTCCGTCTCCCCCCTCTCCCCCCACCCCCCCCCCCCGGGTGATTTCTCACTTTCCTTCTCACTGTCTCTGGCTCTCCAGAGAGCACACATACATACCCTATGGCAAAAACCTTAAAAAATAAATAAAAATTCAACCAAGAATTTAGACTGATACTAATTTTGGATGCATACATTAACCATAAAACAAACACAAAATAAATTAATGGGCTTCTGAATGGCAGTTTCTCAATGGGTTATATTTTCTAATGTAGCTAAGTCCTTGCTGGATAGTGACTTAGATGCTTAGAGAACTATATTCATGTCACCATTAAGACTTAGGCCCTTGGGACCAGCAGTTAGCATAATGGCTATGTCGCTGGACGTAGTCGACTGTGGTTCGAGTCCTGGACCTGGTGGCTTAAACTCATATCAGACGCATCTGCGTGCATGCCCAAGATTTTGCGTGGAGAATGGAGGAGAAGGGATTGCGGCGTGGCCATGCCCCCGGTTGGTGATTTCTCTCTTTCTGTCTCTCTGTCTTTCTGGTGAGTGCACACGCCCTATAGCAAAAACCTCTCCTCAAAAAAAAAAAAAAAGACTTAGACCCTGGACAAAGATGGTGGCACAGCCATAAAACATGATGCTCTGTGAGGTTGACCCATATGAGAAAGTTCCAAGTTTGCCTCCAGAGGACTTCCTGAGTACGCTTGGCATGCACTTCTCATAATCCATGACCGGCTGAGGATGGGGTAGATTGTAGCATCAGGACCTGGTTAGGGATACTGCTTCTCTCTCTTTCTCACTAATGAAAGAAAGAAAGAAAAAAGACTTAGGCCTAGGGGCTACAAAGAGCTATTTCCTCCCAGTGTGATCTGGAATGAGGAACATAAATCAAGGATGTTTCCTGGCAAAAGAGTGGTTCTGAATCATGAATGATGATGCATTTTCCTTTTATCTTCTCTTCAAACAAAAGGACCTTGCACTGGGTCTGCAGGAAAATGAGATACTTATCTAGGGAAAAGTCATTTATCCCGAGTCACAGAGTTCAGAAAAGTTTTACATAACTTTTGAAATTTAAAAATGAATGATAAGAAACAGGATTCTTTAACTTTCCTCTTTGACAATGTCATTTTACCCCTAGGGTATTTAAGTAGCTATGAAAAAACAAAACAAAACAAAACAAAAGACCTGGCTTTAACAAAGTAGTGGTCTATGCAATATCTCCTGTAGCTCAAGAGGGAAGGACTTAAAACTCACATATGGTTTATGGATTATTGGCTAGGTATCATCTAAAAAGGAGAATCTCTGTTCATAGGACCCCCTGTGGTCAGCTTTTCTTGTTTTTTCTTTCTTTCTTTCTTTCTTTCTTTCTTTCTTTCTTTCTTTCTTCTTTCTATCTTTCTTTCTTTTCTTTCTTCCTTTCTTCCTTCCTTCCCTCTTCCCTTCCCTTCCCTTCCCTTCCCTTCCCTTCCCTTCCCTTCCCTTCCCCTTCCTTCCTTCCTTCCTTCCTTCCTTCCTTCCTTCCTTCCTTCCTTCCTTTCTGTTTTGTTTTGTTTTGACTCTCAGGTATGTGCACTCACCAAAGACCGAGAGAAAGTGAGAAATCACCACACCACAATCCCTTCTCTATTCTCTTCTTGGGATCTGGGGCACAGATGCACCCACTCTTGGCGTAACTTTCAGGTGGACAGGTCTTTCTTGAACCATGGATTCAGTCATGTGAGGAACAAATACCATAAATCCACACCACCTGCTGGCTCCTGGGCAGCTGTTTGTTGCTCAGAAAGTAGGTAGGGACCGTTTGTAAAGCTGCTACTTCTAGAGGGTGACGTGTTCAAACTTTTCTTTAATGGTGTCGTTAGGTGTCACAACCAGAAGATGAGTCTTCCATTCACATATATAACATGTAGGTGCTCCCACATGTTAGGGATGTCATGCTAAATTTTTTGAGGGAGTGAGATACTTTGGGGGGGTATTATGATTTGACAAAGTGTGCTTTATCAATATCTCAAGACATTATTAAAAAGTCAGTCCTGTAAAGAAGTGTATATAATTAAAATGTGCTTGCCTCCAGTCTACATCATGAAAAATCAGTGATATCCCAAGGCCCTCCACCCTTCTTCCTCACCTCAGAATTGTTAGCACCTTGTCTCTTCTCCTTGGCAGTTAATAACTTTCTCTGGATGTTTCAGGTTGATTTTGTTGTCTAGTCAGTTACTGGTATTGAGTCGGTATCATCCCTTCAATCTTTGACACTAGTCTTTGTAGACCTCAGCCTAGCTCTTTTCTGAACAGTAGGTACTGCTGCATTCTTACTGGATCACCAAATGAAAAACCATTTTCAGTGTTCTTTTATTATCTGACTTTTCTCTTGTTTTCTTCTTTTCTCTTGGGACTATGTCAGAGAATATTCTAGTGGTCTCACCCAGCATTAAAGCCAAAAGCATTGTTATCTCATGACTGGAATTGTCTCAGGATCCAGACAAGTGCCTGAATTTTGTCATAACACACACTCAATTCCTTGCCACTCATCATAGTGTTTTTCTGATCAATGTAGTGGTATCTCTTTATGCTCTCTTTTCTTAAAAGAAGACCTGAGTTTCACTATGGATTTTGAAGATTCTCACTGGAAGCTCACTACACTCTCATTTAATTATAAAAAAGTACAAATAACTTGGTCTTGGTTGGGCTATGGTGGCACAGTGGTAACACAACACTTTGCAATGTTGGAGGCCTTATGGAAGATCAGGGTTAGGTTCCCAGATTGACTTGCACATGCTGAGCATACATGAGCATGCCCATGATCCTGGCCATCTGAAGAGCTGAGAGAGAAAGAGAGAGGATTGAAACTCTGTTGCAAATGCTTCTCTCACTCTTCTTTTCCTCTTTGCGTGAGAAAAATGATTGAATAAACTTAATAAAAATAAATAATTTGGTTCTCATCCTGAGAAAGGATATGGATGAATCATATTTCAGTTTCATTAACTAGTAGATCTTGTTAAGAATTGCCAATTTGGGGATCAGCAGTTGGCATAATGGCTATGTCGCTGGACTCCCATGTAGTTGACTGCAGTTCAAGTCCCCGACCTAGTGGCTTAAACTCATGCCGGGCACGTGTGCATGCATGCCCAAGATCCTCAGAGGAGAATGGAGGATAAGGGATTGTGGCATGGCCAACCCCCTGGGGGGGTGATTTCTCACTTTCTGTCTCTTCGTCTCTCTCTGTCTTTCTGGCTAGCAAACGTGCCCTACAGCAAAAACCTCTCCAAAAAAACAAAAATAATAATAAAATAAAGAAAAAGAATTGCCAACTGGGACCAGCAGATGCATAATGCTTATGTTGCTGGACTCCCACATAGTCAGCTGGGGTTCAAGTCCCAAACCTGGCAGCTTAAAACTCATGCCAGGTGTGCGTGCATGCATACCCAAAATCCAAGAGGAGAATGGAGGAGAAGGAATTGCATCTTTGTCATCCCCTCTGGGGGGTGATTTCTTGCTTTCTGTCTCTCTGTCTTTCTCTGTCTCTCTAGCGAGCGCACACACCCTATAGCAAAAACCTCTACCCACCTCCTCAAAAAAAGGAATTGCCAGTTTATGGAGATAGTAGGTAGCATGGTGATTAAGGAATTTGACTCCCTCTGTTTACCAACCTCTGTTCGAGTCCTGAACCTGATGGCCTGCTTTCTCACTACGCCACACCCTACCCTGTCTCTCTTTGGTGAACTCACATGCCCTATAGCAAATGTAAAAATAATTATCATATTAATAAATAAAAGATAATAGTTGCCTGTTAGTATAAGGATAATAAATCCCATTTTTTTCTATTAGCTCATGCTTTCTGAGCCTTCATATATTGAATAATTGACAGTCTTTACAGAAATTAATTGCAATGTTCTTAATGTCAATTCTTTATATAAAACACTTCATAGTTAATGCTTATGTAATTCTACCTTTACCTGTAATAGTTCAAGATGCATCAAATAAAGAAAACATTTATAAGTAATATTTTAAGTGACATTCCAGCCACTTACATTCTAATATTAAATTTAATTAATTGATTCATTAGATAGCTATTTCCAAGTGTATGGATAATTGATGAGAAATAACAATTAAGTTATGTAGGTTTCTAAGCAGCACGTAGCAGGCAGGGACTTTGAGGACACAATTACAATATCTCCACTTGAGTCTGCCTGCTGTTCCGACTTAAATGAATACGTAATAATAAACTGTGCCCAAAATGGTATGTTGATTTCTTCAGGGAAAAAGATTTTTATTATTAACTGGTTCAGGACCATTTCCAAGATGTCTTTGTCAGTCCCATGAGGGTCAGTTTAATACAAAGTAGGCAAATGCAAGATATTGGAGTTGATTTAACTTTATTAGATCCATATACAGCTCATGAAAATTAAGGCTGACTTTTATAATGTGTCACATTAAGTTTGAAGGATAAACTCTCAGGCTAGATAACTTCTAGCATGATACAAATTGTATTATTTGAGATATTAACTTATAATAGTACACTGATAATAAGGAAGGAAAAGTAGACTATTTCCTTCATTTCAATTAGCATCATAACAACTTTGATCACCAGTACCAGCAGCTGGTAAGTGAAGTGATATTCTACAGTGATGGACTGAGCCAGGTCACTGCCAAGTAAACATGTACAGCAATAGGGAACAGGTATACATGGAAAGGCCAATGTTTTCTTTGTACTAAATTAACATTTCCTGATAAACCTATTAAAAGGTTATGCTTTCACTAGACAGAAAGAAATCTGCTCTAAAATACTTATTTTATTTTATATAGGAAGGATAGTTTTCTAGTTTGCGTTTTATTTTCTGTCCTCATACTTCTGGATGAAAAAGGTGTAGATGGAAATAATACCAAGTAACACTTCTTTATTTATTTATTTTTTTGGAGAGATTTCTGCTATAGGGTGCATGCACTCAC
This sequence comes from Tupaia belangeri chinensis, assembly GCF_000334495.1. Taxonomy (NCBI): domain Eukaryota; kingdom Metazoa; phylum Chordata; class Mammalia; order Scandentia; family Tupaiidae; genus Tupaia; species Tupaia belangeri. The sequence goes on along the minus strand of NW_006159617.1, from coordinate 3,973,295 downwards.
CAGAAAGACAGAGAGAGAGAGAGAGACAGAAAGCGAGAAATCACCCCCCAGGGGGGATGGCCATGCCGCAATCCCTTCTCCTCCATTCTCTTCTCGGGATCTTGGGCACGCACACACGCCCGGCATGAGTTTAAGCCACCGGGTCCGGGACTTGAATCATGGTCGACTACATGGGAGTCCAGCAACATAGCCATTACACTAACTGCTGGTCCCAAGTAACATTTCTAATCCATCATAAAAGGAACCAGGACTTTTTTTTGTTTTTAGGATTTTTGGTTGGCTGGTCTGAATAGGTCCAAATGTGGCTAGCCTAGCTATTAATTATCCACTATTTCAACTGGTACTGTTCAGGTATTTGTGTAGGTATAATTAGCATCTAAAATCAATTGAATTCAGTCAAGATTGCCCATGATGATAATAGTGGGTTTTATCTACCAAGTTGTAGGTCTTAAGAGCAAAAATGTGTTTTGTTTTGTTTAGTTTATTATTATTATTATTATTTTTTTAAGAAGAAACATCCTGCTTCAAGACTGCAACAGAGCTCCATCCTCACTTTCTATACTACTGGCCAGGCCTATAGATTTCAGTCTCACCAGTTCTCACAAGTATGAGCCAATTCCTTAAACTAAATCTCCTTTTATTATTCAGAGTTAACAGGAGAATATGTATACTTATCTATCTATCTACCTATCTTCTATCAGTCAGCATCAATATCTAGCCTATTGATTCTGTTATTTTTGCTCCACTGGGTGTGTACTGCTTACCTGAATATTTCATAATATGAGTGGATCTATACAGAATTAAATGGTAAATATAAATTTTTCTATTAATTGATTAATTATTATATGCAAGACTGTATAGTACTAGATGTATTTTATGTTTTTAGGTTTTTACTATAGAGTTAGTGCATTTGCCAGACAGGAAACAGACAGACACAGTGAGAAGGAAAATGAAAAATCACTCCCCAGGGGTATGGTCACTCCACAATCCCTCCTCCATCCTTTTCCTGGGATTTTTGGGCATGCATACACACACGCCTGACATGATTTTCAAATCTCCAGGTCTGGAACTAGAACCATAGTAGGCCCTGTGGGAGTCCAGTGCTTTAATCACTATGCCATCTGCTGGCCCAGTAATAGATGTACTATATATGTATTTCTTACACTTTCATTCACTTCTTTCCTTCGGCAAATACCTTTTTTTTTTTTTTTTTTGAGAGGTTTTTGCTATAGGGTGCGTGTGCTTGCCAGACAGACAGAGAGAGACAGAGAGACAGAAAGCGAGAAATCACCCCCCAGGGGGGATGGCCACGCTGCAATCCCTTCTCCTCTATTCTCTTCTCAGGATCCTGGGCATGCATGCACACGTGCCTGGCGTGAGTTTAAGCCACCGGGTCCGGGACTCGAACCGCGGTCGACTACGTGGGAGTCCAGCGACATAGCCATTGTGCTAACTGCTGGTCCCCTCAGCAAATACCTTTTGAGAGCCTACTATCTGCAGGTACTGTTTTGTAACAGTGAATGCCAATTCCAAGAAGTAAGTATTATTAACTTTGTTTTGTAAATGAGAAAACTGAGCCTCAAGATCAGAGAATTTGCTTAAGATAATAGCAAATCAAGTGGCAGAACTAGAATTGCAGCCCTTGGTCTCCCACTCTGCCACCCTATCTGACCAAGGTTATTTGAGCAAGGGGGATCTGATAATAAAATTTACTATTGAAAAGAGCACAACGTTTTTTTTTTTTGTTTTGCTAGCTATTAATTATCCACTATTTCAACTGGTACTGTTCAGGTATTTGTGTAGGTATAATTAGCATCTAAAATCAATTGAATTCAGTCAAGATTGCCCATGATGATAATAGTGGGTTTTATCTACCAAGTTGTAGGTCTTAAGAGCAAAAATGTGTTTTGTTTTGTTTAGTTTATTATTATTATTATTATTTTTTTAAGAAGAAACATCCTGCTTCAAGACTGCAACAGAGCTCCATCCTCACTTTCTATACTACTGGCCAGGCCTATAGATTTCAGTCTCACCAGTTCTCACAAGTATGAGCCAATTCCTTAAACTAAATCTCCTTTTATTATTCAGAGTTAACAGGAGAATATGTATACTTATCTATCTATCTACCTATCTTCTATCAGTCAGCATCAATATCTAGCCTATTGATTCTGTTATTTTTGCTCCACTGGGTGTGTACTGCTTACCTGAATATTTCATAATATGAGTGGATCTATACAGAATTAAATGGTAAATATAAATTTTTCTATTAATTGATTAATTATTATATGCAAGACTGTATAGTACTAGATGTATTTTATGTTTTTAGGTTTTTACTATAGAGTTAGTGCATTTGCCAGACAGGAAACAGACAGACACAGTGAGAAGGAAAATGAAAAATCACTCCCCAGGGGTATGGTCACTCCACAATCCCTCCTCCATCCTTTTCCTGGGATTTTTGGGCATGCATACACACACGCCTGACATGATTTTCAAATCTCCAGGTCTGGAACTAGAACCATAGTAGGCCCTGTGGGAGTCCAGTGCTTTAATCACTATGCCATCTGCTGGCCCAGTAATAGATGTACTATATATGTATTTCTTACACTTTCATTCACTTCTTTCCTTCGGCAAATACCTTTTTTTTTTTTTTTTTGAGAGGTTTTTGCTATAGGGTGCGTGTGCTTGCCAGACAGACAGAGAGAGACAGAGAGACAGAAAGCGAGAAATCACCCCCCAGGGGGGATGGCCACGCTGCAATCCCTTCTCCTCTATTCTCTTCTCAGGATCCTGGGCATGCATGCACACGTGCCTGGCGTGAGTTTAAGCCACCGGGTCCGGGACTCGAACCGCGGTCGACTACGTGGGAGTCCAGCGACATAGCCATTGTGCTAACTGCTGGTCCCCTCAGCAAATACCTTTTGAGAGCCTACTATCTGCAGGTACTGTTTTGTAACAGTGAATGCCAATTCCAAGAAGTAAGTATTATTAACTTTGTTTTGTAAATGAGAAAACTGAGCCTCAAGATCAGAGAATTTGCTTAAGATAATAGCAAATCAAGTGGCAGAACTAGAATTTCAGCCCTTGGTCTCCCACTCTGCCACCCTATCTGACCAAGGTTATTTGAGCAAGGGGGATCTGATAATAAAATTTACTATTGAAAAGAGCACAACGTTTTTTTTTTTTGTTTTGTTCTTAATTCTTTGTTTTTGTTTTGTTTTGTTTTGTTTAAACATAGATTTTTAGAGATCAGGAAAGTGAAACCCATAGAGATCTATGTTTTGTTTTATGCATGGGATTTTCCATGCTCCCTGGAAAACTAGGGCCTCAAGGTTTTTTGGCTGTCTCTTTATAGAGTTCATATCAAGTGTATTTGGGGAAGTAAGATGACAGTGAGAGGCTGGTGAAATAACCAAACACTTTTCACTCATCCTTGCCTTTTCCTTTTTCACCTCTTCTATATATATATATATATATATAATACATATAATACATGAATTATGTGTGTCTATTTATCTACATATGAGGCTAGCATATTTAGGAATTGAGGAAATTTGATGTATTGGAGTAGAGTATTTGTAAATTCTGTGTAAATAGCTATTACTAATTATTAAAGAGAAAAATATGTGAGAATACCTGTTGAATTTTTCTTTTGTAATGCAAATCTAAATCACTAGAGTGAAGGGGCAGTTTTAGATTGCAGAATTGAAGATATTTAGAATCAGCTGTTTGTCTGGATTTGGAAATAGTTGAAATCAAAACCAGATGTCTAAGTGAACATCTAACTTTCAGTTTAAATAAATAACAGGAGAATGCAAGATGCTATGGGCCACCACATAGTTGAAAACATTAATTTTATGTTGAAGCAGTTTAGCCAAGCTACACAATTAGTGAGCAGAAAAACACAGATTCTGTAACTTCTAAGGCAATATTCTCTTTACATTTCAGTACAAAATATTTGAATAATTTTATCACCTGAGCAAAACCACAGTGAGAATTGTGTTGGCTTCATTACCATTCATAAAAAAAAGGTTCCAAAACTGTCTGTCTTTCTCTCTTGCTCTATTTCACACACGCACACACGCACACACACATACATACACACACACCATACATATTAAATAGACTATAAACTAAAAACTCAAAACCTTAATGAAAGGGTCCTTTTCTTTTAAATTATCCTTCTCATTTCTCATGATTTTGTCCTTGTTGACAGTCTATGTGTCTTGCAAATTCAATTAACTGTCAGTTTTCTTATTCCCTCCGTCCCCTCCTCCCGTTTGATAGTCTTGAGAAAATCTAATCTTTTCTAGATAATAAATTTGATAATCCTCTGAGGTGCCTTGTCATTTGTGGCATAATATTTTTCTTTGTCAATTATTATCAACTCCAGGCACAGTTTATCTATTTTGAGCGCAGCAGGAGATGTCCTTAACTCAGCTAACCTAGGCCATGTACAATTAGATAAGACACAGAGAAGTGCTGCTGCTGAGTAGCCAATTTCCTTCCCGTGATGTTCATGACCCTTAAAGAATGGTATGTACAGTAGTGTAGGCTCTCAGTTCTGTTTGTCCATGTGAATTCTAGCTGCTCAAGTGTTTAATGCACTATTACCATACAACGAATTCCAGAGATTTATAGCTTTGTTTACTACTTTCCCATTTCACCCAGTAATTGAAAGGATACAATTCTTCATCGAAAATAAAGCACACAATAGTGGTAGGAATTATACTTGTTTCCTAGGTAACAGCTATTCACTCTTGATCAACTTCAGACATGTCTTTTCTTTATAAAATGATAGGTATTAATAGGCGGAATAGTAAATAAGATGCACTTGGCATCTCAGTCTGAGGAGGAATATATGGGAGTTGTAGGAAATGAACTTTCCAACAGTTTTCTAACTCATTTACACTAGAAAAAATGCAATACAATTCATATAGGGTATTTTTTTCCCTCAATAACATTAATCAGGCCTGAATCATTGCCAGTAGCTTTGTCCATGGCCATATCCTGACATTATGCTGTTTGTTTCTTCTACTACTTTCTTCCACTTTCATTTTTGGCAAATCCGGGAAATTAAAATTTGTGGCCCAAAACTCAGATGTGAACTATAATCAGAGTTTTTAAAGGTGTAAAAAATATTTCCTTGGTTGGCCTTCTTGAACTTTGGCTGTTTTGAGTGTTGGGTAAATTATATGGATCCCTAATATGTTTCATCATTACTTGAACATTTCATTTTCAAAATGAGTATTAATCCATAAAGGCTTGCCTGCTTCAAACTACAGAGACAATCTCTCTTTCTTTTGGTATACAATTCAATCTCTGTAAGAGAAACTCTGAATTACAATGAACAATTACTATGCTGAAGGTTAGAAATAAAGAGAAGGTACAAAACAAATAAACAAACAAACCAGCCTATATGGGAAAGGAAGAGCTAGATTAAAGGGATGATAAATTACTGTTCAATTAGTTGAGTATATTTTTGAAACTCCCATAAAGTAACCAAAAACACAGCAAAATAAGGAATAGCTATAAACACTGTTGCATCTTCCACTTCACTTTATTGTAGAATAAAACATATAGTTTAATCATTAACGTTTATTTAATGTCTCTGATCTCTAGTTTAAAAGTTACTGATGGGTGAGAGATTTGTTTTTATCATCTATAAAAATTATAAATTACATCAAGCTGGGGATGCTTACAGGGAGATTCCATGTGAGCAAAGAAAACACAGATCTCTTACAAGAAATGTGAATAAATAATAAATCACTGTCTACTCTAAAATCATTTATATTTTAAATTAAACATTCCCAAGAATTTGAAAATGGTTCATTTAATACCATAGAAGGCCAGAAATAAGGATTCAGAATTTCCACTTCAAAAAGTTGCTCCATTAAGACCAAAAAGAGTAAATTTGAGGAATGCTCCAGTTCCAAACTGAAATATAGGAAGTATAGTCCAGCAGGACTTCCATAGCCAAGCGCTTAATCACCTAAAAATAACTTCCCGGAAATCTCCTAGCCAACCTCAACCAACCTCCTGTAGTGGGACTGGGAAGGGTTCAGACTTGGGTGGATTTGTTATGACTCTATCCAGGAAACCCTGACTCAGAAATTAAATCAAATCAAGGTTGGGCAACTAGAATCCTAAATGTTTTTATCTATACCAGCATTTTTTATTCATAGCAGCATTAAAAAGAGTCACAGATGAGGCTATAATGAAGAAAGCAAGCTATTAAAGGTAAAATAAAATTCAGTACTCAAAATAAATAATTCTGGCAGAGGTTGATATCAGAAATGGCTCCTGGGGACCAGCAGTTGGCGTATGGCTGTCACTGGACTCCCATGTAGTCAACTGCAGTTTGAGACCCCGACCGGTGGTTTAAACTCACGTGGACGTGTGTGCGTGCATGCCTGAGATCCCTAGAGGAAAATGGAGGAGAAGGTATTGTGGCGTGGCCATCCCCCCGGGGGTTGTTTTCTCATTTTCTTTCTCTCTGTCTCTTTCTCTCTGTCTTTCTGGGGAGCACACATCCTATAGCAAAAACCTCTTTTAAAAAATGGCTCCTGACCAAATATTAACAATTTCCCACTTCTTACTTTCTGGCTTGACTTAACTAAACTTCATTCAGATTTCTTTCTGAGCCACAGAAGCCCAAACTTTGAGTTGCCCCCAAATCTGAGCAAGGAGTAAAAGTTCAGAACAATCCCTTGCTCCCACTTAACAGCTAACTCATCCTGAGAATCAGCTCACTACAGCAAGAAACATTTCCGGGTCAGTACTCGGCCATCATGCTATGTGCTCCAACCCCCAATTCCTACTTGGTCAACTACCCTTGAAAAGTGTCTACTAGCCCTGAGTATCCTTCCATATTAAAAAAGAGCCTCCTCCTATTTAACCTGTTTGATTCTTGAGAACCTTGTAGATTGTGAGATTGAAACATTTTCCCTTTTGGCAATAGTCTTTTTAAATAATGTCACAATGCCTAAATCCAGATTTGTTCTTATTTGACCCCCTAAGGGTGAAAACAGGTATTTCTGATTAGAAAGCAGTTCAGTTCTGACCGAGAAGCTCTGTTTTTTGTAACATCTTTGCCCTTTTGATTATCTCCGGTTTTCTAGTGTTCAGTTTGCATTCTCTTTTCTGTTCAGTGTTAATCGCTCTTTTTACACATAATTACTTTCTTTGGACTAATTTTTTTTTCAAGTAATTATATTCCTTTTGGACAAATCTCCAAGTGCCTAGGAATCCAAGACTTCTTCAGGGTCTATTTGATCCGGAAATGACAAGATCAAGGTTCCAGGGACTCAAACTTTGTTGAAGAAGTGTAAAGGGAAACAAAGTAATTGAGTGAAAGGAGTTTAGAGGCCGAAGATTCTATCTTCCACGTCATCCATTTTGGATTTTCAAGTTGTACGGCCTTGGAAATGTTATTTAATCCCCCTAAACTTCCATAAAATAAGAATAAGAATCTCTGTGTGCTAAGCGTTTTATGCACATTAAATGTGGAAAATTGGTGTCATAGTCATCATAATGCTTAATACAAAGATACATTCAAGCAATGGTAGATGCATTTAATGAGTCAAGTCCTCTTCTCTCTCTCTCTGTCTCTATATATACATGTGTGTGTGTGCGTGCGCACACACATATACATTATTTAAAGTCTTGATTCCATGTTCCTTCTCCAGCCCCAACCAGCCGTGGATCATGGGCACTCAGGAAGGTTTCCAGACTCTATGTCAGAACCTTCCCATGTGGGTCGGCCTCACAGTGTCATGTTTTATCACTGCACAGACATCCTGCAGCTTCTCTTGACTCAGTATTTTTTATATCACTCTAGGCAATCTACTCCTCTTTATTTCCCTTGATGCTGCCTTCATTTTTCCTTCTACTGGATCGAAGGAATCTCCTTAAGGATATATTCTATTTGTCTTTTTTAGACCACAGACCTGGATCAGAGGAGTCACCCAACAAATGTTTTTTGAATGAAGTTGTATTTATATTTATAACATCAAACCTGACATCAGGAGTTAATTTTGTCTGATGTCAGACAAGTTTTTCTGAAGTCTCTTCAATTTGTTTGCAGAGGCAACACAAATACATTATGAAGGAAGTTGTACTAAAGTCCTCCAAAGCCCAATTCAAGGCTAAGTTTCTCTAACACTTCAGGAAAAAAAAGGCTGATTTGTGACAATGTTCTATTTTTTTTCTTAGCCCTAAGAGTACTTGTCATCTACACAATGGTTTGTGTTATGTGATGCCAAACAACCAAATGAAAAAGGAAGAAATACTGTCATGTATCCAGATATTTTATGTATTCGGTGCCAAACATCTGGGTGTTTAGAAACACTGACTGAATTTTCCACTTTTCACCTAGGTGTTTGGCATTGTATAGACAGAGCAAATGGCAAGCAGGCATCTTGGCACAGCATATGCTGAAACATATGGATGTGGATGGTAATGTCTTAGCATTCAAGCTGTTTGTCACAGAAGGAAAAGTTCACAATTGCGTTTTGATAAAAATGATATATTCTGTCATTGAAGGAAATTTGCTTCCAAGAGAGGCTCTTAGCATGGTTCGAATTGGGATAACTGTTTGGCTTCTGATGCATCCTCATAACTCTCAATGCTGGGCCTTCACCACCCTAGAGAGAGATTTTTATAAGATGCAGGGGATCAACCCACTGTACACACACTGGCTCAATCTTGCTTGAGTCATTCTTACCTTATTTCTCATGTGTTTGACTTTGCTTTCAGTTTTACTGTACCTATATTTCTCTAATTATCTCAGTAAATCTTATAAGCTCATCTTTGTCTCATATTTTTGGTTCTTAATAATTGTGCTCCTGCTCGTCTCCAGACTCCCAAGATCCTAGAAAGAATTCCCTAGGCCTATGGGTTATCTTTCTGTCAACATCTCTTCCTGTGTTCTCTTAGTTGTCCCTCTGTAAATCGCCTCAGCATATCCAGTTTAAATCCATGTTAGTTAGGATGTGCTAGGTGCTACAGCTATGATATACAACCTCACAATCTCTGTCATTTAAGACAATACAGTTTTCTTCTCATTCACAGTGTTTATTGTGAATATAAAAAATGTTCCAGAGCAAACACTTTCATATCATGTAGTGTTTTATTGGCTGGGTTTCTTGCTTACCCCCTTAGACATAGCAAGCTAAAAGGAGGGTTGATCTCAATCATACAATGAAAATTTACAATCTAACTTCAAAATCAGAAGCAATTGGATAGTTGATGCTGTGCAACAATGAAATGACTCTAAATCTGAGGAGAAATGTGAAGAACAGGAAGAACAATGTGGGTGGAAGCAACCAGAAACTGCTAAGAAGAGTTTAATTATATACATTGCTGACAAATTGATAAAAGATAAGTGCAGGCTGTTTATTGTGGCACTATTCACAACAGCTAAGTCATGGAACCAACCCAAATGCCCCCGTATGGAGGAATGGATTGAAAAACTGTGGCACATATACTCTATGGAATACTACTCAGCCATAAAAACCAACAGAACCCTGGCTTTTGACAGCAAGTGGAAGAATATGGAAGATGTACTGCTGAGTGAGGCAAGCCAGGCTATGAAGGAGAGATATTATATGTCCCCACTTAACTTATACCATATGTCTGCATTCTATGACTGAAACTGATTGACTAACAGTTGAACAATCACAAAAGATGGGTGTGAATGTCAGATGAGGTGTATGTGGAGGAGTGGGGCCTAACAAAGGACATTTGGAGAAGGGATACAGAGGTAGAGCATTGACGGGATGGGGAGGTGTGGTGTTATCTGTTAAAGATATTTTGATCAACGGGTCTGGGGAGAAATGTGCACATATCGAAATGGTCTCATTGTAAGCCAAAAAAAAAAAAATTGCAGGCTGGAAGGTGAATCCTCGGGGGTTACAGAAATTGAGAACATCTGTACCATATTTCAGGCTTTTTTCTCCACACACACAAAAAAGCAACAAACAAACAAACAAACCCTACTGCACACTCACAGAAAAAAAGACATAGGACGATTCAGTCATGGTACAAACCGAAGACAGGGAGTGACAGCTTACAAGTGACGGGCAAACAACTCACACTGGATCCTTCTTCTGTCTCCACTATGGAGCAGACACCTTAATATGTGAAGGGAAGGGCAACAACATGGCTGCACTTGGGGCACTGGACAAAGTTTGCTGCAGATAGGGTAAGAAAGAGGAAAACTCTGCCTTTAGCATAAGTGCTGGGTTAAAAGTACAGCCGGACAATAAAGATAGGGGGATGGAACTAGCTGCTGGTAAAGAGTTTAGCACAACACTACAAATACTGAACCTACATGGAAACGTCCCAGGTTCACATCCAGGGCCTCCCTATCATGCCAGGTATGTCTACATATGTCCAAGATCTGGACTGGCTGAGGCAAGGGGAGAATTGGGATATGAAGACCCTGTTGGGGGTGCTTCACTTTCTCTCCCTCTCTCCTTTGTCTCTTATAAAAAATGAATAAGTAGGGACCAGCAATTAGTGTAATGGCTATGTCACTGAACTCCCATGTAGCCGACCACGGTTTGAGTCCCAGACCCAGTGGCTTAAACTCACACCAGGCGCGTGTGTGTGCGTGCCCAAGATCCCGAGAGGAGAATGGAGGAGAAGGGATTGAGGCGTGGCCATCCCCCTTGGGGGTGATTTCTCACTTTGTATCTCTCTGTCTCTCTCTGTCTTTCTGGCAAATGCACACGCCCTATAGTAAAAAACCTCCCCTTCCCCCCCAAAAAAAGAAGAAATAAATCTGAAGATAAATTAAAGCAAGAGGTGGATACTACAACCAAGATGGCTACACCCTATGACTGACGTTTACTCTAAACAACAAAACTCTCACCATCAATAACTCAAACAATAGCTAACATGTTTGAATAGCAATTGAGAGTAGAACATTACTAGGAGAGGACAAGGAGAAGAATAGTGGTATTCAGAGAGGTCTTCTTTGAGGCAAAGTATGAAGAGAAGACCTAAAAACCACAATCATATACTTACTGTGCAGGTAAAACTGTCCCACCATCAACACAAGGTACCTTTAAAAGATTTTGAACCCCATGTTGCACTGAGGTGACATAACCACAACAAATCTCAAGTATGCCTCAACTCAGAACCCTGGCTTTTGACAGAAAGTGGAAGAATATGGAAGATGTACTGCTGAGTGAGGCAAGCCAGGCTATGAAGGAGAGATATTATATGTCCCCACTTAACTTATACCATATGTCTGCATTCTATGACTGAAACTGATTGACTAACAGTTGAACAATCACAAAAGATGGGTGTGAATGTCAGATGAGGTGTATGTGGAGGAGTGGGGCCTAACAAAGGACATTTGGAGAAGGGATACAGAGGTAGAGCATTGACGGGATGGGGAGGTGTGGTGTTATCTGTTAAAGATATTTTGATCAACGGGTCTGGGGAGAAATGTGCACATATCGAAATGGTCTCATTGTAAGCCAAAAAAAAAAAAATTGCAGGCTGGAAGGTGAATCCTCGGGGGTTACAGAAATTGAGAACATCTGTACCATATTTCAGGCTTTTTTCTCCACACACACAAAAAAGCAACAAACAAACAAACAAACCCTACTGCACACTCACAGAAAAAAAGACATAGGACGATTCAGTCATGGTACAAACCGAAGACAGGGAGTGACAGCTTACAAGTGACGGGCAAACAACTCACACTGGATCCTTCTTCTGTCTCCACTATGGAGCAGACACCTTAATATGTGAAGGGAAGGGCAACAACATGGCTGCACTTGGGGCACTGGACAAAGTTTGCTGCAGATAGGGTAAGAAAGAGGAAAACTCTGCCTTTAGCATAAGTGCTGGGTTAAAAGTACAGCCGGACAATAAAGATAGGGGGATGGAACTAGCTGCTGGTAAAGAGTTTAGCACAACACTACAAATACTGAACCTACATGGAAACGTCCCAGGTTCACATCCAGGGCCTCCCTATCATGCCAGGTATGTCTACATATGTCCAAGATCTGGACTGGCTGAGGCAAGGGGAGAATTGGGATATGAAGACCCTGTTGGGGGTGCTTCACTTTCTCTCCCTCTCTCCTTTGTCTCTTATAAAAAATGAATAAGTAGGGACCAGCAATTAGTGTAATGGCTATGTCACTGAACTCCCATGTAGCCGACCACGGTTTGAGTCCCAGACCCAGTGGCTTAAACTCACACCAGGCGCGTGTGTGTGCGTGCCCAAGATCCCGAGAGGAGAATGGAGGAGAAGGGATTGAGGCGTGGCCATCCCCCTTGGGGGTGATTTCTCACTTTGTATCTCTCTGTCTCTCTCTGTCTTTCTGGCAAATGCACACGCCCTATAGTAAAAAACCTCCCCTTCCCCCCCAAAAAAAGAAGAAATAAATCTGAAGATAAATTAAAGCAAGAGGTGGATACTACAACCAAGATGGCTACACCCTATGACTGACGTTTACTCTAAACAACAAAACTCTCACCATCAATAACTCAAACAATAGCTAACATGTTTGAATAGCAATTGAGAGTAGAACATTACTAGGAGAGGACAAGGAGAAGAATAGTGGTATTCAGAGAGGTCTTCTTTGAGGCAAAGTATGAAGAGAAGACCTAAAAACCACAATCATATACTTACTGTGCAGGTAAAACTGTCCCACCATCAACACAAGGTACCTTTAAAAGATTTTGAACCCCATGTTGCACTGAGGTGACATAACCACAACAAATCTCAAGTATGCCTCAACTCCTAATTAGATTAACTCAATTTCCTTGATAAAGACCTAGCAGAGGAAAAGCCATCTTACTGTTGCTAATCATTGAGTGCTTTACCATAATTTGTTTGCTCATTTAACCCTAATTATCTGTAAACAGGCCCTTTAGTTGAGTCTGTTCATTTTAAACATCCGAGGTGAATTTTGTTTCTTGGTAGAACCTTAACTGGCACAGATCTCTGCCAAGATAACAACACATTTCATTATTTTGAAAGCTTCCTATGCTGCATTCTCTCTTTAAGATTTCTAATTTTTGACTCTGAGCTTACATTGTATAGGTACTTTCAGAAGGTATGTCTTGTGTACCTTATTATAGAGCTAGCTCTTCTAGTGAAGGTTGGCTACTGTGTCTGCCCTTTGCTAACTTTGTCAGTTGATTTATTTTTACACTCTTCTGTAGCTGTACTATATTTCAGTTTCCAGAACACATTATGTTCTCTCTTTACTCCAGGCATGTACACATGTTTTTCTATCTTTTCCCCTCTTTTTTTATATATTAATAGTTAATTTCAATGATTCCTAAGGTCTCAAACATCAGTTTCTTTTAGAAAGCTTTTTAGGACCTTTTCCTAGATCTAGAGGCTCCCCATATGGGTAACCTGTACCTTCACTTTTATAACATTTATTACTCTCTACTGTAATGTTCTCTTTTCTGCTATGTATCTCATGTTAAAATCTGATACTGAAAGAATAAATGTTATGTCTGACTTCTCTATTCTGTATCCTAAATGCCTGAGATAATGTCTGGTACATAATAGATGCTTAATTAATAGTCTAAGTAAATAATTAATGGACACTATTTTTCAAAGACACACAAGACTGGTGAATAAAATACATCAGACTCTGACTTTAGTGTGAAAAATTCTAGGAAGAAATAGGAAAAAAATTGTAGGCTGGCTCCATATGCTAAGGGTTAAAGGATCCATGTGGTTGACACCAGTTGGAATCCTGGCCCTGGCAGCTTGAAAAACTGGGCTCATGTGTGTGCATGCCCAAAATCCTAACGTGATAAAGAAAGAAGAGAAGGGATTGCAGTGTTGTCAAGTCCCATAGGATGGTGCTTTCTCCCTCTCTTTCTTTCTCAGTTTTGCACATGCCTTCTGGCTATGAAGATAAAACAGTACAAAATAAGAATTGTTATGTGTGGGATTTAACATTTCTACCCACTTAATGCAGACAAGCCCCCGTGGTTCAGCCTTGATAGATGCTAAGGAAGTTGAAGAGCCCAGTGAGAGACACCGAGAGCTCTTAACACTGAACAGCATACCAAGAATCAAGTTCTTGTTTTTTTTTTTGGTTTTTTTTGTTTGTTTGTTTTTTAGATTATTACTTTAGAAGTGAGTGTTTTATGTTCACGTTTAGTTAAAGGTCTTTTAGTGGCATTCTACTAGTGGCTATTTATAGGAGTTGATGATTATTTGATGGACATATCTGCCAAAAATGCAGAGAAATGGTCCATGACTTGATTTGAGTCTTTCTACAATGTCAAGGCTTTATTCACATCAAAAGTGCTAGCATGCAAGCAAGCATAGCAGCATAAAGGACAAGGAGATGTGAGTCTGCTCAACGCCAAGTTCTCGCACCATGCCAGGAATGGTTCTACACCAAGAGTCCATCAGTAAGCCTTATCGGAATGGGTTCACCATCAGAAATGAGGACTTTCATAGTAAGTTCTCCAGGAGTGCAGCACAGAGTCCTTGGGAAGGCCTGGGTGCCCCAAGGCCAGTCTAGTTCCACAAGGCATGGTTCCAGTGATTCCAGCCTCAGAGAAGTGAGCTGCCTTTACTATAGTAGGTGCTCAAGCAGAGCAGTTGCTCTGGTTCACACATCGGGAAGGCCAAGAGCAGAATAGAGTTGAGCTGTCTGAGAGTCCAGCTTATATGACCCCTCTCCAAGGCCTTGTCCTGTGCCATATGTTCTCCTCATTGCAACCAATTTGGTGTATCATGGGTTGTTCAGCTCATCATGTTGCAGGGAGGGCCATTTATATGAA
>NW_006159617.1:3881286-3958486 GCF_000334495.1 Tupaia belangeri chinensis | reverse complement strand
CAGCAGGTTATTCCAAACGTCCAGGAAAGCAGCTGGGTTGACATAAGTGAAGCCATTTTGAGCAGTGCTCTATACGATATGCTTGCCACTAAATTGGTCCAAGAGACTGACTGATCAAATAGAAGTTTATCACATTTGAATGCTAATTCTATTGATTATTTATTTATTTGGAGAGAGATTTTTGCTATAGTATGCATGCACTCACCCCCCCAGAGGGGATGACCATGCTACAATCCCTTCTCCTCCATTCTCTTCTTGGGATCTTGGGCATGCACGTACACGCGCCTGGCATGAGTTTAAGCCACTGGGTCCAGGACTCAAAGCACAGTCAACTATGTGGGAGTTCAGTGATATAACCATTACAATATATATATGCTAGTCCCTAATTTTGTTGGTTTTTAAGATAGTCAAATCATCTTTATGTTGTACCTATTATTGCCATAAAATTAATTGTTAATATATTACTAATATCATAAGCCCCACAACCTAATTTTCTGTGCTTATTGCTAAGCATTTTCATGACTATTTTTCTTTTATTTTCTCATAAAACTTAATTTCTACACCAGTACTATGGTTTAGGGGCTATTATCACTGTTTCATACATAGTGACACTGACGTTTAGCTAGTTCACATAAATTACACAATGTAATACACACAGTGAATGTCAAAATAGAATCAAATCACAGAAAATCTAGCTCCATAGAACATAAATTCTATACTAAAACTGAATTATAGAACATTGAAAATATAATCAAAATTAAACTTAATTTCTTCTATCTTGATGAATCCACTCTAAATATTTTGACATATATTAGTATGTGTATGTTTGGTATTTTTTGCTGCTGTAGATGGATAGATTGTGCATGTTTTACAGATCTTTCTAATTAAGTTTGGATTCTTATTTTTCTGCTCCCTTCATATTAGAAATAGTCACATCATCTCTTTGGTACTGATGATATGAACCCATGATAACCCAGGATATGAACTTGACAATTTTTTTTAGAGAAATTTTTGCTATAGACTCATACACTCTCCAGAGAGAAACAGGGAGATAGAAAATGAGAAATCAGCCCCCAGACAGATGGCCATGCCAGAATCCTTTCTTCTCCATTTTCCTCTTGGGATCTTGGGCACAGATGCACACTAGCCCAGCATGAGTTTTTTGTTGTTGTTGTTGTTTCTTTTTTTTTTTTTCTTTTTTTTGGGGGGGGGAGAGGTTTTCGCGATAGGGTGCATGCGCTCGCCAGACAGACAGAGAGAGACAGAGAGACAGAAAGCGAGAAATCACTCCCCAGGGGGGGATGGTCACGTCGCAATCCCTTCTCCTCCGTTCTCCTCTCAGGATGCCCGCACGCACCCCCGCCTGGTGTGATTTTTAAGCCACCGGTCCGGGACACAAACCGCGGTCGACTACGTGCAAGTCCAGTGACATAGCCATTATGCTAACTGCTGGTTCCCTCATTTTGTTTTGTTTTACTTATCATTTATTTTATTTTTTACACCATTTAACATTATTATTATTATTAATAATACACATAACCATTATACATCATTTAGTTTATAAAGAGATTTTACCCAACATGATATACACCACATAGCAGGTGGGTTGAGAATACTATACATAACACCATCGACAAGCAACAAAACATATCTGTGTGCCACAAATGTCTTACTTCTCCATTTTCGCCCAAATTTCCCTTCCTGAACTGTTCCCCTTTCCTACTCTTCTTTCACTTTGTCCCCAGTGTCCATAACAATTTTCAATGCTTTTATATCCTCCAGTCTTTCAGTCTCTACCATAGAGTGTAGACAGTCAGCATATGTTAAGAGGAGACATACAATATTTCTGTTTCATATCTTGACTTGCTTTACTCAACAATAAATTTTCCATGTTCATCCTCTTTCTAACAAATGCAAAAAACAAATTGTTTTTTATGGCTGAATAGTATTCCATGGAGTAAATGTGTCACACTTTTTTAATCCATTCATCTCTTCGTGGACATTTGGGTTGGTTCCGTATCTTAGCAATTGTGAATAGGACTGCAATGAATGTAGTTGTGCAGGCATTTTTTGCAACAGAGAGTTCTCCTGTTGTTTGAGTATATACCCACAAGTGGAATTCCTGGATCATATGGTTATTCTATTTGAAGGGCTTTGAGGAACCTCCATATTGTTCTCCACAGTGACTGGACCGATTTATACTCCCACGAACAATGTAGGAGAGTTCCCCTTTCACCACAACCCTGCCAGCAGTTATCTTTTATTTTTTTTTATTTTTTTTTTTATCTTTGCCATTCTGACTGGAGTTAGGTGGTATCTTATTGTGATTTTTATCTACATCTCCCTTATGATGTAGGATGTTGAGCATTTTTTCATATGCTTTTTGTATATTCGTATGTCTCCTTTAGAGAGTTATTTATTCAGATCATTTTCTCAACTTTAATTGAGTTAATCATTTTCTTCTGGATAAGCTGCTTGACTTCTCTGTGTATTTTGGTTATCAGTCCCTTATCTGAGGCACAGTTAACAAAAATTCTCTCCCATTCAGAGGGTTGTTGATTCACATTAATTACTGTGTCCTTTGCTGTGCAGAAATTTGTTAATCTGATATAATCCCACTTGATAATTTTGGAGATTATTGCCTGTGCTTTGGGTGTCTTGCTTATTAAGAACTCTGTCTTTCACAATGTCTCTAAGAGTTTTCCCAGTGTTTTCTACCAGTAGTTATATAGTTTGTGGTCTTAAGTTTAGATATTTGATCCACTTTGAGTTGACTTTTGTTAATGGTGACAGATACAGGTTCAAATTCATCTTTTTGTAAGTGTATATCCAGTTTTTCCAGCACCATTTGGTAAAGGTTTCCTTTTCACACTATATTGACTGATACCCTTTGTCAAAGATTAGTTGGCTGTACAATTTGGGGTTTATTTTTGGGATCTCTATTCTGTTCCATTGGTCCACATGTCTGTTTTTGTGCCAATACCATGCTGTTTTTATTATCATAGCTTTGTAATATATTTTTTGAGTCAGGAAGAGAGATGCCATCCACTCCACTCTTCTTGTGCAAGATGACTTTGGCAATATGTGGTCTTTTATGATTTAAGACAAATTCTGATTGTTTTTATAGATCTGTGAATAATGTTGCTTATAATTTTATAGGGCTTGCATTAAATATATAGATTAATTTGGGTAGGATTGCCATTTTTATTATAGTAATTCTCCTAATCCAGAAGCATGAGATGTTTTTCTGCTTTTTTGTGTCCTTTTCTATTTCTTTTTTTAATATTTTCAGTTTTCCTTATAAAGGTCCTTAACTTCCTTGGTTAGTTTCATTCCTTATACTTTGTCTATGGTAAATGGGATTACTTTCTTCAATCCTGTCTCTGTCTATTTGTCTGTATATAGAAATGCTATAGATTTTTTAAAGTTAATTTTGTATCTTGCCACTTGTATGCATTTATTACTTTGAGAAGTTTCTTTGTGGATACTATTGGGTCTTCTATGTATACAATCACAAGAAATACTATATACCATCAAACGTCCAAACATCTGGATAATTGGCATCCCAGAAGGTGAAGAGACTCATAAGGGCATTGATAATATATTCCATGAAATCCTGCAAGAAAAATTTCCAAACCTCGAGAGGCACTCAAAGATCCAGTCCCAAGAAATACAAAGGACCCCAAATAGAATCAACCCAAGAAGATCTTCTACAAGACACATTATAGCCAGACTGACCAAAACCATAGACAAAGACAAGATATTAAGATTGGCAAGAGAGAAATCTCAAGTTACCTACAAAGGATATCCCATCAGACTAACAGCAGACCTCTCATTGGAAACAATACAAGCGAGGAAAGAATGGGAGAATATATTCAAAATGTTAAGGGAAAAGCAATTTCAACCGAGAATACTGTACCTGGCAAGATTATTCTTCATAAAGGAAGAAAAGACAAGGACATTCTCAGATAAACAAAACCTGAAAGAATTTACCAGCACCAGACCAGATCTCCAAGAAGTTCTCAAGGGAGTGCTATGTCAGGAAAATTAAATGTAGACACAGATAAATAAGAATTCAAAAACTAAGAAAATGGCCAACTTAATCATAAGGACAAGTCTGGGGTTGAATATTATATCCCAGAATTTAATCAGGAAGATCAAACCACAACAGAAGATAGATTAAGTATGAGACTGAACTGGTAAAATAGCATTCTGTGACTTTTGACCAAAATATTGCTGCTTTTCTTCTAGGCTCTGTTGTCCTGTTTTAAGAGTTTTGTCCTGTCTTTAGCCGTCAATAGGTTCATGTACCTACTATTTGAACAGAATACTAACTTGTTTCTAGGCTTTAAGTTTTAAGCAAATTTCCTTACCAATTCAAAACTGCTTTTCTTGAAAGTATCAGCTGAACTTGCTATTGAAAGTACTTAGATTGTTTAAGAAATTGTGTGGTCAATAAAATGTGAGAGGAAAAGGAATGGAAGACAACTGTAGACCACAGAGATAGTGTGACAAGTGGGTGGGAAAGGGTGCAGGGTCAGACATAGGGGGATATATATATTTATATGTATGTGTGTGTGTGTATATATATATATGACTAGAAATGGAAAATTATTGATGATAACATAAATGATTAAGCCACTATGCAGTATATTCTGGATGGGAAATGACATTTTGTATGCTGTGACAATGATTAGGGGATGAATGTAAATTAATTAATTAAAAAAAGTTTCAGGGGAAAAAATAATAACAAAAAAAGAGATAATTTAAACTTCTTTCCTTGTTGGAATAATTTTTATTTTATTCTCTTGTTGACTTCATTGGCTAGGACTTCCAGTATTATATGGAATAGGAGCAGAGAAAGTGGGCAGCCTTGTCTTGTCACAGTCTTTAGTGGAAAAGCTTTCAACTTTTCCCCATTCAGTATAATGTTAGTTGTGAGTTTTTCATAGATGACTTTTATTATGCTGAGAAATGATCCTTCTATGCTGATTTTACCAAGATTCTTAATCATAAAGGAATGTTGTATTTTAACAAATGCTTTTTCTGCATTGATTGAAATGATCATATGGTTTTTATCTTTCTGTTAATATGGTGTATAACATTTATGGTTTTGCATATGTTGAATCACCCTTGCATCCCTGGAATAAAGCCTACCTGGTTGTGATGAATAGCCTTTTTTATATGCTGTTGAATACGGTTAGCACGTATTTTGTTGAGAATTTCTGTATCCATATTCATCAGAGATATAAGTCTGTATTTTCCTTTTTTTCATTGTACCTTTATCCATTTTGGGAATAAGGGTTATGGAGACTTCATAGAATGCATTAAAGGCCCCTTCCTTTTGGATCTCTAGAAACAGTGTGAGTAGGATTGGGGTTACCTAGTCTTTAAAAAATTTGTAAAATTCAGCAGTGAAGTTATCAGGACCAGGACTTTTCAATGTTTGTTACAGGTCTATTTAGGATTTCTATGTCCTCACGAATCAATCTTGGTAGATTATGTGTGTCCAGGAATTTGTCCATCTCTTCCAGGTTTTCTTTGTTGGCACGTAGTCATTCATAGTTTCCTCCAATGATGGTATTTCTATTGTGTCTGTTGTAATGTTGCCCGATTCATAGCGAATTTAATTTATTTGGTTCCTTTATTTATTTATTTTTTGAGAAATTTTTGACATAGGGAATGTGCACTCAACAGAAAAACAGAAAAGAAAGACAGAGAGACAGAAAGTGAGAAATCACACACACACACACACCCGCCCCCCCAGGGAGGATGGCTACACCACAATCCCCTCTCCTCCATTCTCTCAGCATCTTGGGCATGCACGCACATGTGCCTGGTGTGAGTTTAAGCCACTTGTTCCAGGACTTATACTGTGGTCAACTACATGGGAGTCCGGCGACATAGCCATGCGCCAACTGCTGATCCCTGGTTCCTTTCTTTCTTCTTAATTAGTCTAGCTAATGGTATGTCAATCTTGTTTATCTATTCAAAGAACCAGCTTTAGCTTTCATTTATTTTCTGTATAGTTCATTTATTTTCTACTTCATTTATTTCTGCTTGAATCTTTATTATTTCTTTTCTCTCGGCATTTTTTGAATTTTGTTGTTGTTGTTTTTCAAGTTCCCTGAAGCACAATGTTAGGTTATCCTTTTGCCACTTTTCCATCTTTTTTCTTGTGCACACTAATTGCTATGAACTTCCCTCTTATGACTGCTTTTGCAGTCTCCTATAGATTATGGGAACTTGTGTATTCATTATCATTTGTTTCCATGTATCTTTTGATTTCAGTCTTAATCTCTTTAGTAGTTATAAAGTGATTCAGAAGTAAGTTATTTAGTTTTCATGTATTTGTGTATTTTCAAGGATTTTTTCCAAGTGCACACTAATTGCTATGAACTTCCCTCTTATGACTGCTTTTGCAGTCTCCTATAGATTATGGGAACTTGTGTATTCATTATCATTTGTTTCCATGTATCTTTTGATTTCAGTCTTAATCTCTTTAGTAGTTATAAAGTGATTCAGAAGTAAGTTATTTAGTTTTCATGTATTTGTGTATTTCCAAGGATTTTTTCCAGAGATTAATATCAAGTTAATTCCATCATAGTTGGAGAAGATGCTGGATATAGCTTCTATGCCTTTGAAACTGTAAATGCTGGTTTTGTGCCCTATCATGTAGTCAGTCATGGAGAAAATACCATGTGGTCGCCCAGCATGAATTTTATACTACCATGTCCAGGACTCGAGTTGCAGTTGATCACGTGGGAGTCCAGCAACATAACCATTATGCCATCTGCTGTTTTAAAAAAGAAAATATGTTTATGCTTGTATAAAAATCATTTTTATTACTTTAGACCTTTTAAATATATACAGATATGCAAACAATAAATATTTAAAAATGATAGATTTTTAAGAGATGGAAAAGATGGCCCATTTTATTTTTCTAATTAGAAACTTAATATATTGGGCATTGTACTAACTAACCACATATTCATAATTAAAGTACTCTTTTAAAACTTTCATTCCCTTTGTAATTGTTAGACAAAAAACTAGCCTCTTTTTTTAGTAGATGCTATGTTTTCATGGGTCTATGTATAACCCTTTCTCTTTGCTATAAATAAGTGTATGTGTGATATATAGTGACAAAGTTATATTCTTGCATAGTATTTTGTAAGTAATCTACAGTATTTAGACTTAAACGTACATAAATAAACTGCATATATGATATATGCTGCATAATATGTATATACTGTATTATACACACTATATAAACAATTTTTTCTTATATGTATATGCTTGTATGTTTATTATATATTTACATATGTTTGTATAATTCATGTATGTTTACACTTATAAATAAATATATGTATATGTACATATCTACATGTTTATATTTAAGTATACAATCATGTATTGCTTGACAGTGGGGATCTATTCTGAGAAAAGTGTCATTGTGCAATTCTGTGCTTATGTGACCTTCATAAAGTGTAATGACAGAAACCCAGATAGTACAGTCTATTGTACACCTAGGTGATGTGCATTGTTTACTAGACTACAAACATGTAAAGCATGTTATTGTAGTGATAGTTGTAGGCATTTTTGTCGTTTTTTTTTTTTTAAGAGAGTTTACTACAGAGCATGGAGAGATGGAGACAGACAGAGAGTAGGAAATCACCCCCAGGAGGGATGGCCACACCACAATCCCTTTTCCTCCATTCTCCTCTCAGAATCTTGGGCACACACATGCACACATGCCTGGTATGAGTTTTATGTTGCTGGGTCTGGGACT
The DNA here is from genome assembly GCF_000334495.1 of Tupaia belangeri chinensis. Taxonomy (NCBI): domain Eukaryota; kingdom Metazoa; phylum Chordata; class Mammalia; order Scandentia; family Tupaiidae; genus Tupaia; species Tupaia belangeri. The sequence goes on along the minus strand of NW_006159617.1, from coordinate 3,950,697 downwards.
CAAACCACAGTCGACTACATGGGAGTCCAGCCATATAATCATTATGCCATTTGCTGGTCCCAGAAAGTTATAAGCATTGTAATACAAGAGTAAGCACAGATCGAATATCCCTTATCCAGAATGTTTGGACAAGAAATGTTTCAGATTTTGAATGTGAGGGTCCTTGCAGATACAAATTAAGATAGCTTAGGAATGGGACCCAAAGTTAAACACAAAGTTTGTGTGTGTCTTGTATATACATTATACATATAACCAGAAAGTAATCTTATATGATAAGTTTGTATTGCAGCACTTTTATTGTAGCTGGTTATGTGAAGTCAGGTATAGAATTTTGGAGTTGTGGCATCATGTCAGTGCTTAAAAAATTTTAGTCTTTGGAGGTTTTGTTTGTTTGTTTGTTTGTTTGTTTTAGATTTTTGCTATAGGGCACATGTGCTCACCAGCTACAAAGAGAGATGGAAAGAAAGAAAATGAGAACCACCTCAGGGAGGATGGCCATGCTGCAATCCCTTCTATATTCCCCTTTCAAACATTTGGGCCCACACATACACACACACACACACACACACACACACGCACCCAGAGTGAGTTCCAAGCTGCTGAGTCTAGGACTTGAACCACAGTCTGCAATGTGGGAGTCCAGCACCTGAACTACGATGCCATTTGTTGGCCCCAGATTTTGGAATATTTTAGATTTCAGATTTTCTTTTTTATATTTTTTTAGATTTTGGCTATTGGGTGTGTGTGCTTGCAGAGAGATAGAAAGCAAGAAATCCCCCCCCAACACACATCACCGTACCACAATCCTTTCTCTTCCATTTTCCTTTTGGGATTTTGGACATGCATGCACATGTACCCGACATTAGTTTTTAGCCACCAAGTCTGGGACTTGCACTACAGTTGACAACATGGAAGTCCAGAGATGTAACCATTATGCCATCCCTGGATTTCACATTTTCTAAGTATGAATAACTAGCCTGTATTTGTGTATCTAAACATACTTATCTAAATATAAAAAAGGTATAGTAAAAATATGATATAAAGGATGAAAAATGATACAGCTATGTAGAGCATTTACCATGAGTAGTTTGGGTGAGTCAGTGAGTGAAGGATGAGTGGATATGAAGGCCTAGAACATTACCGTACACTAGTGTAAATTATATAAATGAATTACACTTGCACTGAGGTTATGCAAAATTAAAAAAATTATTTTTTCTTCAGTGATAATTTTAGCTCACTGTAAATTTTTTCCTTTATAAAATTGTAATTTTTTTTTAAAACTTTGTGATTCTTTTGTAATAACACTTGGGATAAAGCACACATTGCACATCTGTGCAAAAATATTTTCTTTCTTTATATCCTTATTTTATAAACCTTCTTCTATTTTTAAAATTTTTTTCTCTTTTACTTTTTAAACATTTTTGTCAAAAACTAGTTAATAAAATTATACATTAGCCTAGGCCTGCACAGGCTCAGGGTTATCAACATCACTGTCTTCCACCTCCACATATTGTCCCACTAGCAGGGTCAAGACCAAACAAGATTAAATCAAACATAAGAAAAATGGTGCAACCAAGACGTGCAGTACACGTGACAAGCAGTAGGCTGCTGCTGGAGTAACACGGCACAGTGTCTTATAGTGAACTTTCTTTTGAATAAGCAGAAGGAGCACACCCTAAAATAGTGACTAAAATATAATATAGTAGGGGCCAGCGGGTGGCATGGTGGCTAAGGTACTGAACACCCACAAGAACAACTTCAATTCAAGTCTCAGACCTGGCAGCTTGCTTTCTCACTTTCCCTCTCTCTTGCTCTCTGTCTCCATTGTGAGTACACATGCCTTATAGACAACTTCAAAACAGACTCATAATAAATAAAATAAAATAATTCTTTTTAAAAATATAGTATGGAAATACATAAGCCAATAAAATAGTTGTGTCTTATCACTATCAAGTATTAGTCACAGTGTGTAATTGTATGTGCTATGCTTTTATATATCTGGCAGTGCAATAGGTTTGTCCACACCAGCATCACCACAGACATGTGAGTAATGCATTGTTCTATGACATCACAACAGCTACGAAGTCGCTAGGCCATAAAAATATTTCAGCTACACGATATCTGAGTCCTCAGTGACTAAACTTTCACTATGTAGCACTTAACTGTATATATGTACATGTATATGTATATGTATGAGTGTACATATACGTATAGATTTATATATATAAATAATATGCATACTGTATGTATAATATATGTACTATAATACTGTCATATACTGTATTATATATAATATAGAAACAAGTTTAGATGTATGTTTATATATGTACCTTTACATATGTTTATGTTTAAACATAAACATATATAAACATTATAAACAAATATGTGTATATACATATGTACCTGTATTTGTTTATATTAATATATACAATCTTACATAGCTTGCATATATGTGTATAAGTATATATGTGCGTGTGTATTGAATATATATATATATATATATATATATATATATATACTCTTTCTTTAGGTCGACTTAGCTTTTTTGTTTTGTTTTGTTTTGTTTTTGTTTGTTTGTTTTTTGGGGAGAGATTTCTGCTGTAGGGCGCATGCACTTGCCAGACAGACAGAGAGAAACAGAGAGATAGAAAGCGAGAAATCACCCCTTAGGGGGGATGGCCACGCCGCAATCCCTTCTCCTCCATTCTCCTCTCAGGATCTTGGGCACACACGCACACACGCCTGGCGTGAGTTTTAAGCCACCTGGTCCGGGACGCAAACTGCGGTTGACTACATGGGAGTCCAGTGACATAGCCATTACACTAACTGCTGGTCCCTGGTTGACTTAGCTTTTTACCTTACTTAGTATTTGTTTATTTTTCCTGTAGTCTCATCTATTCTATTTAAAATATTTAGCTTTTAGACGGAAGTGCTCACCTGTTCAAATAACTTTATTAGGCATTTTATTCTATGATGTGCACAGAGGCATATAATTAGTATTTTATGTAGGATCAAGGTAATATTAGTCTACATTATTATAGAATATGTGTTGGTTCTACCAATTTTTCCCCTGCTAAGTTCTGTTCGAGAGAATCAGTAAAGATTTTTCTGGGTCTAAAGCCAGGACAATTAATTGGGAAGCATCTGTTCTGTGTTAATTATGTGCAGTTTAATGAAAGTCCAAATTGATCTGGTCCTTCTCCATCTCTTAAATTTTTTCCATTTACCTCTTCAGTGTGCAGAATTTGGAGATATTTGAAACCTGATTTGTAACTAAGCAATTGACATTAGGTAACATGGAGCCTTAAGGGAGCTTTCAAGAGGATTTAAGTCATAATTGACCATCTGAGGGGTTGGGGTGAGGCACTTTATCCCAGTGGAGCTAACAACATTAGGAATACTTATGTGGCATTAGCTGTAATTCCAATTTCAAATCCATCTGGATTTTTTTAAAGACAAATTACATAGAAAATATGCTCATTCTCAATAAATTTTATATCTAATTTCTGGCCTTAGGACAGAGGATTTGTCTGAAGCAAGATTAGCTAATGCATCTATTTGCTGTACACGGTTCCATTAGTATTTCTGCATATTCAGATTCCTGCCACAGGTATTTATCTGAGATATATTTCTGAATTTTTTAGAAATTTATAGGTATATACTAATATTTAAAGATTTCCTGCTCAACCTCTGAAAGGAGCTAATGTTTTACATCTGGAGCTCTGCATGTCCCCTCAATCCATACCTGACATGGTTCTCCAGTCAAAGTTGCTCTGTCAGGTCGATCCACTATGCACCATGAGAGGAGTAGTCCCACTTTCAGGGGCCTGCTGTGGGCAGACACTAGCAGAGAAGTATTTAATTACAAGGAGGGTTCAGATTTATTGAGTTGTCGAAAAAAATCATGATGCATTTCTGCATAGAAAAATATGGAAAAAATTTATCTTGACTTTTCCAGCAATTCAGTAATTATATAAAGTTTGGGGGATATCTGTAAAGAAAGTATACATAAAGTAATTCTAGAAAGGGATAAGTGCCTATGTAAAAGGTAGGACATATGAGGGATGTGGTGGAAGTGTAAGACTGAAAGAAAATTAGCTACCAAAATATAAAGCAGGACAAAGGTGGGGGTGTGTGGTGTCAGAAAATAAAGGGGCATGGCGTCCAGTTAAGAGTCACTCAATAGCTTAAGCAGGAGAGGCAGATGATGGGATTCTTACATTAGCAAGACCAGTCTGGGTAGTTTATGGAAAACAGTTTGGAGGTGGATGAAATGAAGGGTTGCTTTACTAACCCTGGAAAGATAAGAGGGATTCTATCAAGGGTTTTCAGATAGATGGTAATTTTACAAATTTAGACTTGTATCTAAGACCTGTTTAGTTTTAAAGCAAAATATTTTATCAGCACGACTTTAATAACATTGCTTTATTTTCAGTTGTTTTTCCCATCATGAATATTTCCAGGGAATTTTCTCTCTCTTCATTTGAAAATAATTTTGTCATTTAACTAAAAGTGTAGTGGCTTTGGACAGAAGATAATGCGATATTTTTCTCTTCTGTTAGGATGATGTTTTTGCCCATATGAAAGTCTCAGTATGAAAATTTCCCTTGTCCTAGAGCCCAGGTCAAGGGATGGTGACATGAGTGGTTAATCTTACCAACTAGGAGCAATGTTATAAATTTACAAGAATATTATTTTTGAAAATTCTTCCCCTAAAAGAAATGAAGAGGTACCAAAAAGAACTTTAAGAAATGGAGAGCCAGGTCCATAGTGCAACAGTTAAGTGCTCTCCAGAGGGAGCCAAATCCCACATGGCTGACCCCAGTTTAAATCTCAGCCCTGGTGAATTGAGAAATGCTCCAGGATCATGTGTGCGTATGCCCCAAATTCTGACAGGAAGAGAAATGTAGGAAAAGAAACTGCAGTGTAACCATGCCCCACTTGGAGTTTCTGACTCTGTCTCTGTCTCTGTCTCTGTATGTGCCCTCTGGCCCACAACAAAAGAAGAAAGAAAAGAAGAAAAAATGGAGGAAAAGAGAAGAAAAGAAGAAAAAGAAAAATGGAAGAGAAGGAAAAAAGAAAGAGAAGAAGAAAGAAAGAAAGAAAAGGAAAGGAAAGAAGAAAGAAAGAAAAAGGAAAAGAAAGAAAGAAATTGATGGAAAACGTGATTGTACCAACCTAAGTAATTTATTTTTTCAGATTGTCCCTCTAATTGGATGAGAGAGGCAAGAGCAATGTATGATAATTGTGAATCAAATGCTCTATCATTTGCAATAAGGCATAAAAAGTAGCTCAAGGAACCAACACATAGTGTGGTGGTTACATCACTGGACTCCCATGCAGGTGACTGCAGTTCAAATCCCAGACTCAATGACTTAAAACTCACACCGAGTGTGCATGCATGCATGCCCAAAATCCCAAGAGGAGAATGGAAGAGAAGGGATTGCAACATGGTCATCCCCTCAAGTGGTGATTTTTTGCTTTCTGTCTCTTTGTCTCTCTCTGTCTCTCCGGTGAGCACATATACCTTATAGCAAAAATATCTCACTCAGAAAAAAAAAAAATAGTAACCCAACTCTTAATATCACTATCCCCAGAAAGAACATTAACTCTGTTGGAAGCTTTCCAGTTCACTTTTCTTAAACTACCCCAGGCATATGAAGAGGATACATGTAGGGTTTTATGATTTCTGAAAATCCCAATATTGATATGATAACTCATCTCAGCACCAAACAAAACTACCACTTGTAGCAAAATGCGTTTAACATTCAATTGAATCTAATAGCTTTCAAAATGACTTGATGCAGCTGTATAGCAATTACCCCTCCTAATGAAGCAGAACAGCAGCATCAGTAATTCCAAACACAGGTAATACAAAGATCCTAGAACTACATTGCAGTACCATGTACCCTCGAGCATTAATGTTCAATGGAAACTTTCAGGAAATGGAGGACTCATGTAGGAATCAGGAAAAGTAAGTGTGAATTCTTACTGGCACTAAACTGTTTGAACCTCAATTTCCTTCTTTCTAGTCAGTAGTGGAATTACTATTTAAGACTGTGTTGCAATGTGACGGATTAAGATAGGCACTACCACACAGAAAATGAGAGTGTCAAGTGGATAGTAAGGTGACTATGAGGAATTTGACTTAAGTTGTCTCTCATGACTATGTTTGATATATGGTAAAATCACATTAAATTTTTTTTAAAGAGTTTTTCTTCAAAAATGAAAAAATAAAACCACTGTGGTACATAGTCTCTAAGAGCCTTTCAATTTTGACTTTCTGGCTCTACGTATTTATTGAGTATATATTTTCATTTTCTTTTTCATTTCCAGAGGGCGTAGGTGCTCACCAGAGAGAAAAAGATAAGGAGAGAGAGAGAAAAGGAGAAAGCGTCCCCACCCAATAGTGTGTGGTCATATTATGATCTCTCCTCAATTTCTCTGTCCTGGGTACTTGGGGCATACATGCACAAGTGTCTAGTGGGATTTTTGTTGTTGTTGTTGTTTCTTTTTTTTTTTTTCCTGCTACTCAGGCCAGGATTCAAAACATAGTCAGCCATGTGAGACCCAGCTCTCTTAACCACTTGGCTATGGAGCCAGCCCATATGTAACATTTTATTCATGGAATTGTCTCCCTAAGGAATTGCCACTTAATGAGGGACTCTGATTCTGTCAGGTTACATGACCATAGGTGAAGATCTTTTATTGTTCATTTTCTCTTTTGAACAATAGCTACTTCACTAATGACGAGCAAAAGTACATTTTATGCTGTCCATAATTGATGTGACATCTATTTGCTCAATAAAACAAATCAAGCTATTTCATTTCTTCCGAAGTTGTATTATTTTTCTTAAGCAAAAGATTTACATATTCTAAAGGCTATCAATAGTCCCATAGCAAATTTTAACTGCTTCTGTTGCCAAAGGATAATCTAATTTTCCTTTTGATTGCTAACAAAACCAGTACTGAAATTCATTATTTTTCAGGCCTTTGACAGTGATTAATTGAATTTAATGTGGATTTTGTTATTATTATTCTTTAGTGAAATTGCCCTTATCCCATGGGCTGACAAGCACACGTATGAAAATTATAAAGGAAAATCTTGCATATGTGATTTTAATTAAAACTTTGTTTTCTATCTCTGTCAGCAATAACTATTGGCCAACATGTTAACTCTTTCAAAGGCTGTCAGTAGATAAGTAGGTTTGAATTTACGTGAGGAAAACTGACCAATGCAGATTTAAAAACTGTTGCTTAGATAATATTATGATATTGGATTGTCCCCCCAAACAACGTTATTGGGTTTTCCCAAATTTCTTGGTTTACAAAAGCTGTAGCATTTCTAGTACATATTTATGTCACATCTGCACTTTTACTGGGAATGGAGAGTAATCAAAGGCTTTTTTCTGACTTAAACTGCTTTGTAGCAAAGATTTTATTTATCCTGCCAAGAGTGAACCAAAACTCAGATGGATGAGGCTAGATTAGATTAAGAGAAAAATGGTAAAATTTGGCATACAACCTAAGATCCATGTGGATTTCAAGGTCCTATAAAAGTAATTTAGTATTTTATAAATCAATTTAATAACACATGCAGATACAGATAAAGGTCATAAATGTCTCTACCACAAACACATGCTTTTTTAAATGTCATCAGAGAAAATATTCAGGAATGTAGTGATTAGAAAATGTGTGGTCATTAAAACCACCATACAGAATAACTTGTCAAAAATTGCCATGTGAGGGAACCAGCAATTAGTGTAATGGCTATGTCGCTGGACTCCCATGTTGTCAACCGTGGTTCGCATCATGGACCCGGTGGCTTAAAACTCACGCCGGGCGCATGTGCGTGCGTGCCCAAGATCCCGAGAGGAAAATGGAGGAGAAGGGATTGCAGCGTGACCATCCCCTCTAGGGGGTGATTTCTCGCTTTCTGTCTCTATGTCTCTCTCTGTCTGGACAGTGCACGTGTCCTAGAGTGAAAACCTCTCCAAAAAAAGAAAAGAAAAGAAAAAACTGCCATGTGAAAACTTGGACTTTATTTATAAAAATATAGCATATAACATGGTGTTTAAGAAGAGTATGATTCTAAAGTCAAATTGCCTAATTTCAAATCTGAAGAACCATTTGCTGTGTCACATTAAGCAAGTATTTGCCACCTCAGAGAATCAGTTTTGTCATTTGTAAATAGGGATATTGATAGTAATTATAGCTGACATTTATGTTGAGGTTAACTGAATTATTCGATGTCAAGCACTTAGTGGACAAAAGGTGCCACATCATAAGTTTTCAACAAATATCATATGTTCATATGCTATTTTGGTATTGTATATCATATGCATTTTAAAATGTTATATTATTATATAAGTATAATGTCTTATTTTTATCATAGCTTTCAGGTCCAAGATAATATAGTGATCAAAACATATTTATCATTTCCATATAGACATTTCAAAAGAACATTATACACACTGGGAACTTTCTTATGTGGAATCACCTCAAAGAGTGTTGTTTTATTATTGTACCACCAACTGGTACCAAGAAAGTGTATCTTATTTTAAATATTCTGACCAGACAAACAAAACGAAACAGGTGTTTTGGACTGGCATGTAAGAGTTTGGAAGTCGCCACGCCATGCTAAAATGTAAAATACCAAACTGAAAAAAAGACTTAGATTCATAAAACAAGTGAGGTCACAGCATACACAGTTTCCCCTCAAATTGAAAAGAACATCAGGCAAATACATAGATCACAACTTACCAAAGCAAAAATTCACATATAGAAACCCCCATAGGAACAGTGCTGAGGTAAGGAAATCTGCACTATAATTAGTGAATCACTCAAGTCTCAAGAGTGGGAGAGGGAAAAATTGCAGGGGACCTAGTTGTCATAGTGTACCCTCATACTTTTGTGAGCTTTATTTCCAGTGGCTCTACCTGATCCTTACACTGTATTTTACAGAAAATAGCTTTATTTTTCTCCAAGAAAGTAGGGAAAAAGGAAGTATTTTTAAGTATGTCAGAATAGTTTGTTCTTAACAAGAGAAACTATTTAACCAAGGCATAATCTGCTGAGGTCTTATCAGAGTCTAACTGATTTGGGAGAAATACCAACTAGAACCCACTCTGGCTACTTTGTTCCACATGGCATAAGGGGAAAAGGTGAGAGGCACAGTCCAAGCATTGAATACATAGTAGAACTCAACAATGCCATCAGTCAACTGGATATAATGGATCTTCATAGACTACATTCATAGACTATTTTGTTCAGCAAGAGAAAAAAACATACATTTTTCCCAAACTCACATGATGCATTCACCAAGATAGATAGCTTGGGTGTGAATGCATATATAAAAAAGAAGAAAGACTATTGACAATCTAGATAAAATGGACCAATTCTTAGACACAATCTGCCAAAACTCACAGAAATAAATAGATAATCTTAATAGGTTCATATATATTAAAGAAATAAGTCAATAATTAATAACCTTATTTTAAAAAATCATTAGGCCTGTACAGGTTTACTGGTGATTTACTAGTGAATTCTACCAAACATTTAAGAGAAGTTGTACTAATTCGCCAATCTTTTACAATATAGAAGCACTTAAACACTTTCTAATTCATTTTATGAGATCGGCAGTACCCCAATATTTAAATCAAATAAAGACATTTCAAAAAAAAGAGGACTACAGATTAACATCTTCACAAAATATTGGCAAAATAAATTCAACAATGTATAAAAATAGTCACACCATGATCAATGGGATTTATCTCAGGTAAGTAAAGCTGGATCAACATTTGAAAATCAGTTAATGCAATTCATCACATTAACAGATTAAAGAAGAAAAATGACAAGATTTTATCAGTAGATATAATCAGAATATCAGTAGATGTAGAAAAAGTATGTGGCAAAATCCAATACCTTTTTTGTGATTTAAAAATGCTCAATATACTAGAAATAGAGGGTAACATCCCCAACTGGCTAACACATGTCTACGAAAAGTTAAAAACCAATATAATACTTTATCATTAGAAACTAGAAGCTTTCCCAGTAAGATTAATAACAAGTCAGGAAAGTGCCCTTTCATCACTGCTTTTCAATATCATACTGGATATTCTAGCTAATGCAATCAGATCAGAAAATGAAATAAAAGTAATAAAATCGTCTTTGTTTACAGATGACATGATCGTTTGCATAAAAAAGCCAGTAGAATCAACCAAATTTATCTGGGAACTAATAAGCAATTATACCATGGTTGCAAATATAAGGTTAATAATATGAATCAAGAATTTTATATATATATACATATAATCAGCAATGGACAAGTGGAATTCCAATTTAAAAATATATCCTTTGTATAAGTACCTCCCTGGAAATGAAATACTCAGGCATAAGTCTAATAAAATATATATATATGCAAGTTCTTTATGCAGAAAACTACAAAACTGAAGAAGGAAATAAAAAAGCTAAATAAATGAAGAGATATTGAGACCTGACGCCATTCCCCACCTGCGCTGCCCGGGAGCGTGGCTCTTCCTGGCGTTCTCCGGCGAGGCCCTGGGAGCCCGCGGTGTGTAGCCCCCCCGGTGCGTATCCCCGGGGAGACAGGGTTGCGGGTGGTCCCCACGGAGCGGAATCCCATGGAAGGATGGACATGGAGGACGAGGAAGGCAGGGACGGCGTCTGTGGTGTCGTATCTGGAGTGTACTGCAGAATTATCTTGAGGAGAGAAATGAAATTACCTTTGACAACACACTCAATCAGAAATTTGGAATAGAACTTCAGTCTCCCTCCTCAACCATTCAGGACAGAATTCAGACTTTTCCATGGAGCCTTTCTTTTCAGAGATTCCATCCAGGTGGTAGTGTGGTGATTTAAAGCAGCTGGATCCTATAGGGACGACTCCGTGGTTCAAGTTCCTGACCTGGTGCCTGAAAGACATACTGGTGTGCCCCAAATTCCAGAGGAGAATGGAGGAGAAAGGATTGCAACTTGACCTATCCTCTCTGAGAGGAATGAAATCTTTGTGTTTCTGTTAAGCACACGAGCTGGAGGACTGGGTATCAATCTAATCTCACTGCTGCAGATACAGTGTGGACATCTCCCCACATCAGTACATATGAGGCTGCCATATTTAAGAAACAAAAATAACCTGAAAACACAAATGATAGCAGTGCATGGAATGGATGCAGCACAGTTTTAAAACCTGTGTCCTCTGAATGGCTGTAATTTGTCCATGACCCAAGCCACTGCAGAATTTTCTAGTATTCTGAGAGCCCAGGAAGCCCTTGTGGAGCTCTGGGATTCTGTGCAGGTGCCCTGCCCTGCCCTGTCTCCAAAAAAGTTTCCCTTTTCCCTGCTAGTCCAGAACCATCTCTGCCAGCAAGGGAGGGTGTGAGCCACCTGTTCGCTTTCTTAGCAGCCTTCCTTAGCAAAGAAGACCTAAAAAATGTTCAAGGAGACTTTGGAAATATTCAGACAAGAAGCCATTTTAAAGCTGAGGTGTATCCTGGCCTGTTCAGGGAAGCTATGCTCCAAACACTATCTTCTAGATTCCTGAAATATTCAGATGAGTGGAAGAGAGATTTTTGTAACAGAATTATCAAAAACCACTCCAGAGACATAAGAAACATGAGAAACTAAGAAAATACTTCTCCTCTAAGGGAAAAGAACAACCCCTCATCATCTAGAGACAATACAGTAGAACTCGTGCAAATGTCTGATACAGAATTCAGAATATTTGTAGTGACAAAACTAAATGAGATGCAAGAATTGAGAGAGAATGAACTCCAGAAGATGCAGGAACAAAGAGACAATGAGTTCCAGGAGGAGTTGAAGTTCTTCCATGATCTGAAAGAGGAAATACACACCATAAAACAGAATCAAGTGGAACTATTAGAGATGAAGGCTGCCATTCAGGAAATCAAAACCTCCCTCAAAAGTATTAAAAGCAGAGTAGTCCATGCAGAAAATCAAATCTCGGATGTGGAAGGCCAAACTTCTGATCTAGAAAAAACAACCAAAAATCTGAGAAAATAACTCAAGAATATGAGAGTACTATATGAGAAATACTAGACAGCATTAAGTGTCCAAACATCCAGATAATCAATATCCCAGAAGGTGAGGAAACTAATGAGGGCATTGATAATCTATTCCATGAAATCTTGGTAGAAAACTTTCCAAATCTAGAGAAGCATTCAAATATTCAGACCCAAGAAATACAAAGGATTCCTAATAGAATCAACTCAAGAAGATATTCACCAATGCACATCATAGCAAACCTGGTCAAATCTACAGACAAAGACAAGATACTAAAATTGGCAAGAGAGAAACATCAGGTTACTTATAAAGGTTATCTCATCAGACTAACCTCTGACCTCTCATCGGAAACAATCTAAGCAAGGAAAGAATGGGAAAATACATTCAAAGTGTTAAGTGAAAAATAGTTTCAAACAAGAATACTATACCAGGCAAGATTATGTTTCATATGGAAAGAAAAGATAAAAAACATTCTCAGATGAACAAGACCTGAAAGAATTTGCCAATAACAGACCCACTGTTCAAGGAGTTCTGAAAGGAGTGCTCAGCCAGGAAAATTAAAGACACATAAAGAAATAAGAGAACAAAAGACAACTAAGACATTGATCAACTTAATGCTAGGGACAAGAAATATCAATAATAACACTAAATGTTACCTTCTAGGATTTAAACAGGAAGGTACCACAGTAACACTGCATATTCAACAGAAGAGAGTTTGAACAATGTAAGACTGAACTGGCGAAATATAATGTTAAGACTTTTGAGTAAAACGTTTGTGATTTTTTTTAAACTATGCTTTGTTTTCCCAATTTCAGCATTTTACTTTTTGATAGTTGTTGATAGGTTCAGTAATTTGTTAAAATATTTTTCTAATTTGTTTCTTTAAATGGAAACAAACTTTTCTTTCTTCCTGACCCCTCTGGAATTGGAAAATGTTGGGGGAGTATTATTTTGTGGCAGAAGGGTGTTTTGTATAGGTTCAATAATGCTTGTTGCATTGAAACAGAAATTGGAAATACTCATTATTGGACAGGGCTTTGGCTGGAATGCCATATCTGAAGATTAATCAGGAAACTATGGAACTAAGGTGGGTCTCAGGTAAGCCAACAGAAGCTCTTAGAAAGATGACCTGGCACCATAAATAGTTCTGCCTGGCAGAGAGGATAAGAGAAGATATATGAAAGAATTTATGACAAAAAATAACCTGGACTTTTCCAGCCCAGCATTATAATCAGTAGAGATTGCAAAAGAGCAACCACACCAGAAAATTACCTTGAGAAAGACTTTGAAGATAAAAAGAGACTGACCTTTGCTAGCAGATGGTATATCACAGAATACTTGATAGGTAGGGCTGAACTGAGAAGATTTATGTGGAACTTGTGTGTTGGGCATTTGCTTTTCAACAATTTGAGTAGCTGACATGTAAATTTCTTCTCAAAAATATTTAATACCATACTGTCTCTGTTATAGAGTCACAGACAAAATTATACAAAATTATGAAAAATAATTTGAACATCATCTTTAAATTTCAGTATTTTGAAATTTTGAAAGAACTATAGAGTATGAGCAAATTTTTTTTTGATATGTTAAGTAAATGTGGAGAAAGGTAAAAAGGAATAAAAGAAAGAAAAGGAAAACAAACAAACAAAAAAGAGATATTCAATGTTTATATAAGGGAGATTCACTATTACCAAGACTTTGATTCTTCCCAATTGATCTGTAAATTAAATATTCAAATCAAAGTTCCAGCAAGTTGTTTTTGAGTATTGACAAATTCATTCTAATGTGCATGTGGAATGACTCAAGACCCAGAATAGCCAACACAGTATTGAATAATAAGAACACAGTTGGGGGAAGACCAATAATATCCAACTTCAAGACTTACTCTAGGTCCAAGCAGGTTGGCAGGGTGGTTAAAACATTGGACTCCCAAAAGTCAATTGCAGTTTTGAGTCCTGAACCTGGTGGCTCACTTTCTCACTTTCTCACTCTCTCTCTCTCTTTTTCTCTCTAAAATCTCATGTACCCTTTAGTGAAATTTTTTAAATATAAGGATAATAGATAAAATTAAATTATATCAAAAAAGACTTACTCTAAAGCTACAGTAATCAAGACAGAAATTATTGGAAGAAAGGACAATTAGCTCCTGGTAGAATAGAGAGCCCACTAATCAGCCTACATAAACATAAGCAAGTGATCAAAGGTCAGTGGAAATGGAAATGCAATTCATGAAAAGATAATCTTTCCAATAGGTGATAATGGAACAACTAGGCACTCACATGCACAAATAATCAATGTAGACACAAATCTTTTACTGTTTATAAAAATTAACTCAAACTGAATCACACACCTAAATGTAAAATGCATACTCCTATTACAACTATAAAAGATAACATAAGACACCTTGAAGACTTAGATTGTGGTAATGACTTTTTGGGTAAAACAGCAAAGTTGTGATTCCTGAAAAAAAGAATTGATAAGCTGGACTTAGAAAAATTAATTTTTAGGACCAGCAGTGTGTATTGTGATTAAGGTGTTGCACTCCCACGTGGCTAACAGTGGTTCGAGTCCCAGGTCCAGCAGCTTGAAACTCATGCCAGGTGTCTGTGCATGCATGCCCAAAGAATGGAAAGCCTATCCAGTCCACAGGTGTGGAGGGCGGGGGCGGTGATTTCTTGCTTTCTGTCACTCTCTCTCTCCCTGTCTCTGGTGAGACATACCCTATAACAAAAATATCTCTTAAAAAATTAATTACTTCTCTGCAAAAGACAATGTCAAAAGATAAAACATTTCAAAAAAGAAGTCACAGGGACCAGCAGTTAGCGTAATGGCTATGTCGCTGAACTCCCATGTAGTCGACCGCAGCTCAAGTCCTGGACCTGGTGGCTTAAACTCACACCAGGCACGTGTGCGTGCATGCCCAAGATCCCGAGAGGAGAATGGAGGAGAAGGGATTGCGGTGTGACCATCCCTCCAGGGAGTGATTTCTCGCTTTCTCGCTTTCTGTCTCTCTGTCTCTCTGGAAGCACACATACCCTGTGGCAAAAACCTCTCCAAAAAAAAAAGAAAAGAAATCACAGACTGGGAGAAAATATTTTCAAAACATATATTCGATAAAGACTTGTTAATCAAAATATACAAAGAATTCTTTTTAATATTTATTCAATTTTATTTATTATTATCATTATTTTAATTTGCTATAGGGCATGTGCATTCACCAGAAAGACACAGAAACAAAGATAGAGAGAAAGAGAGAGAGAAAAAAATGAGAAAACAAGCTGCTAGGTCCAGGACTCAAACTGTAGTCCATGATGTGGGAGTCCAGAGCCTTAACCACCATGCCACCTGCTAGCCCCCAGAGTACTCTGAAAACCAATAAGAAAACAAGCACACTAATTTAAAAATGGGCTAAAGATTTTGACATATATCTGATCAAAGATACACAGTTGACAAATAGTGATTTGAAAAACTGCTCCATGTCATATGTCTTCAGAATCATGCAAAGTAGAGCAACCATGTGACACCACTGCACATCTATTAGAATGGTTAACATTCAGGAAAAAAATACTGTGAGGATGTGTAGTAATAGAAAATCTCATTTATTTCTAGTGTTAATACAAAATGGTACACACCTTTGGAAGATGGTTTGGCAGTTTTTTACCAAAGTAAGCATACTCTTATCATATCATTTTGTAGTTACCCGAAGAAGTTAAAAACTTATGTCTAAACAATAACCTGCCAATGGATGTTCATGAAAGCTTTATTTGTAACTGCCAAAATGTGAACGCAGTCAGATGTTCTTCAGTAGGTGAAAGGCTAAGGAAATATTGGCACGTCCAGGAAATGCAGTATTATTCACCACCAAAAAGAGGTGAACTATGAAGCCATGAGAACATACAAAAAAACTTAAAATGTGTATTGTTCAGTGAAAGAGGACAGTCTGAAAAGGGCACATCATGTACGATTCTAACTATACCATCTTCTTGAAAAAGCAAAAGTACTGAGAAGTAAAAATATCAGACATTGCTAGGGTTGAGGAGGGTGGGAAGGATGAATAGACAGAACATAGGTTTTTCAGATAAGTGAATGTTTTATAGTAACTCTTTCTGCTGCTATATGGTGGATATACTCCAACCCCTTAGAATGTACAGCACCAGTAGCAAACCCTACTGTAAACTATGGACTTTAGATGACAAAGAGATGTCAGCCTAGATTTATCAACCGTAGTGCACCATTCAGGCCGGGAATTTGATAACCAGAGTGTCTCTGCATGTGTGGGAGGAGAGGATGTATGGGAAATATCTGCTCAGTTTTGCTGTGAATGTAAAACTTTGCTAAAAATAAAGCCTAATAAAAGCTAAAGAATATCTTTAAAATAAATGAAAAAGTCAATTACAAAGTAAGCATTGTCTCTTCAATTACCTCAACCAACTCACCATGCTTTAAGAATCTGAGTCGAAGTCAATACAATGAAATCACTAAAGCATTTCTTTGGAATAAAGCAATTCCACAGATTTCTGTGGGGTGTATAGATGTCTCCAGTTCCATAGATCATGAACACTTTAATGTTTGAAATTTTTCATTTTTCAGCATTGTACCACCTTCTGTTGCTAAGCTTTTAGCTCTAACATCTCATCAGTTTCGTTATTTTTTCCATGATATTCTATTTTATTTGAAAATTGTAACGTACTTTGTTTAAGAAATTAAGTCCTCATTTTCTGATAGTCACTGGTTGTCCTTACACAGTTAGTCTGACTGATTACATGAATAACCACATTTCCCTGTTTTTGCCTCACTGTGGTAGTCCTGAGTTGTCTATGTAGCCATCAAATTTTAATTTTATTACATAGTGAGCATCATCAATGCTCAACATCTTCTTAAAAGTCTCTATAAGCTAGATTGTGAGAATATGGAAAATTAATCTTGCTACAATGAGCTCACCATTATTAATTAAAAATTTAGTTTAAACGATTTTTCTATTTTAAAGGCTTGTTTGATTCTTCTAGATATATACATTTGCATCAAACAGGCATATGTATTTCTAATATGTACATTCGCTTCTATTCAAATATCACTTACTATGCTACATTTAATTGTTATTCTTAAATTAGGTTGTCAGGAAAGTCATGATGTATTTTTCTGTGTTTTCCTATGCAAAAATGTGTCATGACTTTCCTGGCAACCCAATATATTTATATATAATGTATACTATATAGAGATGTATGTAAAGTTTATAAGTATACCATATAATATGTACTATATATAAATGTATATTAAATATCTGTGTTAGATATATAAATGTAGACATATAGCCTAGCCAATAGAATAATATTGAAAAGTCTTACCAGTTAGAACATTTCTTAAAGAATTAAACATTGAATCCTATCCCTCCCTCCCCTTTTTTAAGGCAGATGCTATCAAATGCTTCCCTCATCACATTTCCACTATCCATTTTTTTCTTTTTTCTTTCTTTCTTTTTTTTTTTCTTCTTTTTCCGAGAGGTTTTTGCTATAGGGTGCCTGCACTCGCTGGAAAGACAGAAAGAGACAGTGAGACAGAAAGTGAGAAGTCACCCCTGGGAGGATGGCCATACCACAATCCTTTCTCCTCCATTCTCCTCTCAGGATCTTGGGCACACAAGCACTCATGCCCAGCGTAAGTTTAAGCTGCCAGGTCTGAGACTCAACCATGGTCGACTATGTGGGAGTCCAGCAACATAACCATTTTGCCATCTGCTGGTTCCCCAATATCCACTTTCTACATCATTCCTTGAGTACTTCAGTTCATGGCTTTATCTCTTTCTTCTCAACCCTAGAGAAATTATAGTCAGTACCACTCAGATAAGAATTATCATTTACTGTAAATCCAATCAAAGACATATCTTTGAAACAGAACATGAAAGTGAAATCTTTCCATACTATGGTACTGAATACCCAGTTACAACCTGTCACCAGATCATCCTACATATCTTGCTCACTAGCTGTGTCTATATAATATTAAGACATCCCAAAGAGAAGCAAAAAAATGATCTAGTTAATGTTATCTAGTCAAGTTAATGCTATTTAGCAAGCATAGTCATTGCTTCTTGAATGATATGGTAGACAGAATTCTATTAATGATGCTAGTGACTCCCACTTTTAGGTAATTCCTCCAACTCAGATGTGAGCAAAACACATGAATATAGTGAATTATCATGCCTCTGATTATATTATGTTATATGTCACAGTCAATCATAAGTATGATAGGAAAATAGATTATCCAGGTGGGCCTAATTTGATCACAAGTCCTTTGAAAGCAGAAGATTCTCTCATGCCAGCATCAGAAAAGCAAATCAGAGAAACTAAGCATGAGGCAAACTCCATGGACAGCTGATGACTTTGAAGGTAGGTGGCTAAGAAGGAATGTGGGAGGTCTCTGTGAGCAGAGAGCAGCCACATGGCTGCCAGTAAGGAATCTGCATTCTATGGACTGAATGTCTGTGTTCTCACAAATTCTTATGTTGAAGCCTAAATACCCGATTAGATGTATGTGCAGGTGGAGCTTTCACGAGGTTACTAGACCATGAAGGTGAAGACATCATGAATGGATTAATGTCTTTCTAAGAAAAGAGACTAGAAAGATGATCACTGTCTGCTCATCACCTTGTAAGGCTACAATGAGATGACCATCAGCAAATCAGGAAATGGGTCCTCATCAGAAATTGATGAACCAGAATCTTGATCTTGAGGTTTTCATTCTCCAGAACTGTGAAAAATGAATGTGTTGTTTTAGCTACCAAGTCTATGGTAATTTGTTATACACCCAGAACTGAGAAGACCCTAAAAATTCAACCTACACTCACAAAGAACTGAATTCTGCCAAGCATCTGAATGAACTTGGAAACAAATTCTTACCCAGAGTTTTCAGATAAGAGCATAGCCCAGTGTGTACGTTGAGTTCAACCAATGAAATCCTGAACATAGAATCCAGATTTCTGACCTACAAACTATGAAATAATAAATGAGTATTCTTTTAAGCCACTAAACTTGTAATAATTTCTTATCACGAGAATATCAAACTAACATGAATATGGAATACTGCGAAGAGTAATTCACAAATCTGCCTAGAAACATCCACATGCCATTATATAGGGGAATGTATGTTTTTACTTCTCTTGAATAGATAGTTAGGAGTGGAATTATTGGGTCATGTGGTAAATGTAAGTTAACTTTGCATAAAAATGCTAAACCGTTTTACAAAATCAATGTCTATCCCATTCCTCCTAGCAATGTATGATAGTTCTAGTTCTGCCATATGATTGTTGGCATTTTTCATTGGAGTTTTATTATAAGTATTGTTGTCATTATTTTAATCACTTTAGTCCATATGTTGTAGTTTTTTAAATTTATTTTGAGTTTTTCTAATGACTAAGGATGCGCAAAGAATTTTTGTGTGCTTATTGTAATCCAGATTTCTTCTCTAGAAAAATATTTGGGCAAATTTTGCCACTTTTATATTGGATTCTTTGTCTTATTGTGCTATAAGCAACTATATATATTATAATACAAGTTCTTTATAAGGAATGTATTTCACAAATATTTTTCTCCCAGTATAGGGCTTATCTTTTATCTTTCTTAAACTTTTTTTTAAGAAAGCATTCATAATTTTATAAAATCTATTACTTTTTAACAAATTACATTATGTGTCCTATATAATTTTTTTTTTTTTTTTTTGCCTATCCCAAGATGCAAGAGTTTTTTTTTTTTCTATTTTCTAACCAGAAGTTTTATCACTTCAGAGCATTTGGGTCTAGGATTAAATTTAAGCTAAATTTTACATGCTGTATGATAGGGTTGAAGTTTATTTTTTTGTATATGGATAGCCCTTTGTTCCTGTACCACTGGTTAAAACATGCCTCCCCTGTTGAATTACATTGTAAACTGTGAATTAATTTGTCAGCTATGTGTGAGTATGTTTCTGGATTCTGTAGTCTGGTCTATGAATTGTATGTGTACCGTTATGTCAATACCACACTATGTTAATTACTGTAGCTTTTTATATTTAGCCTTGGAAACAGGCAGTGAGTCCTCCAAATTTTTTCTACTTGAAAATTGCTTTGGATCTCCTAGTTCTTTCATTATCCCATCATGATTTTAGAAACACAAACAGATATTTGGCAAAAATTCTGTGGGGTTTTTATTAGAAGTGCATTAAAACTATAAATCAATGGAGATATGAACACTATCGAGGTTCTGAACCAATGAACATGATAAAACTCATTTATTTAGGTTTTTAATTTCTCTCATCAATGTTTTGTACTTTTGGACACATAAACAAATAAATATATATACATATATCACATATACACACATATATATACACACATAAAAATATACATATACCATGTATATGTTATACTTATTTGGTTAGCTTTATCCCTGACCATTCCATGAGTGTTTAATAATATATTAGTATTTATGTTTTATTTTAATTTCCAGTTGTTCATTGGTATTGTGCAGAAATACAGTTCTTATTCTACCTCTGTACCTTGAGACCTAGCTAAACTAAATTATTGATTCTGGTTGTCTATATAGTATTTAAACATAAATAATTACGTTGCCTGTGAATTAAGACAGTTTTATTTCTTCCTTTCCAAACCATGTGTCTACTATTTCTTTTCTGTTGCACAGTATCATGTTGCATGGAAACAGATCTGTCATTTTTGTCTTGTTCCTGATCTGAGAGGGAAAGCATTTAATCTTTCACCATTGACAAGAGTGGCAACTGTAGTTTTTCTTATAGATGTCCTTTTTCGGGTTGAAGAATTTTTCTTGTAATTTGCCGAAGATCATTTCTATGAATGAAGGTTGATTTTGACCAGTGTTTTTCCACAGTTATTTAAAATATCGTGAAGTTTTAAATTTTATATTCTATCAATATAAAAAATTATAGAGAGTGATTTTCAATGTTCAACTCTTCTAGCACTTTTGTAATGGATCTTAAGTGGTCATCAAAAGTTATATATTGCTGGATTCAATTGATGAATATTTTGGTAAAGATTTTCATATATCTTTTTATGATTTTCTTCGTGTTTTTGTAATCTTAACCTTTCTCTCTCTCTCGCGCTCTCTTTTTTTTTAGAGATTTTTGCCTTAGGGTGTGTGCACTCGCTGGAGAGAGAGACAGGGGTGGGATGACCATGCAACAATTCCTTCTCTATTCTCCTCTTGGGATCTTGGGCATGTGTTCACATGTACCTGGCATGATATTCAAAGCACCAGGTTCAAGACTTGAACCACCATTGGCAGTGTGAGAATCTAACAACATAACTGCTACATCATCTTCTGGTCCCTATCTTAAACTTTGTTATGGTTTGTATTGGTATGCTAGCCTCACAAGATGAATTTGATATATTAGCTTGTTATGTTAGTCAATGAAATAATTTTTAGAGTTAGTATCGATTTTTTTTAACTATGGTATTATTCACCAATGACATATTTTAGTCTAAATTTTTCCCTATGGGAAGTTTTTAACTATGAGTTAAATTTCTTAAATAGCTATAGCACTATTCAGATGACCTCAGTGTTTCTGAATAAGCTTTGATCAGTTGGAAATTTTAAGGCATTTTTGTCCATTATATCTCTCTAACATAAAGCTGTTCATTATATTTTCCTCTTATACTTTTATATATTTTACTTATTTTTCATACATTTAATTACTATATATCATTAGAGCATACAAAATGAATTTTTTCTGCATGAAAACACTGCATATCAGTCCCAGTTAAAGATATTATCATACATGTTATCATCAGCAGATAATTTTCCCTTTTTGTGTCCCTTAATGTTTTTCTTCTTTCTTTTTCCCCTTGATTCCCTCCCTCTCACCCTCTTATCCTCACCTCCTTATACTTTTAATGTCAGTAGGATTTGTAGTGATCTCCCCTTCTTCTATTCTTGATATTGGTATTCTGTTTCTTCTCTATCTTTTCTTTAATTAATATACTTAGTGTATAAGATATTTTATTAATATTTTCAAGGAACCAACTTCTGGTTCACTGACTTTTTTTTTTTTAAAAGGTTTTTCGCTATAGGGCACATGCGCTCGTCAGAAAGACAGAGAGAGACAGAGAGACAGAAAGCGAGAAATCACCCCTTATCCCCCAGGGGGGATGGCCACGCCACAATCCCTTCTCCTCCATTCTCCTCTCGAGATTTTGGGCACACACACAACATGCCCAGCATGAGTGTAAGCCACCGGGTCTGGGACTCGAACTGTGGTAGACTACATGGGAGTCCAGCAACATAGCCATTACGCTAACTGCTGGTCCCTTACTGACTTTTTTTAAAAAAAGGTTTTTTAGTTTCATTTTTTCTTTCTTCCTGAGTGAAAGAAACAGAGAGACATAGAGACAGCATTCACAACAGGGTCTTGATGCAGTGAAAACACCTAGCTTCAACTGGTTCCAGTTCAGGATTGCATGTATGCCAGGAGTATTTGGGGAGGTCTCCAGATGCAAATCTGGAACATTTCTGCTTAGGTCAGCTGCATAGATAGTAATTACTGAGTATGACTTCTGAACCAAAATCTAACCCAAGTTTGTCTCTCTCCTCTGCGTGTGTGTGTGTGTTTAATTTTATTTATTTCCAGTTGCATTCCAGTTTTTCTGGGCTCTGCATTCAGGGCTTTCCCATATGGCTGTAGTATCACACAGTGATACCCTAGTGCCAGCACCACCATGGCTCAGCCATCTAATTGTGATTAAATGCTAGACACGTTTCACGAAAAACAGCCGAGATTGAGATAAATAGTATTTATGCCTGGAAATGAAAATGTCTCTGTTTCTGTCAAGATGTTAGATCCAATCTATACAGTAGATTAGCTGACTATAGATTTTGTGGTTGTTACTGTTATCTTTGTACCACAACCTTCAAATTCCTCCAATGGTGCACATCTGTTATCATGTGTTTAATGTGGGATCTGGGGTGCCAGAGGTTCTTCTCTTAATTTGTTTTACCTTCAGTTTTGAGTAGGTCCTAGATACCTACGTACACCACGAAGATAGTCTCTTTTACATTCTTGTTGGTGACAACCCCTCAGTATGCATATTGGTGTATTTATTTATTGACAGTGTTAAAAGAAAAGTAAATCAGCCAATTTAATAAAGTAGAGTTTTAAGAGAGCAAATCTTAACACAATTGAAATTGGGCAGTTGTTCCCTGGGAGTTCCAGACAACTTCAGCTAGCTTCCTGATCAACTTGGTATTTCAGTTCTAGAAAAGGAAAGCGATGTGTATGGGGATGGGAATATGACGTAGAAAAACAAAAGTGAAGGACTGGGGACCAGCAGTTAGTGTAATGGCTATGTCGCTGGACTCCCATGTAGTTGACCACAGTTCGAGTCCCAGACCCCAGTGGCTTGAACTCACACCGTCGCGTGTGCATGCATGCCCACGATCCCTAGAAGAGAATAGAGGAGAAGGGATTGTGGCGTGGCCATTACCCCTGGGGTGTGATTTCTTGCTTTCTCTCTCTCTGTCTTTCTGGCGAGTGCACGCGCCCTATAGAAAAAACCTCTCAAAAAAAAAAAAAAAAAGTGAAGGACTGAGGTAGGAAAACAGCTGGGTTGGTACATCCTGAAGTTTGTCTGCATTAACACAGTTTAAAAGGCGGGATGCCTGTGATTGACTGTAACCTAGCAACCTGCTCAGAAAAACAGCCTAATATGTATGATTTCGCCTTATCCATAGGAGTCCAAGTGTCAGAGTACAGCTGCCATTTTAGGCCAAAATTAGTTTAATTTAATAGCAGTTAGATGAGCTGGGAATTTCTGTATCCTCCTGGTCCAGATTTAGTCCTAGAGTCTTTGTGTCTGAGCCTAGGAAGTGGCATCTCTTCATCATTTCTGCCTCCAATTCCTGCAATGACAGCTAAATGCTGTTATGTATCCTCGACAGGTCTTAGGCAAAGAAGATTCTCCTGCCCTTCTATCAGTGGTGATAGATCTCTATTTTAATCAGTCTAGAGGATTTTCTGCTCTCTTCCAAGGGGCAGACAGCTTTTGTTTCTACACTGACTTCAGAAGCAGTGACTCCGTGCCTAGTTACCCAGGTAGAAAGGATTGTTACCCACAGTTCTTCCAGTGGTTTTGCTTTGATCCTTCTCCAGCAATCCTGGAGAAAGAG
The DNA here is from genome assembly GCF_000334495.1 of Tupaia belangeri chinensis. NCBI lineage: Eukaryota > Metazoa > Chordata > Mammalia > Scandentia > Tupaiidae > Tupaia > Tupaia belangeri. Next base: position 3,926,491 of record NW_006159617.1, on the reverse strand, counting down.
GGAAAGTGGATTTTCTGCTCTTCTCTCAATAATTTAGGATGTTGCTTCTCATAAGAACAGAATCTGGGAGATTAGTACCGTGTGCTTTTCCTTTGGGGCAGACAGTCAGTCCCCTTCACATGAGTACAATGGGGGGGGGTCCACTCCATTCTCCTGTCCTGCACCCACCCTGAGCACCTGGTGGAAACCCATGAAGAAGATTTTGTAAATGCATAAGATTGTCCATTGTATGTGGTACTACAGTTATTCCAAACTGATGTGCTAGCCAATGTGCAATCTTTGAGATGTTATGAAAATTTAGCTGATTATTTATTACTCCCTTGTATGACAGTAATTTCTCCCTCACATGCTCTGCCAAAGGTGAAATGGTCATGGGCACCATCTCTTCAGAGGGTGTTATTACTCCTTGGAATTCTATTTGCTTCAGTGTCATATAATCTCAAGTCTCTGTATTTAAGAAGGGTATTCTTTTCTAGTATAGGTTATCCAGCTTTTTCTTACTATTAGGATGAGAGGTGTTCTATTGTTGTTCTCTACATCCTAAGAAGGAGTAAACTTGGCAGTGATCTTTTTAAAGATATTTGGTAAACAGTAGCCTCAGATACAGAGTATACACATAGTTTATATTTTAGGCAGAATGAAAATGTGAAAATATACATTTTATCTTGTCATTTTTCTGCTTAAAACCTCGACAGGGGTTTCTCATCACTCTTAAAATTCAGACTCCGTACTACAACCTATAACTTCTCCATCACCTGGCTGCTGTTTACCTCGCCACTCTCAAGTCCTATCATTGTCCTCGCTCACTGTAAGGAAGTTTTATGTCCAGGTAGCTCCTATTTCAGCTGCTAGACTCCCTCATGTCTCTGAGCTTTTCGAGTCTAGCCGAAATGCTCTTTCTCCAGTGTTTTCAATGTAACCATGAGGAAAGGCTTTTCTTTGCTTCCCTTTCCCCATTTCTTCTTTCTTTTCCTTTCTTTCTCCTTTTCTTCTTAAATGAACTCCTTAGAAAATGTTCCACAAACACAATTTTGCTTCCTTTCGCCTTCACGTTTATAAAGGAAGCTGACCCCAAGAGCTTTCGGCTACATTGCCTCAAGGACTGGTCACTCCTTTGCCATCCACAATCAGTGTAGTGACAACTCAGGGTCACAAATGAAGTCCTATTACAGTTGTCTAGAGAGTTCAAAGACTTTCATCCCTCTACCAATACTACCTGTATGTCAGTTCTTTAAATATAATTGAGAGAAAGAGGCAGAGAGAGAATAATTGAGTTACATTTTGTCTATTGGGTTACTGGGAAAGTCATGATGCATTTTTGGATAGAAAAACAGAAAAACACATCATGACTTTCTGGACGATCTAATAGTTTGCAAAAATAAAATAATAATAACCTTGACTAACGTAACATGCAAATCTAGTATTTACTTTCTTCAGTAGAGTCAATCTGAATAATGATTTCAATATTCCTTTTGAGGAGTTGTTGTTGTATAGTTTTCTATATGATTTTGCATGTTATAATTTTCTAATGTCATTTATATGAGCACTTGTCCATTCTAATTATAATGTCACTTTAAATAAGCACACGAGGGTAGTAAAGATTAATTTTATAAAACTGTTAAACTGCCTACAGTGTGATTTGAAGAAAAGTATTACAATGGATTTTTGACAGAGTTATAAAAACTATTGGGTTGTCAGAAAAATCAGACTGTAGTTTTCTGTTTTTCTATGCAAAAATGTGTCATGACTTTTCTGACGACTTAATATTTACATGGCTTTGATAAGAAACAATTATAATACAACCATCCATTTCATATTTTTCATGACTTCTTGTTAATTTTTTATATACATTTTCACATTAAGTCTCAAATATGTATTATTAAGAATCACATAAGCCCTGGAACACTACTAAAATTCCCTGATATACACATTTCTAACTACTTGACAAAACCACATTTATTTGGAAACTAACACTTGACATCTTTGAACAAATGAAATTCTAGGAAACACACAAATTGCAGGAGAAGTGGGGAAGAAAACTATTAAGAGAAGCCAAAGGCATTGAGTTCAAAGGAATGCCATGGTTGTCAGGTCACTGTAAGATCAAAGGGTTCTGGGATTGGTTGGAAATACAAGCACAAAACTCAGCACACCAGCATGGCAGGTCACAGTGCAAGTGAATGTTGAGACTGAGCCAAGGAGAGGAAGGAAAGTGATGATGAGCCAGCAAGAGAGCTGCAACAGGAGGAAGGAGAAACACCAATGATGAAGGAGGAGTAGAATAATGGCCTAATTGGTTAGACCAGTTTGCAAAATAAGAAATGAAGTGTAACAAAGGAAAAGAAGAATGCAGAAAGACAATGCTGAGGGAAATAAAAGAGGAAATAAAAATGTGGAACATATAAACCAAGAAAAAAATCATCTTGTCCAGGATATCCTTTTATGTTGTAATATCTACAAATTAAGGAGTAACTCCATTTAATTACTACAAATTAGCAAATAGAAGCACTTATTTTAAAAGACGAAAAATAACATTCATCTAGTGCCTAATCAAAACAAGACACTTTCTTTTTTTTTTTTTCTTTCTTTTTTTTTTTTAAGAGGTTTTTGCTATAGGGTGTGTGCACTCACCAGACAGAGACAGAGAGACAGAAAGCGAGAAATCAGCCCCTAGGGGGGATGGCCACACCGCAATCCCTTCTCCTCCATTCTCCTCTCGGGATCTTGGGCACGCACACACACGCTTAAGCCACCGGGTCTGGGACCGGGTCTAAACCGGGGTCGACTACGTGGGAGTCCGGCAACATAGCCATTATGCTAACTGCTGGTCCCAAAACAAGACACTTTCTCACATGGCTTATACCATTACTCCTTCTGGGAGCCCTACTAGTTGCTCTTTATGACCCTGTTTACAGATCAGAAAGCTGAGCCAGCAACATTTTGCTTTTGCCTTTGTTTTTGTTTTGTTCTGTGTTTTTGCTCTTTGATTTTATTATTATCATTATTTATTATTTTAATTTGTTATATGACGCATGTACCCACCAAAAAGAGACTAAGTGAGAAAGAGAAGTTGAGAGCTTTCCCCTCCTGCAATGACCATACCACAATCCCTCCTTCTCTATTCTTTGCTTGGGATTTTTGGGAACACGTGCACATGCATCCAACATGTTTTTCAAGCTGCTGGGTCTAGAACTTGAACCACTGAGTCAGCCATGTAGGATTCAGTCACCTTAACCTCCATGCCACCTGCTGGCTTACCACCAGCCTCTAAAGTAGCTAGCCCAGGATGGTAGGCCAGAAGAATAATGAGAAATTAGATTAATATGTAGCTTTCCTCACACATCATGTTTCAGTTATGCCATTGCCTACTATCTCATGTTTACATTTTATTATAGATGACAGTAATACAGTCAAACTTCCTTATTAATACCTGACACTCTGTGTAATAAACACAACTATGTTTACTCTTCATACATATTCTCTTGTCTTGCTTTCCTTTAGGAATAAACAAGACTAACTAGTATCCAGGTACACAATACTCCTTGCTTGTTAATAATCTTGACATTGTTCTGGATTCACTCCTCGATGAAGAAGTACTTGTTGTTTTTGGCCAAAAGGTAAAAATGGAATGCTGTCTTTTGTCCAGTGAGTTTCTAAGACTGTCACTGAGCCTCAGAATTCCATGCCACACCTAAACACTTGGATTTTATCTTCATGACAAATGCCAGTAGCTCTTTATGATACTTGCTACAGAAATTTAGCTTGTACTCCCCAACTCATATTAGACTAGTATATTATTGAACCTGTATTTTCTGTCACTGACTCCAATTTTGTGAAGTCAAAATGCTCATTGAAATAGTTAACAGTAAGATGATAACAGCTAATTCTCATTAGCTTGATCTTGATGTATTTAGAGACTTGGTATACATGACCCATACTTGGATTGAAGGCTAGATACATGAATCAAAATACAGTTTTCATCCTAGCCTGGTGACCCAGTCAATAACAAAATGAACTATAGCACTGGAATCCATGTGGCTGATGATTCAGATCCCAGAATTAGCTTGAAAACATGTTGGGCACATACATACTTGCCTAAGATCCTGAGGAGTTAGAGTGCTAGGGCTAGGGAGTCATGTATCTGTCTCTCTATCTCTCTCTCTTTATCTTCTCTTCCTCTTCCTCTCTCTCTCTCTCTCTCTACACCTCCTCTTTCTTTTTCATTCTTTCTTATGTTTGGGCACATGCTCTCTATCTTGAATAAAAGAAATAAACCTTTATATACACACATACACACACACACACACACACACACATATATATATATGTTAGTGAGAGAGAGAGAGAGATTAGAGAGAGATCATTTGGTTTTTACATTTTTTACCTTCGTAAGAAAAGTCTAATGTTTCCCACTAAATAGTTATTCACAGTTGTACATTTTTTAGAAAATTAACTTGAAAGCAATGGTTACTTGAAGCAGAAAGGGAAAATTGGTATTAGACAAAACTTATTTAAAACAAATATTGAAAAAATATAGGAGGAACTGCTTAGTGTCTCAGAGATAAATATCAAAACTAAGATTTCTTTATTCCATACATAATGTCTGTAAGCTACTAAAGATGATAAGCCTGTCAAAGTAATTAAAACTCTTATTTAATGTGTAATATAATCAATCAAACATGATAACCATGAGGAATGAACCATATCAGTTTATCAATAGAATGTGTGTGAAGAGATATTTATTCCAGTTTATTTCACTTGTTTAGTTTCTCATTGAGCTGCAGAATGCCGAAAGTAGTAGTATATAAGGTTTTACATTTTAAGTGAGGAAACACATGAGTTGTATAACTTGTCACAGGCTATCAAACAATTGAAAAGATCCAAAACCAAAATCAAGGACATTTCATCCCAAGTCAAATGTTTTCCATTTGAGAAGATAGGAAAATGTGTTTCTTTATAAACAGTATTACCAAATGTGCATACTATTTATCAAATAAATACTTTCAAAGCAATGATGGATGTATAGAGTAACAAACCCTGAATATTATAAAATATTCATATCTGATATCTAAATTTTTACATTGGATTTGGCTAATATGGTTGTTCCCATTGTTGAAGCCAACCATACAATGGAAAGTTAGAAGATCTCCACAAACTAAAAAAATCTCTTTTTTATCTTGATACAAATACAAATTCTTTTTTGAGGTAGAAATGGTAGTTATTTTGAGCTTGAAGTTCACCTGAAGAAGGACAAAATGGTGCAAGCTGAGGAAATGCATATGATCGTGTGTATGGCAAGGGCTGATGGAATAAAAAATAATTTTTTCTCCAGCATTACCAATAATCATTTACCTTGCAAATGAATTATGATCATTGAGTGAAAGTCTGTACCTACAGAAATCATTTACTAAAGAGATTTCACCTGGAATTCAAGAATCTATGAACTTCTATGGAAAAATTTACATTTTAATTTTTATACCCCAAAATTTAGCATTTTCTTCAATTGTGAATATGATACCAGCTGTGGTAATATTAACAATACCTTGCCATAAATATAAATCAGATATTTTTATATGACATTATGGTTTGAGAAAATATTTTAAAATATTGTTTATATTAAATCTTGTTATTTAATGTATTAATCACATACTTTAAAACTATTTTGATATATACATTTAGTAGTTTTTCTTTTTCTAACTTTTTTTTATGAGAATTAGAATCACAGAAAGAGAAAAATTAAGAATTTCTGATCTAGGGGACAGCAGGTGGCATGATGATTAAGGCACTAGACTTCCACATGGCCTGTTCAAATCCTGGACCTAGGAGCTTGCTTTCTCACTTTTCCTGTTTCTCTCTTGCTCTCTGATGAGCACATGCCTTTTAGCAAATTTTAAAATGGTAATGATAATAATAAATAAAATTAAATTATTCTTAAAAAAAAATTCTAATCTAGTCTAAAGACCCTAATCCAATTCATTTCTTGAGTAACTATTGTCTTCCTAACTGGTTTTACTCACCGTATTTCTGCTACTCTAGAATCAATTCTGTGTTCCAATGCCAGAGGTATCTTTAGTATGTAAGTACCATCTCAGGCTCCTTCTCCATCTTCTCTTTGTTTCCTCAATACATTTAGACTCAACTCCAAATTCCTTACCATAGTCTTAACGACCATGTCCCTAGATTTTTCCAATTTCTCTGACTTGACCACTTTCATTTTTCTGTACTCACCATGTTAACTTTCCTTCTCTTCTTCTATCACACCAAATTCACCACAGTCGAGGAATTGATTTGGCTTTGGCCCTTAGTGCTCGGTGGAATTCTCTCTCCTAAGCCCTGTCCAAACCAGGATGTTGCTTGGCTTTTTCTCCCCTCTCAGGCCTCAATTTAACTGACATCTTCTAAAGTTCAAACTAAAATAGCTCTTTTCTCTCCAAGTCACTGTCATTCATTGTATGTCATTTGCTTTAGAGTTGTTGCCATTGTTAAAGATTATCTTAAAAACATTTTTATTTACCTGTTTATTATATGTCACTGGTTCAAGAGCTACATTTTTATTTACCTGTTTATTATATGTCAATGATTTAAGAGTATAAATTCCAAGAGGTCCAAACTTTGTCTGTTTGGGCTCATCACTTTAAATCCTATGGCACATAAGTGGAACCCTATAAATATACTTTAGTTGAATGAATGAACTTCATCATTTCATTGATTTAGAGAAGTAGGACAGAGTGCTTAATATGTTTCTTTATAAATAGTGACATAGACACTAAAACATCTGTAGCTGAACTTGCAGTGTTCTATTGATGTTTTATATTTTATACAGTCACTCAAACTCACCTATTGTTGAAAATTACAACTTTTCTTGTAGTGAATGAGTTTTTTTGGTAATTCATCACATTGCCTCCCCAAAGATTAATCATATGACCACAACAGCAAAATTCTTTTTACAAGACTGGTTAATTTTCTTTAAAATATTGATTGAATCCTGTTTTTTTAAATCGACCCTCCTTAGGCTTATGTTGTTCCTTGGATGGTTTTTAGATTAACAGTGCCCTCTATGTTCACCCAACGTAGATAGCCCACCAAAAACTTCTTAGAAGGTTATCTACAAACAATCTAGTGTTTATTTAACCTACAGTGAAGTTAAAAAGTCTGTTTCTATATTACAATTAATAGTTCTATTTTAAGATCATTGTTTTATTTAATTGCCAGATTTTGGAAATACTTGAATATACATTTCATTAACTTTAGACTCATTTAGATAAAAAAAAAAAAACCTTTGATTTCCTCTACATAGGAAGACTGTAATGGATTCCGTTTATTTTCCTGGAATAGTTGAGCATCTCTGATACAAATAAACAATCTAGTTGAAAGCAGGACCTTGGCTGGTCTGTAAAGCCAGCTGAACTAATAAGCCACCTGTCAGTGCTGCTTTCCCCAGAGCATTTTTTTCCTCTTGATGCTGCTAACCTGTAGGGACACTCATTTATTACAGGATTTCTGCTTGTGACACCAATCAAGTCATCTGAAAACCTAGATGATTTGGATGTAGTAATAAACAAATGACCTAAGTGGGATTAAACTTTCACAAAAGAGCTTCCTCTGCTTCAGTCCCAGAGACTGTTGGTGTTTTGCCTGGCGGTCTGATCAAAGTCAGATACGTCTGGAACAGAGGAAAGGTGAATTATGCCTGCCACCCAGAATAAGCAATACGCAGGTCAGGCAGGTGTGCAGAATCCTCACGGATGCAGTGATGATTACTTCATGCTACGAGAATACTGAGAGTGAATCTGGATGGGAAAAAAAACTGAGTCATGACAGAGTTCTTGAGTCAGCCCTGTATATGCCTGGTAGGAAATTTTCCTTTGTTCCTTCTAGAGGCACTTGGCTTATATTAGTGGCTTTTTCTTGCATGGCATAATCACCAGCTATGTGATTAACCATGTCTAAGTTAAGTTATTTCATCACATCAAAAGTAGTGTAAAATAGCTTTTCTGTTGACTGGAAAGCCAAGGTTGGTGGTTATGAATGTCCCAGACATCAAAGGGCCCTATTATGCATAGACTGCATGGACGCAGGCCAGCAGCGCTGAAGTTTCTCCTCTATTGCTCCTTCCCTTAAGTGGAGTCATCACCCACTAGACTGGAGGGAAGGAAGTGATTTCCATAATAATTCATTCTTTCACTCTTTGTACAAATAGGAAAGATGGTGACCAGCTGTTCTGCATCTCCACTTAACGCAGATAAAGGGGAGCAGAAGTGTTTGTATTAAAGCATGAAGACACCACTGTGTGCTGACCAGATAAAAGCATGGAAGGAGTTTCTAATTCCAGCTTTTACCTCTCCCACATTGTACAATTGTAAAATTTTCCTGAAACATCTATGAAATGCTAGGGCCAGTTCAATAGCTTGGAAATTTCTTAGGAGGATAAATCCTATGCCATTTTTTTTTTGGGCGGGGGAGAGATTTTTTGCTATAGGGCATGTGCTCTCACCAGAGAGACAGAGAGACAGAAAGCAAGAAATCACCCCCCAGGAGGGAGGGCCAAAAAGCAATCCTTTCTTCTCCATTCTCCTCTCGGAATCTTGGGCACACACTCACACGCGCCCAGCATGAGTTTAAGCCTCTGGGTTTGGGACTCAAACCACGGTCAACTACATGAGAGTCCAGCAACATAACCATTACGCTAACTGCTGGTCCCAATTCTATGTCATTTTAAATATTTGATTCCATATGTTACTTAAACTTGAGAGAAGTGAATTAGAACTATCAACCTAGGAAACATTTCAATATAGAGAACATAAACTATGTTATAATATGCCTTGACAGTGCCAAAACAAAATAGGTGCTCAGTAAAGTCCAATTAGCTTTTCGTTATGACTGCAAGCTTTCACATTTTTATTATCTCAATTTGGATTCACTGAAATGGAGACCTTGGGATGAGGATTTATGTGAAAGTGATGTATTAAGAAGTGTTTTCTGGAAAAACTGGTGGAGAAATGAGAAAATCTGGCAATAAAGGGGAAGAGGCCAAGCAAGGGTACTATCAAGCCAAGTGCTATGAAATAAATCTTCAGTTTGAGCACCCAGAAGATTAGAGTTGAGATTCAGACCATGACTGGAACAAAATGGTAAAAAAAAAATCCCGTAGAGGAGTGATACAGAGAAAATATTTCCCTATCAAAATAGTTGCTCCTCAGGTGTAAGTGAGATGATTCCAACAAGTAAAAAGTCTTTGGTTTGTGAGATGATAAGATTGCATTATCTCACCATGCCTAGTTTATCATCATTCAACCAGAATTATATTCTGATGGCAGCTTCCAATTTTTATCACTACTATTTTACGAGAGTAAGATGTCAACATCATTGTAGAATTCCTAGGAGCTCAACATGCTCTGCTTAGTTTTATAAAACATCAAAGAAAATGATACCAGAAGATGACATAATGAGTACATTGCTGGACTCCCACATAGTTGAGCACGGTTCAAGTCCCGGACCTGGCGGCTTAAACTCACACCAGGTGCACATGTGTACATGCCCAAGAGCCAGAGAGGAGACTGGAGGAGAAGGAGACTGGAGGAGAAGGGATTGTGGTGTGGCCTTCCCCTCTGGGAGGTGATTTCTCACTTTCTGTTTCTCTGTCTCTGTCTGTCTTTCCAGGGAGCGCATGTGCCCTGTAGCAAAAATCTCTCAAAAAAAAAAAAATGGAACAAATAAAATTAACTTTTTGTATGTTATTCTTTTGTTTCTCCTTAAAAAGCATGAAAATCTGGAATCCAAACTCTGAAGAATTTCACATTAATCCCACAGAAAACTAGTCAAAGCCACCTCACTTTTCTCTCTCTCTCTTTTTTTTTTTTTAAGAAGTTTTTTTTCTTTTCTTTTCTTTTTTTTTTTTTTTTTGGCTATAGGGCACGTGCACTAGTCAGAAAAAACAGAGATAGAGAGACAAAAAGCAAGAATTCACCCCCCGGGGGGTGACCACACCACAATCCCTTGTCCTCCATTCTCCTCCTGGGATCTTGGGCACGCACACACACGTGCCTGGCATGAGTTTAAGCCGCTGGGTCTGGGACTCGAACCACGGGGGACTACATGGGAATCCAGCAACATAGCCACTACACTAACTGCTGGTCCCCACTTTTCTCTTTCTTGATACTGACACAGGAACGTAGGGGTGCAGGGTGATCAGGCCCACTGTGTTCAAGAGGAATTAGAGACACAGACACAGAAAATAGGTATAGCAAAGTAGGGCGTTTATTGAAAGAGAGGGAAGAGAAAACAGAGCTTCCAAAAAAAAAAATAAGGAGGAGTCTCAGAAAATTGGTTGCCAAGAAAGAACTGAGGCAAGGGGTTTTTATCTGGGTCAGAGGGGTCCTCCTTCAGGCTTATACTAGGTGGAGTTTACACAGGCATTCCCCTTCTGGTGGGATGGCACACATTCTGGATGGGTCCAATTATTTACCTAGTTTTGGGGTAGGTACCCAAATCAGAAGGTCCTTTGTTTAGAAACCTTGGGCTATAAAAATCATTATCTTAACCTCTTCCTGAAATGTGGTGTGGCCTGGAAAAACCCTTTGTTTTAGGTCTAGATCATGCTGCCTAGGTCAGTCACTGAGCCACCACTTTAAAAGGTCTCTCCCAGCAAGCAGCAGAGCTGCTTTGTCTCCATCTGCAAACTTAACCATTACAAGATTCCATTTTAGGCCTATTATAGAAGAAGGGCTGAAATCAACAACTCCTCACTTTTCAATACCATCTCTGGGCCAATGTCTTATTGTTAAAAGACATTCTTTGATTTGTTACGTTGAGCTGGGAGAACTGCTCCTGACTCTTTTGGCCAATGACAAAAGGACAATAGAGGATAATGTTACACTTATGGCCTCGTGATGGCAACCTAAGTTCCAATTCACGGCATATGTCTCAAAATTTCATACTTGATTCATTATCTTCATGTTTGTTCTGTGGCTTCGAAAAGGTTCAAAAGAATCCCTCTCCTCTTTGACTTCTCCTCACCCTCATTGTAAAATTTAACTCTTCACCTGACCATTGACAGAAAAATTCCCTTTCCTAAAACATTCAAGAATAGCAAAAGCAATTTGCTTGAAAAGCAGAAGCAGCAAGACAAACAAGAATGACAAGGTGGCAGGAGGAGAGAGGAGGAACTATAATAAAGAGAAAATGGAAGCATCTAAGAGTTTCTAAGATACACAAATACTCTATCATGGGGGGGGCGAAGGACTGGTGGGGACATTATTTTCAGATAGGTATACTAAAAGTCGGGGCTGGGTGGTTTTTATTGCAGTTGTTTTATAGTTACCTTAACAGCAGCCATTACTTTTTTTTTTTTTAATTTTATTTTGCTATAGGGTACATGTTTTCCCTGGAGAGAGACACAAGGAGGGAAAGTGAGAAATCATCCCCTGGAGGGATGGGATCCCCTTCTCCTACATTCTCCTCTTGGAATTTTGGGAAGGCATGTACAGATATCTGGTATGTTTTATAAGCCGCTGAGTCCAGGACTTGAACTGCACAGTCAGCCAGGTGGGATTGAGCTGCCTTACCCTCATGCCACCGGCTGGCCCACAGTCATGCCAGTTTTAACTTGCCAAAACTACCTGTTGATAGTATTGATATCTTCAGTGCGTAGGCAAGGCTAACAATATTTACTCTAAAGGGTTTTCATTAGAATTAAGTAAGGTAATGTGCACTAGTATTTAGCTCATCTTAAACTTTCAAATAAATGGTAGCTTTTATTATTATCTTGCAACCATGGCATAAGTGCTTAGTGTCTCATTGATTGGGACTCTGTTACCATGTATAACTGTCCTAAAACTGAACAATAGAGGGAGCCAGCAGGTGACATGGTGGTTAAAGGTGCTCAATTCCCACATGGCCACTAGCAGTTTGGGTCCTGGATCTGGCAGCTTGCTTTCTCACTTTCTCTTTCTTTCTCTCTCTCTCTCTCTGATCAAATTAAAAATAATAGTAACAAATGGAATTAAATAAATATATAAATCTTTAAAAAAAAGTCCTGAACAGTGGAAGAAAAAAGTAGCCTTATTGGTCAAAAAGATGAATTACACATTTTTTTTAACATCTCTGATTTAATGCCTATGATGGTGGCATGTATTAGGTTATCGGAGAAGTCATGATGCATTTTTACATAGAGAAATACATTGTGACTCTCCCAGCAACCCAATAGAACAAATCTAAGAACTTACATTGAAAAGATACCTAAATGGATGGTAGGCCAACAAAATAAACAACGAAGAAAGCTGTGATCGGACAACTGAGATAGGAAGTTTTACTTTGGCAAGTATTTATCATGAGATGTTCCTTCAAAAATAACTGTGGATCTCATTCCATAGACCCCTAGGTCCAATTGACTAGTGATACCCTATTATTTTAATATATAATTATGTCTAGTAGTATTTACTCATTTGATTTACTAAGTAATCTTCCAGATTTAATCCATAAATTCTGTGGAATTTAAAATAGTGTTTTGATCATGAATAGTGGAACCATTATTTTTACATCTTTTAAAAAAATGTATTTATTCCTTCCACCAGAGAGCACTCTCAACAGTGTATTGACACAACCTTGACTTCCAGACTTCAGTCAATTCTGGATTGCGAGCATGTTTGTGCCAGGAACACTCAGGGAAGTCTCTGGACTTGAGCAGGGAACCTTTCGATGTGGCATTGCTTTGCAGTGTATCATGTATCACGTGTTATTCGTGAGCCACTATCTGGCCTCATGTTATTCTTACTAATATAAGAAGAATAAAAGATTCCAGCCTGAATATGTAGGCCCCTCAAAACATCCAATAATATTTATAACTCTCTTTTCCCTTTGTCTAATTAAGCAGCTGGTAACCATTGGGTTTTTACTCACCAAGAGCACTGGCTCGGAAAGAGTAGTAATTTGGCGTGGCTGGAACAGAGCAGAATTGCTAAGAGATTTCAGGATTATTTAGGAGTGAGGTTAAGTGATTAAGCTAGATCATCCTTCAAGAGTGGTTAAGAAAGAAAAAAATTACAGTTTTTGGTTAGACCAGAGAGACATGAGAGAAGAAACATGCTGGCTGTGCAAGGAGCTGGAGGATTCTATCTCATATAATCCTCACAGCTTCCGGAAGACAAAACGGATGTTCAAGCAGTTAAGTAACTTGCCTTAGGTATCCCATCGTCAGGATTCAAGTCCACCAGTATCTGACTCCAAAGCCCATGTTCTTGCCTCCATATCACTTTCTATACTTCTATTTTTAAAAGAATTTCTTACTTTAAAATGTCTTTAGCTCTGCATTTTTAGATATGTTTGTAGCCCTGGAAACCAAATGACAGAGGGTTTGTCTTCTTGAGGGTACTGCTTTATTCTTAGACATCAGTGGAGCACCCTGCTCATATATTACTGTCACAAGCCTTTGGCAGATATGCCAAGTTCTCTTCCTTTTCCTGAAGTGCAAGGGGGAAAACAAGAGGCTGTGGCAGGTTAAACAGAGGCAAGAGAGCCAGAAAAGAGAACTGTCAGAAGCAACTGCAACTGTCAGAAGCAGAAGCAGACAGGCAAATGAGAATTACATAGCAGCTGAACAGAAAGCACTGAATGAACATAAATTGATGCTAATAGGAAGTATTTGGGAAAACAGGGATTATCAGCTCTCTGATACTTTTAAAAAGTCAGATATATTTTGATTATTTTCTGGAGAGATTTGTCAACTACCCCTTCAGTGACTTTGTGAGTGCGGTGTATCTCACTCATCGAAGAGCCTCCTTTGCACTGATATATAAGAACATTTAACACATTACTATTGACATGCCACCATTGCACTTGTTTTATACCAACTGAAAAAGCCAACTCAAAAGTTCTCTTCATCTGCATCAGAACTCTTTTTCTGCAGTAATGGGACTTAAACAACCTCAGAACTCAGGGCTTAAAACAATAAGTATGCATTTAGCTCACAAATCTCTGTGTGGATTGGATGGTTTTGCTTCTCTGGTGGGAACTGTTAACATAGTATGGGGAATGGCTGGCTCTTGGCTGATGGAGGGTGGCGTAACTTAAAATGACTGTCACTTGGCTCTGTGCCTGTCTTTCATACTCCAGCTGATGTGTCATGTGGGCGAGGGCAGAATGCAGAGGCAGGCAAACCCTGCGTATAAGCACTTTCCAAGCCCTCACGTGTGCCATATTTGTTAACATCCCACTGGCCAAAGTCAGTCACAAGCCTGAAGCCACAGGCAGGGTGAGAGGCTTTGCAGAGATACACAGCAGGGGCGTGCATACAGAGGGGCTCAAGATCGTAGGTTGGTGCTGAAGCCAAAACCAGACCAATGCACCAGAATACACACATCTAGGGGGAAAACAAGGATTTCACTAAACCCAAGGTACACTCTCCAGAACCACATTGGTTCTAACAGCAGAAACAACATAATTGCCTTTTACTCTTTGTTTGTTTTCCTTATCAGAAAAAGGGAGGAGACTGAGTAGCTCTAATTTTTCATAATTAACTGCATTTTCAGCTATTGTGGTCACTAATCTCTTTGCGCTTTTCCCTATCGTGTATTCTGACTTCTGTTTACTGTTACTACTATTGTTCATTTTCTCTTTAGTGATCAACTTTTTAAAATTTCCTACTTTTTCTCTTCTCAAGTTTGGGAAGGATACATTCTATTTATCTTCTTTATTAACTGCCTAAAAACTTTAACAAACATGCTTAACTTAATATTTCAGTCAGGTAGAATTAAACTACATCCTTTTTCCTAAAAGTCTATTTCTGAGCCAGCTGATGGTAGGTGTAAGGCAGCTGGATCCCATCTGGTCAGCTGCATGGATCGAGTTCTGGTCTCAGCAGCCAGAAAAACACACCAAATGACTTGCTTTCTCACTCTCCTTTCTCTCTGTCTGTCTCTCTCTGATTGAAATAGAATAATAATGATAATAAATTATAAATAAATAAATCTTTAGGAATAGAATATGTTATTAAAATATAAGATTGATATTCAATCGCTGCATCCCCTCCTTATCAAAACATATCTCTTACATAACTTTTTCTGCACTGCTATGAAATTCTGCCATTGTCATAATGTATGCATGCACAGACACATGGAATTACTTAGACATTTTCTATTACATTCCACTAATGTGTTATCAGCAAACACCTTTATATCCTACTCTCTTTCCTAAATGTTCACTTTAACTTCTTAATTTGAGATACTCATGAATGCGCTTCATCTCTGAGAGCCCTCTCAAGTAAGCCCAGCCTTCGCTGTCATCTTTGTTGTCATGTCTGACTGTGGGACAGTATCCGCCATGCTCCTCAGTGCTACTTGCTATCACCATGCTGACTGGTTTTCCTTCAAACTCAGGACCTCTAGCTTTGCATGAGCCTTTAGGACTGCCTGAATTCACTCCTGCTTTTATTTTCCCCACAAGTCTCCAATAATTCCTATGCTATCTTTGCTCTCACCTATGACCTTGCTTTGTATCCCTCCAAAAATAGAAGCCATCAAAAAAGAATTCCTCTGGAAGTTCACACTGTCGATACTGTCCCTTTGACTGCATCTACACCTCTGCTGTTTCTTCTCTTTAGCTGCTCTGGGAGCCGCATTTGTGTTCCCTTTCCAAAGTCAACCTCTATAGTTATGTATCTATTTCAGTGCCTTCTACTGGTCCAAGGATGTTGTCGTAGCCAACACAATAATGTAGGACATTATCCCCACTCTCCCCTACCTTATCTATGGTTTCCCTCTAATAATTCATTACCACCAGTATAAATATCACACGAAACCTCCATCTTAAAAAAGAGACAATCTTAGGAATAGCAAATGGCGTAATGGCTATGTAACTGAACTCCCATGTAGTTGACCATGCTTCAAATCTCAGACCCAGTGGCTTAAACTCACTTCAGGCACATGTGCATGTGTGCCCAAAATCCTGAGAGGAGAATGGAGGAGAAGGGATTGCTGTGTGGTCAACCCCTCTGGGGGGCAGGGTGACTTCTCACTTTCTGTCTCCCTATCTCTCTGGCAAGTGCATGTGCCCTATAGCAAAAATCTCTCTGAGAAAGAGAGAGAAAGAGAGAGAGAAAATCTCTCATAACCCCACCTCTATTTCCTGTTGAAACCATAAATCTCCTTCATTGACAGCAAAGCCCCTCAAAATTGTAGTCTGTATTTACTGTCTAAACTTTTGATCCTTTGATTCTATAATAGGAAGTTGTCAGGATTTATGTATTTATTTTTTTAAGAGAAATTTTGCTATGGAACACGTGTGCTTGTCAGGGAGACAGAAACAGAGAGAGAATGTGAGAAAGCACCCCTCAGGGGCATGGCCATACCACAATTCCTTCTTCTCCATTCTCCTCTCAGGACTTTGGGCATGCACACACATACCCCGCATGAGTTTCAAGCTGCCGAATCTGGGACTCAAAACCATGGGCAGCCATGAAGAGTCCAGTGCCTTAGCCACAATGCTACCTGCAGGCTACAGGATTTTGTTCTCTTAGCTCCATGAAATTTTTTCTTCTATAAACACCCATAATTTCCACATCGTCAAATATAAAAACTCTGGTCTCAGTCATCATATAATTGCATAGCCTGATAATCACTACCAACTCCTGAAATATTTTCTTCCGTTAGCCTCTGCAGTATCTTCTGACACTCACCATTCAGAGTTGAGTGGAACTTCACAAATTAAGGTCATAATCTTCCATAAATCTTCCTTCACTTCAGACACAATCTGCAAGTCTGGGGCTCCACAGTCAGCTTTCACTTCTGATCTGCCCTTTACAAATTCAAGAGGTTCCACTAATCCCCTCAATGATTTGCCCCAATGCCTCTGGGAACTCAGCAAAGTGCTACACTTAGAATTAGAATTCTAATAGCCAAAAAATACAAATCAGTACCATTCAAAGAGAGATACACCTAGGGTGGGTACTGGGAAGGTCCCCAGAATGATTTGCCCCAATGCCTCTGGGAACTCAGGAAAGTGCTACACTTAGAATTCTAATAGCCAAAAGACACAAATCAGTACCATTCAAAGAGAGATGCACCTAGGGTGGGTACTGGGAAGGTCCCCAAAATAAAGTTTCTTTGTTGTTAGGACTCATTTACCCTCCAAACACATCACTTAAATGTGTAACAACTTGCAGAAAATTGCCAACTATGAAACTTCTCTTGAATTTACAGGGCCAGTTTTTATGGAGGTTTCATTATAAAGGCACATTACTGATCGAATCATAGGCCACTCTCTCCTTTATCCTGTCCTGCTCACCTCACAAAAGGTCAGGTTGACATCACAAAATTCAAAAACCCCTCTAATCACAGGGTTCCTGTTTCAGATAAGGTCCCTCTCCATTCTCACTTATTAGCATAAGCATCTAGGTACCCATCCTGAACAACAAAGAGAAGTTCCAAAGACTTACAAGTTATGCCTTAAGAACTGGTATTAAAGGTCTGAGAAATTCCTTCTCATAGAGCTTCCCACTCTTTCTTGGTTTTCCCCTTTTATGTCTTCAAAGGTGATCTATATGCTGAAATATTCCAAAATGTATATCTGCAGCCTAGAATTTTCCTTCAGACCTAGAATCCCACTTGGTAGTACCTAGAAGCCATTTCATTTGCATGTCTAATAAGCTTCTCCAAGTTTACAAGCCTAAATTTAACTTTTGGCCTTTTCCCTATGAATTTTACTTATTCTCACAACTATCTTCTCTTCACACTGCATGGATTGCTACTGCCTTTGTTTAATATAAGATCACATTTCACCTCTATTATTGTAGCCATAACATCACTTGTTTCTGACTTCCCCTTCAACAGTTTATTTAATACAGAGAAGCCAGAGGGTCCTTTTTATGCTTGTCAGGTTATGTCATTGTTCTGCTCAAAACCCTCCAATGAGTTCCCATCAAACTCAGATAAAAACCCCAAATCCTTTTAATGCCCTACAGAACTGTGCACAACCTTGCTTCTTAATTCTCTGACCTCATTGCCTAGTACTCTCACTGGTTCTCTCAACTCCTGGTTCTCCTTTACGTTGCTATGAAAATAACTGAGCAGGCTTCTGCCCCACAGCCTTTTTATCTAGTGTTTTCTGTACTCCAGAATGTTCTCCCAAGTATCAGCATAGTACACTCCATGACTTGCTTTATATCTTTGTTTAAATAACGGTTTGTCAGTAAAACTTTTTAACCACATTATTGAATATTTAACAGCCTCTCTCCAGCATTTACTATTTGCCTTTCTGGTTTTTATCCTCCATTGCAATTACCATAATACTATACAGTTGATATTCTGTAATTTAATTTTTAAAATGATCTTATACATACATCTCAATTGTGGTGTTCTTTGTTGAATGCATCAACTATGGAATTGTCCTTGACTTGATTGTCACACATGGCAGGCCAGCTTGGAAAATCGATGTGCCCAACAAAGATGTACAACAATTAAAAGTATATAAGAAACTACGAAAAAAAGTAAACTAGAAAATAATGATTATCTGTCTTCTCCTACTAGAATAAAAGTTCCATCAGGGCAAATACCTTTTTTTCTTTGTTCTAGTTTTTTCACTACTCTATTCCAAATGCTTGGAATAGTGTCTGAACTACCATAAGGGCACAATGAGGGCACGTTAGATATTTACTGCATGAACCACTTATTCTGTATTCTATCCAACTCTTTTATTTATTTTACCCTTTTATAATATTTAAAGATGTGATCGATTATGATTTTGCTTCAAAATTTTGTTGACCATCCTTTTTTATTTGTTTTTCATAGATACGTTTTAGAATAAATCTATTCATGAGTCAGCTGGTGGCATACTTGGATCTCACATAGCCAATAATACAGTTCAAGTCCTTCCGTTTGAGTGCCATACCCAGCAGCTTGAGTTTGGGATTGGGAGGTGGTGTGTTGGTTAAGGGTGCTGGACTCCCACAGTTCAAACCCAGTCCTGGTAGCTTGCTTTCTCACTTTCTCTCTCTCTCTCTTGTACTCTGTCCCTCTGTGGTAAAATTAAAATAAGTAAATAAATAAAGTTAGATAAAATAATTTGTTTAAAAAGAAAGAAAGAAAGAAACACATGGGTCATATGTGTGTGCATGCCCCAAATCCCTAAAGGAGAAGGAGATGGAGATGGGACTGTGGTGTGACCAATCCCTGGGGGTGGGGTGCTTCTTGCTTTCCCTCTATCTCTTTCTGTCTCTTTGTATCTCCTTGGTGAGTGCATCTGCCCTCTGACAAAACTAAAAAGCAAACAAATAACAAAATACAGTAAATCTATTCACTTTCAAAAAATGCTTTGGTTGGAATTGTACTAAATTTAGAGATTCATATAGAAAGAACTGGTATCACATTTCTTAAGATCATTCCTAACTATTTTAAATATTAAGTATTTTTTGATGTTATTAAATGTATTTTTTAATATTTTTTCACTGAATTACACACACACACACCTCTTAAGGAATTGTTAAAGGCCAAGTGTGAACTAGTGTGAATGATAATCTTCTAAAAGGTGCATCTACCTTTTCATGGATTTTACCTCCAGAAACCTCATCAGGTTCTCATGGTGAAGAGTCATAAAAGATTCACATAAGTCTCTGAGAAAAGGAAGGGGAAAATCACAACTATGAAGTACATACCAAGCATTCTCCATGAACAAAAACTATTCCCTCGGGTAAAAGACTTATCAGAATCTCACCTTATCTCCCGCAGGAGGGCGTTGCTCTCACTCTAGACCTGTCTGGTGTTCCAAGCTCCTCTAGAAGTTGGAGTGGGAGGTAGTCTAAGCAAAACTTAAAAGAGTCACGACACAGGGACATAGGCATAGTAAAAGACTGAGAATAAATCATGAGGTTAACAAACTTCTCCCTTGTATACAGAATTTACCACCCAGCCAATGGGGTTTCAGACTAAGGTATTTCTGGTAAAACATCTGCAATGGGTCCAGCTTAATAGCCCAGCAGTAGAACACCATTGCATGAGCCAAGGATCATAGAGGAGATCTGAGTTCTGTTCTGGGATCAACATAAACAGGCCAGGTGCAGTGTTCATAACTCAGCTAACTGGAAAGTGGTGACAAAGGACATGACATGGCAAGACCCTGTGAAAAATAGCTAAACACCTATCTCTATCTAAAATAATAATAATAATAATAATAAAACGGCAATAGACTGTCTCAGAGAGGGAGTACTCAGTGAAACTCAAAGTCAAAAGGGAAGATAAATACAAGAATATGTGAGGAATTTGAAGTCTCTGGTCTCATTACAAACATTAGTCACAGCCAAACCTCTAGCAAGATTAACATAAAAACTAACAACAGAAGCTCATTTCTAAATTTCATATTATCTAATATAGCATGTCTAACTATAAACAAAAAATTTGAAAGTGTGCCAAAATAAGAAAAATCAAAACACCAAAAGAAGACACAGAAGACCAATGTTGGAACATCACATGAAATTTAAGATGATTGATAATCATTAATTTAAAAATTATTAACTAATGTAATTAATAATTACTTTATTAAATGCTTTAACAAAAGAAACAGACTATACGAAAGAAGAGATTAATAATGTAAATGAGATAATGCAAAAGAAAGACTAGAAATAAAGGACACTATAACAAAACTAAGAATGACTTGTATGGGCTCATCAAGAGACTACATCTGGTCAAAGGAAGAATCCAAGAGCTTGAAGGGAGTTGACACAGATTTCCCAAACTGAAATACGCAGAGGAAGAAGAATGATGCGACGTTCGTGCACACACGAGGACATCCAAAAGCTATGAGGAAATTGCAAAATGTTTAAATAACAGGAGAAGAAAGATCAAACGGAGAAAAAGAAAGATACAAAGTAATAGTTGGGAATGTTTCAAAATCATTGATAGCCACTACACTACAGTTCTATAAAACTCAAAAAGCTCCAAGCATGATAAATATAAAAGGAAACATAAGAGGAGTCTATGTCTCAACATACTGTATTCATTTTGCAGGAAAACCAAAGACAAGAGAATATATTGAAAGCAATCAGAGGAGAAAACACCCTACCTATAAAGAGGTAAGGATAAGAATTACAGAAGAGGTTTTCTGTTGTTTGGTTTTTTATTTTATTTTATTTTATTTTTTTATTTTTATTTATATTTTTTTTTTGCTTGTTTGTTTGTTTTTCCAGAAACCAAGCAAAGAAGAAGGGAGTGGAATGAAATATTTAAAGCACTGAATGAAAAAGACCACCAACCTAGAATCCTATAGCCAGTGAAATTAATCTTCACTGGTGAAAGAAAAATAAAAACTATTGAGTTCAATATATTATCGGGAACCAGCAGTTAGCGTAATGGCTATGTCGCTGGATTCCCACTTAGTCGACCGCAGTTCGCGTCCCGGACCCAGTGGCTTAGAACTCATGCCGGGCGCGTGTGCGTGCGTGCCCAAGATCCCAAGAGGAGAATGGAGGAGAAGGGATTATGGTGTGACCATCCCCCCTGGGGGGTGATTTCTCACTTTCTGTTTCTATGTCTCTCTCTGTCTGTCTGGCGAGCGCACGCGCCCTATAGTGAAAACCTCTCAAAAAAAAAAAAAAAAACATATCTATGTTCCCAGTAAACTGATTGAATTGTTATGGTATTTCACCTAATTGTCTTGGATTTTCTACATACAACATAGAATCATTTGTCATTGATTGTCCATATTCTCCAATCCTATTTTTAACATCACTTTCTATTTTTAAAAAGCAATGCCAATAAATTTCAAAGAAAATGATAAAGGATATTGGTGATGATAGCTGTCTTTTGCTCTTACTTTTAGTAAGATTGTATAGATAATTTACCAGTTGAGTAGAATACAAACAGTCCCTGATTTACAATGGTTCAATTTTATAATGTTTGAAAGTGTCACACGTTCAGTAGAAACTGTGCTTCAAGTACCTATGCAACCACTGTTTTTCTCACTTTCAGCACAGTATTCAATAAATTACATGAGATATTCAACATTTTATTACAAAATAGGGTTTGTGCTCAATGATTTTGCCCAAGCATAGGCTAATGTCAGTGTTCTGAGCACATTTAAGTTAGGCTAGGCTAAGCTATGTTTGGTACGTTAGATGTATTAATGGATTTTCAGCTTAAGCTACTTTCAACTTATGATGGGTTTATCAGAACATAACCACTTCATAAGTCAAGGAGCAATTGCGTAAGCCTTAACCACAAAAGTTGGTATCATACTCAATTAAAATATGTATGTTACACACACACACACACATACACACATACATATATATAATACATATACACATAGTTTAGGCCACTGCAAACTTAACATACTACTAACTACAGTACAAAATAAATGCCAGGGCCTGCCAGTTGGCATAGTGGTTAAGGCAGGTGGATCCTACATGGCTGACTATGTGGTTTGAATCTTGAACACATCAGCTTGAGAAAACTGATGGGTGCCAAGCATATATGCATTTGTGTCCAAGATCCCTAGAGGAGAATGAAAGAAAAGGGATTGTGATGTGGTGGTTTTTTCTGGGGGTTTCCAATGAAACCATGCAACCCTACAGAAAAAGATTTTAAAATGTTAAATAGGGTCAGAAGGTGGTGTGGAGGTAAAGGACATGGATCCCACATGACCGATCATTTGGTTTGAGTCCCAGACCCAGTGACTTGAATAACACACCAGGCTAGTGTGTGTGTGCATGTGTGTGTATGTGTGTATGTGTGTGTACCCTGAATCCCAAGAGAAGAATGAAGGAGAATGGGTTGCTGTGTGGCCATCTCCTGGAGCAAGGAATGTGTGGAGGATTGGATCTTCCTCTTTTCTCTCTCTTTCTCTCCACCAAGTGTATGGCTCATGCCCTATACCAAAAAATAAGTAAGTAAAATATAAGTAAGATTAATGGCAAAAAATGAAAAAACAGAGAAGAGAAAGGGGAAAAGAAAGGAAAGATCAAATGAAGGGATGAATCAGGGAAGAAAAACCACATAATTTCAGGCTTTACTACTAAACCTAGTCTTCAGAACAAGAACCTGTCTTCTGGGCTATACACTGGCCACCCCATATCTGGAGTCATGTGAGTCATTACATCTTCAAAAAGTATTTGCACGGGAACCAGCAGTTAGCGTAATGGCTATGTCGCTGGACTCCCACGTAGTCGACCGCGGTTCGTGTCCCGGACTCGGTGGCTTAAAACTCACGCCGGGCACATGTGCGTGTGTGCCCAAGATCCCGAGAGGAGAATGGAGGAGGAGGGATTGCAGCGTGACCATCCCCCCTGGGGGGTGATTTCTCGCTTTCTGTCTCTATGTCTCCCTCTGTTTGTCTGGCGAGCGCACGCGCCCTACAGTGAAAATCTCTCCAAAAAAAAAAAAAAGTATTTGCACATGGGGCCACCAGGTGGTGTAGTGGTTAAGGCATTGGACTCCCACTTGGCCAACCCCAGTCTGAGTCCTGGACCCATCAGCTTAAAACTCATGCTGGGAACATGTGTGTGCATACCAAAAAATCCTGACAAGAGACCAAAGGAGAAGGGATTGTAGCATGGCTATCTATCCTAGTGGGTGATTTCTCACTTTCTCTCTCTCCATCTCTCTCTGTCTCTCCAGTGAGTACATGTGCCCTATAGCAAAAATCTCCCTCCTCCCGAAAAAAGTATTTACACAAGACTCTATTTAGAAATAAGCGGTCAGGATGTAAAGAAACCCGGAAACTATGGCATTTAGGATTAATTAAAGAACTGAGTTCATTTTCACCTGGAAAGAGAGAAGATGTGGGGATATTATAGCTATATTTTAAATATTGCTGATATCAGATGGATGGTTATGTGGAACAGTGATTCATTTTTAATAGTTTCAGCATAAAAAAATGAAGATAACTTTCCAGGATGCACATTTCAACTCCATGTAAATATTTTCAAAAATAGATGGGCTATCCTTTAAGATAACTAGTGTGCTTACACTGAAAATGCAATATCCAAATACTTGCAAATTTTATATCCAATAAGAAAAATCCTTATCCATTCTCTTCCCAGAAACAGTTTTAGCTATCATCAGTTTTCACCTGAATTACCCCTCATGTCCCTACTTCTTGTTTGATCATTATGTCCTACCCAACTCCCACACTGCTGCTCAAACTGGCTTCCCAGTATTTTATGTAGCACTGAATTCCTCTGCTGATAACAGTTGAATGATCCTCAGGAAAATGCATAAATTCTTTAGCTCTACTTCATGATGTAGCTCCTTCCTACATCCCTAGGCTCTCCTATCACAATTCCACTACAAATATATATAATTTAACATTCTTTCTCTAACCACACAGAAATATTTACTGATTTTCAAACTTAATTTCTGTGCCATGCCTGTACCTTTACACATCTTTTCTCTGTACTTAGGAAGTCTTACACATATTTTGTTAGACTAATTTCTACTAGTATTTTCAGCACATATATCAGGCATAATTTTCTCTGGGAAGATATTCCTGACATATGCTAATTTCAATTAATAAAACATATAAATTGAGCATCTATTATGTTATAGGCAGATATAGGAGATCCTATTTCTCATATGCCACTGCTTAATTTACATTTATATTTTAAATTAGTATTTTAAATATCTTAGTATGTATTTTATACACACACACACAATCGCAATAAGAAATCATTTTAGACCCACTTCTTCCTTCACAAAACAATAAAATTCTCAAGAAAAGAAAACATACCTCCTAGTTTCTCACCGTCTAGTTTCATTGCTTTCTTGCAGAGTGAAGAAATAGCTGAACCAATGAGTGAGTGCTCTTTAAGATTTCCAGAACTGATGGCATAAAGCAGAGGCTTAAACTTCCTTTCATTATCAAGAGTCCATTTTGCTCGACTATTTATCAAGTATATTCTAATGAAGTAGTCATTTCCAGCACAAGCAAATGCTATGAAGACTATAGAGTAACAGTATTTAGGGAAATAAGAATATACTATTTAGCACAATTGGATATTCATGAGGAGAGAAAAAACAATGATTTAATATGAGGAACAATATGAATCTCTGTCAATGTCCAAGTTTATTTCCCTTAACTCTACTGCAAATGCATTCCCTATTAATAAAGAATAGATTTTTCTTTCTTTTAGGTTTCTGCCATAGTGTGTGTGTGCGTGCTCACCAGAGAGAAGAGAGACAGAGAGAGACAGAGAGAGGGAAAGCAAGAAATCATCCCCCAGGGGTGATGGCCATGTCTCAATCCTCTTGCAGTCTTGAGCATGTACACACGTGCCTGGTGTGATTTTCAAGCCACCAGGTCTGGGACTCGAACTGCAGTATGCCATGTAGAAACCCAACCACCATGCCACCTGCTGGCCCCCTCAAAAAGAGATCGTAATTATACAATCAAATATCAGACACTCTTTGTAGCGGTTTTCATAGTGCCTCGCCAAAATTTGTGTCAGAATATGGCTTTATTTGTAAATACAGTTATTAGTTAAGATGATGTCATATTGGATTAAAGTAAGGCATGGCCTAAATCCAATGACTGGTGCCCCTATTAAAACAAGAAAGGTCACACAGAGATACTCATTGGGAAAATGTCTATATGGTGACAGAGGCAGATACTGTAGTGGGCGAGCTACGACTGAAGGAACTCCAAGAACATATTCACTCTCAAGAGCCTCCAGGATGGACCAATCATGCCCATAGCCAGAATTGGACCTCTGGCATCCTAAAATTGTGAAAGGATTCTTTTTTGTTATATAAAGCCACCAAGTTTTCAGTCATTTGTTACTGTGATTCTAGACAAAGAAAATATTCTACATTTCATATTGGAAACTAGAAAAGCCATGATAAAGTTAAAAGCATAACTGTATGTGTGATTTAAGTCACTGAAAACAAATAATGATTTGAATATAGTCATCCCTTGATATCCATAAAGGATTGGTTCTGGCACACACAGCCCTCACCACCACGACCACCACTAATACCATAATTCACAGATGCTCAAGTCCCTTAGTAAAATGAGGTCATACATGCATATAACCATCATGTATCCTCCCATATGTTTTAAGTCATCTCTAGATTATTTATAAGTAGTCTTAGCATCAGATATAAGTTAAAAAGAAAATATACAGATAAGCTTTTTTAACATCACTCTTTTAGGAAGCCACATGTTCTCCCACTTCATAACAATTGGCTTAGCCTGGGTGCATCACAGTTGGTTAAATCTACAGGTATAGAACCCTCAGTTATATGTAGAAATAAGTGGTTTTGTTGAAGCCAATGCCTATCTATGTTATGTGGTAGAGTTCAATTTTATTCTGAGATTTTAATCTGATAACTAATACTCCTTCCATATATACTGTTCCCCAATGGACTTCTTTTTAGCTATTGATCACTCCAATTGAGTTGACCCTGAGAAAGTTCTGATTCCCTGCACTTCCCTAGGGAATCAGGGCCAATGAGCAATATACCACAGTTACTGGCAAAGGGTTCAGTAAAACCCAGTTATTTGAGGGAGGGATAGATGAGATGTTTTATAAAGATGTGGGTAGACTGTGGGAGACCACAGGGACAGTGTATTAAAGGCATGGGTACTTTTGCCACTCTCGGCCCAGAGGGACAATGAGAAGGACTGCTTACAGGGACCTGGGAAGGGATAATCTCGTGTACATGGCCATGAGATTGAAAGATGGGCTCTGTGATGTCTAGTTCATGGATGCAGCCTAGGGTAAGGTTGGATCTGTGAATACTTTGATCTCATCCTCCTGCTTCACTGGCCCAGCACAGAGGGAAGTCAGTCTCTGAGGCACGGAGCAATGTGCAGAAAACTGGGGAGTATGAATGTGGAAGGATGAATAAAAAGACACCATGAAGTGAGATCAAGCAGGCAGCCCATACAGGAAGCACCAATTTTATAGAGCATTGCAGTATTTATCTTTCACAAGACTATAAAACACAAGGTAACTCACACAGTCATGGGCTACTTTGTGTCATTCACTATTTTAGAGATTCTAATTTGGATTCAGATGTGTTCATACTTTCTTTGGGTATTATATGGTAGGATATGAGAGGATACACTTAGCTGAGAAGTAAATTTTCTTTACGGAACACGAAGATTTACTAGAGAAAGAAATACATGATGCAGAACTAAGCAAGGGAATATTTTATTTTCAGTTCACCTACTGCCAATTTTGTAATGCTTGCATTTGGGCAGTGGGATGTGAAGCCTACAGAGCTGAAATGGGCAGTGAGAACAGAGTACAGGATAATTGAATTAGGAAAAAAGAATGATCTAATACTTGGACAAATATTTGTAAGAAAACAAGCTAATGTCAATAATTCCTTATTCTGGGAGTGTCTACCTTGCTTGAATGGGTTTCAAAAATAGAGAGGTGTAATAAACTTAGAATTCAAAGAAATTGGTTGATGTCTGGTCAACACACATATTTAACAACAGCAACAAAAGGAATTCATGTTCCTTACCCAAACAAAGTTCCCTCAGTCTCTAAAAATCAAAGTCACATAGAAGACAAGCGTAAGTGATGGTCTTTGAACATCAAGCTCAGCTTGTAGCTTTCAGGGCTAGTTCTGAAAGCAGGTCCTCTTTCTGAGGAATGTATGAAAAGAACACAAATATAATACTTCAGATCCCAAGTCTATTCTTTCATTACTCTCTGTGACCCAACCCATTCTATTTCTATACTGGCTCCTCAAACATCTTATGTCAGTTTCAAATTCCTCAGTACACCTCTCGCTGCTGACACATTACTAAAGTTTAGTTATAAGAAGGGACCCAGTAGCCTAAGTTGTTTCTGCATCTCGTCAGAAAGTTTGGGCTTCCTTTTCCTTACTATTTTCACTTGGTGCTAAATCATTTTCAGTTTTGTTTTTGTTTCCAGAACCACTCAATGATTGTTTATAAATGGACTAAGGCTTTTAGATGCTGATTATTGGCAAGAATAGAAAACTCTTGCTGAAACTAAGCAAGGGCTCTGTTTCAGAAGTTATAACTTGAATGACTTTTTTTTTTTTTTTTGCTTTTCATAAACTATGGGGGGAAAAATCCAAGGAAATTGTTTGGTCATCTGGATGTTATTATCCAGTTTTTCTACTGTCTTAGTCTTTTTATACTTCTGCCATTTTCTAAGTGGTAACAGAATAAAACAGTAAAATGCAACCTTTACTGCTCATCCGAAAATCTAATTTTTTAAAGACATGTTGTTTCTTATTACTGATATAAACACTGTTCTCCAAAATATAGCAAAGACCATACCTCAGATTATTTGAAATGCTACTTCAATGAGCAGAAAAAGATAAGTAGATTTATTAGATCTTTGAGTTGTAGGCAAGTGATTCCAGATAGCTCTTTCAAATAATCTTTCCTTTTCCCAGGAACAACAAAAAGGCCGCCTTGTACTAAAAGCAAGTATCAAGATTTGTGTGTGAAAAAAGATTAACCAAGCATTTTAGAGTAGTCATTGTTAGGGCACTATGCAAAATTAAGATCACATAAAACTTTAATAGTGTCTATTAATTGCCTGAAGCCCGTTAGGTTTGGCAAATGAGGGAAAGCAATCCTGTGCTTGCTAGCCACCCTTTATAGGCTCCTCCGTCTGGCTCTTTTACAACTACTATGTCTTGCAAAATACTTTGTTCCAACTTAAAGAACTGAAGCAAGAATAACTCCTTTTTTCTCCCCAGCTGGGTTTTGGCAGGTAGACTTTAAGTTACTTGCACGCTAGGGAGCAAAGCACTAATGAAAGCATATGAAAAGTAATGTACCTAAGGAAAAGGTAAATGATAGTAACCGGTGCACAACTTTTTATGACTTGGGCCTTTAAAATGAAAAGCACTTTCCATAACAATAAATGTTCTGTGTTATATAATGTTGCAATAACACACTAAATAACTGAACAATAGTTGTAATTTTTCCTCACTGCAACAAAACGTGTTCAGAATCGGGAAAGAAAATACTCCTTTCTCTTTACTGTTTCAATTATTGTGTATTAAGCTTTGACAGATCTTTTAAAAAGGTATTGTCCAACTCCAAAAATGAATAGTTGAAGCACTCTTGACTCATAAGCCCTTATTGGACATGTTTTGTCCAGGTATTTGTTTTAGATGAGAATGGCCACTGATTGGGAAGGAATAACCCCAAAGACTTCAATTTAATTCTTTCTGGCAAGTGATTATACTCTATCTGTTGAAAGAAATTTGCATAATAGACTGCAGTTTGGAATCTGGTATTAATGAGAACTCTACTCTCTAAGGTTTGTCATGTGTAAGACCAGATAGGTTGAGTCATTGCATAATGCCCTTATTTTGCTCCTAGAAACAAATGAAAGCTCCAGGATGCATACTATTTTATTAAACTACAAACAAAAAATAAAAACAATAAGTCTAAACCTCTTAAATCACTCAAAAAGTCATCAGAAATTTCTTCAATACAGCTATAATTAATTAATCAGCATGATTTTCTACCTGGCAACCAATTTATTTCACACAAACACTTGTTTCCGTAACTACTACATGAACATCAAGGCAAAATTGTGTTGTATGAACACATTGTATTTCCCCAGTGCAGTGGCATGAGAGGACATTAGCTACCCCACTGTCTTCATTATTGTTCCTCAAATATCACAAACACATAATTTTAGTAAAACAGCATTGTGCTATGCAAAAACACTTCTAGGCATGTTATCTAACTGTCTCACATCAATCAATCACTGCTGCTACCTTTCTATATAGAAATCCTAAAGCCATTGTTTCTTAATGTAGTCTGAAACCATAGCTACAAAATACAGCTGAGCTAAAGTTATAGAACAACTGCTTATTTAGAAATCAGGAAAAAGTAGCAATAATAGCATCTTTTGCTCTTAAACTCCAGAGAAAAGTAACTGTTTTTCTAACCAAACAAATAAGTTTGTTTTGTTTTGTTTTTCTTTAGAAGGATTTTTGCTATTGGATGCATGTGTTTGCCAGAGACAGAGACAGAAAGAGAGAAATCACCCCCAGGGGGATGACCACGCTGCAATACCTTCTCCTTCATTCTCTTGGGATTTGGGACATGCACCCACATGGCCTGACGTGAGTTTCAAGTCACACGGTTTGGGACTTGAACCGTGGTAAGCCATGTTGGAGTCCAGAAAGTAAACATTATGTCTTCTTCTGGTCCTATCAAATAGATATTTTTAAAAACATGGCAGTTTACTGTATAGTCCTATCAGAAATTTATATATTTTATGCTTTTGATGACTTTCTTCTAAAAACAGAAAACCCCTTGCAGCAAAGCTTAGCAAATCAATTCTCTTGCAGCCAGTTTGTCAAAGTTTAAGACAAATTGGTAAAAGGATTGAGTTATTATGGTCAAAATCTGGGAGTTTGGTGACAATTTCATTTTATCTTCTGTGACCATACAAAGAGCATGACTCTTATATAACATCATTTTCAGGGACATTGATTGAGGAACTCTCAATGGAGATATTATAAAACAGGGTTAGCACACATGTGATACTTTCACTTCCAATGCTAATAGCAGTCATTATTTATTTATGTATTTATTTATTTGAGAGGTTTTTTCTATAGGGTACGTGAGCTTGTCAGAAAGACAGAGACACAGAGATACAGAAAGCGAGAAATCACCCCCCAGTTGGGATGGCCACGCCGCAATCCCTTCTCCACCACTCTCCTCTCGGGATCTTGGACATGCACACACACAAACGCCTGGCGTGAGTTTAAGCCATCAGATCCAGGACTCAAACCACAGTCAACTCTGTGGGAGTCCAGTGATAGAGCCATTACACCAACTGCTGGTCCCAGTAGTCGTTACTTTTTAAAAGAATTATTTATCTAATTTTATTTATTACTTTTATTTAAGAGAGAGAGAGAGAGAGAGAAAGAGAGAGAGGAGAGTGAGAAAACAAACTGCCAGTTCAGGGACTCTAACTGCTGTCAACCATGCAGGAATCCAATGCCTTAACAACCATGCCATCTGTTGGTATTTAATAGTAATTTTAAAAGTAATTACTATTAATAATAAATGATAAAAATGAAAAGTAAAGGCAATAAGGATGTTCATAAGAGAAAAAGTCTAGCAAGTCTAGGTAGCATCATGTGATATTTTAGGTGAATGTTCCTGAGAAAACCATAAGACGTGCATAAGTTTTATTTCCTTAGAGTCCTGTCTCAGAAAGAGTAGAATCTCCTACTTTCATAAAAAATTGGTCCATTTTGGGATTCTTTAAAATTTCAGTTTGCTGATGTGGCATTTTATTGTAGCATGAGGGATTCCATTTTGGTCTAATTGGTTGAGGCCAAGAGCGTGAGTTTAATCAAAACAATAGCCTTCTATAGCTTTTATTTAACAACTCTTAATCATTAACTACTTATGGACGGGATATCTGCTTTATAAACTTGGACATTTTCTTCTCAATTAAATTTAAGTTGCGGTTTGCAAATTTAACTTTTTAATATTATTTTCAGTTTATTGCTTAGCTTGTGAAATATACATTTTTCATTATTGTATTTGATAATATTTCATAAGACTTCCAATTTTTTAGGAATTATTTTATGCAACTTTATTTATTATTATTTTTTTAATTTGTCCAGAGACAGGCAGAGAGAAAGAGAGGGAAAATGAGAAAGCGAGTCACCAATCTCAGGACTCCAATTGCAGTTGAACATGTGGGAGTTCAGCACCCTTAACCACCATGCTGGCCTCAAGCCTTCTAATTTTTAAAAAGTTTGCCATAGGGTTCATGTACTCCCAGAGAGAGACTGAAAGGGAGAGAAGAAGAAATGACCTCTCAATAAGGTATGATAATGTTGTAATTCTTTCTCTTCCATTCTCCATCCCATCAGGATTTTAGGCACACCGGCACATGTACCCACAGTGTTTTTTCAAGCCACTGGGGCCAGGATTCAAACCACGCAGTTGACCAGGTGGAATCTGGCTCCCTTAAACCACCAGGCTATGGGAACATCTCCATAAACCTCAAAAGTGATCATAATTCTAAAGTGACTCATGAAATTAAAGATACACTATGTAACCTCCCTTTCATTTATATGAAATTATTATCTAAATATAAAGATGAAGTTTTATAGTTAGTAATCTTTCAAAAAATTGTATTTACCTAAATATATCACTTCATATGTTTTCCAAGTTCATTAGTATGCAAATATTAAGTATTTGAGCAACATGCTAAAGAAGCCTTTGAATCCAATTGATTGCTAAAAGCCCTGACTCAGATCCTTCATCAATTCAATGTTGCTTCGAATGTGAAGAGAGGGCCAGCTGGTGATACGGTGGTTAAGGTGGCTGGATCCCACATGGCTAAGCGTGTAATTTGAGTCCCAGACATGACTTGAGAAACATGTGCACATGTGTGTGCATGTGCCCTAAATCCTAAAATACAAGTGAAATGGAGAAGGGATTGAAGTGTGACCATTGATTATGGGGAGGTACTTTCTCACTTTCTGTCTCTCTCTTTCTCTCTGACGAGTACAGGTACCCTCTAGCAAAATAAGATGTAAAAAAAGTATACAATTAAGATTGATAATATTTTTATGCCTTGGTACACTTTTGGAAAACTATTACAAAACTGTAATCTATACATAGAACATAACAGATTAATGTAGATTATACTTTATGTAATAATTCTCAACCTAATATTTTCATCCTATCTGATGTTTAGAGGCTGTATGACTTAAGTAAAATTTCTAGAGCATTTTCTGTTGTGTTGATGGTATTGTAAGGAGGTAGCTAGTTTGTTCTTTATTAAGTAAGAAAAAGAACATGTTTAAGAGAGCCTCAGGCACTTGAGGTTGGATAATGTAGCTATCTGCTAAATTTAAGAAATAGATAAGTAATAACAATTAAGACTTTGTGTTCATCTTGTCAGATTTGAGAAATGAAAGCTACTAGTTAGATCAGGCCTCTGGGTAGTTAGAAATTATGCAAGAATTTATTTCTGTGTTAGTAACAATACATACATTAGACCATCTTTAAAAACTTCATGAAACACTGTGCATCTGCAACAAAGCTATTTTGCATTTAAAGTTGTTTTATATCAACTAAAATGAAAAATACAATCTTGCACAATATGGTTACCTTTGAAAAGAACATTTCTTATAGTATATAATGAAAAAGATCTGCTTTTTCATCACAGGGCTTAGGTCCTCTTGCCAGAAGGAAACGGAAAACAATAAGGAAGAAGAGGGAAAATTTTGGATAAACACATCATAAAAGATTTATAAGTAGCTCACAGACACATGATAATGTTCTCTAAATGCAAACATTATCTTTAGCATTTATATGGTGAAATATCACTTTTGCACACACTGCTATAGTTAAAGTCAAAAGATGCACAACACCAAATGTTGGTGCAGATGTGGAGCAACTGAGTTACCATTCATAGCCGGTGGGAGTGGAAAACAGTGTGCACTATTTGAAAAGCTCATTGGTAGTTTCTTATAAACATAAACATATACTTTAAAACTCTGCAATTTGACACTTAATCGTCTACACAAGAGTAAGGCAAACAAAATTTACTTGGGAAAACAAGAACACAGTTCTTTTCCATAGGAATTGAAGCCAAATGAGGCTCATTATCTAGTTCTTGGCTATGCTTAGGCTGTCCTGTTCATGCAGTCATGCTCAGCTAATTTTTATACTCATTTTCCTTGGTTCTCTGTACTTTGACTCCTTTTTCTTGGACATACACATTAAACAAAAATTTCTGACTTGGAGGGACTGGCAGTTAGCGTAATGGCGATGTCGCTGGACTCCCATGTAGTTGACTGCAGTTTGAGTCCCAGACCTGGTGGCTTAAACTCATGCCGGGCACGTGTGTGTGCGTGTCCAAGATCCCGAGAGGAGAATGGAGGAGAAGGGATTGTGGCATGGCCATCCCCCCTGGGGGGGTGATTTCTCGCATACTATCTCTCTGTTTCTCTCTGTCTTTCTGGTGAGCGTACGTGCCCTATAGCAAAAAACCTACAAAAAAAAAAAAAACCTCAAATAAAAGAAAAAGAAAGAAAAATTGGTACTCTCATTCTCATTCATGCATTCATGCTTCAAGTTTGCATTTAGGTTCCTCAAAGACCACTCACTACCAAAACATGTATGCGTGTGCCCAAGATCCCCAGAGGAGACTGAAGGAGAAGGGATTACAGCGTGGCCATCTTCCCTGGAGGGTGATTTCTCACTTTTTGTCTTTCTGGTGAGCGCATGTGCCCTATAGCAAAAATTTCTCTAAAAATTTTTAAAAAAATATTGAAGTGTGAACTATTCTTACCCTCTCTACTTCTTTCCCAGGCACTGTACTGGCTAGGTTACCTAGCATCCAGGGCAAGACAACAAAGAAAGACTTGGAGACCAACCATTTTATTATGTTTTCTTGCTTAGTTATATTTTGTTTTGTTTTCTTTTTAAGAGAGTTTTTGCTATAGGTCGTGTGCACTCGCCAGAGAGAGAGAGAGAGAAAGAGAGAGAGAAAGAGAAAGGCAGAAAGCAAGAAATCTTGGGATCTTGGGTGCACAAGCACATGTGCCTGACATGAGTTTAAGTCGCCTGTTCAGGACTTGGACCGTGGTTGACTACGTAGGAGTCCAGTGACATAACCATTACATCATAGGCTGGACCCTTTGCCTAGTTTTTAATTGCCTCTTCTTCTTTTCTTTTAAATAAAGTTAATTTATCATTCTTTTTTACCTTTTTATTTATTCTTTGCCTCTATAGCATTTTTTCCTCTTCGTATATTTATAATTTTCTCTCTCTTATTTTTCGTTTATACCATTTTCAATTTGGTCATTTCCTCACTTTCTGGTTCTTTTCCATTGTTTCTTTTTCTAAATTCCCCACCTTTACTTTCTCAGACTATCACATTTTTATAAAAGTTTTGATTTCTCCCCAGAAGTAAACCCTGAAATAAGGATGCAAGAGGAAAATATTTATTTGTGAATTGATTCCAGTAAGCAACAGAAGGGGAGATAGATTAGAGAGAGAGAGCAGGTCTGTGTGGAATTGTCAAGTAAGATGTTAACTGAGGTGAGATCCTGAGAGGGACTTCTGAGAGACAGCAGAGAACACTTATCAGGATAATCTCTCCTAAAGGGTTAGGAAGATGATCTATTTCTTAACACATTTCTGCTTCTCATTGTTTTAGAATGTTCCCAGGAATGTTAACCATCTATCCGCCCTCCTAGGACTCCCTATCTGATCTGTGAAGTGAGCAGAGTATGCGCAGAGACTTGCACAGATAGGAAGTTTTACAAAAGACATGGAAAATACATTTGTCATACACAAGGGGGCTTCAAACACTGTGGGAAAATGGAATTACAATATGAGCTTATTTTTTTGCCCAAAGATGTTGAAATCCATACATTGTTTTTTATTAATATGCATTTTACACGTACTTTTTGAAGGTCCCTTGTATTAGAGAGTGTCTAGCTATAGGCCAAGCAGTGCTAGCATCTGCTTTACAAATTCCACCTCCTGGGTTTGAATGCTCACCACCTCGGAAATCCACAGGTAACATTTTGAAATGCACTTTAGGGATAAATGCACTTTAGGAAATGAGACCAATGGAAGAAGTAGAAAAGCTGATGTTTTCTGTGTTTTTCTAAAGTATAGTAAATACCAAAGATATGTCAAGATATATGATTCTACTTATAATTACATGCAAGTGGATGTATTCTTTATGCAAGTGAATAGAAGTTGCATATAACCATTTTGAACATTTTTATGATGCATTTTTTTAACATACGATGCCGTTTAGGTGCTTTTTCTATCACTTAATTTGCTTTACTCAATGATTCACTCTTATTTTCTGGCATGGTCACACTTCAAAAGCCACAGAATAATGCTAAATGTTTAAAAGTACAAACAGTTCCAGTAGTCCTTTTGCTAATGGTGCATTTTCTATGATAAAATAGCTCCAGTCAAAATTTTTATCTTTTTTACTAAATTCAAATATAAAATACGACCCAATTAAGTCATTTAAAATTGAGGATTCAATTAAAGACCTGTAAAAGCACCCTTAAAAAAGAGCTTTGACTGTCTAAACTTGGCTCTCATAGGATGTTCAAAGCTCACAAATCTTTCCTCTTCTCAGTAGTTCAAACACCAAATTAAATGAAAGGTCCCCACACTGAATTAAGAGGTCTTAAATTTCACAAAAGTAAATATGAATTAGGTTGAATGCTAGCTTTATCAGAATTTTAGAAAAGGCCACATTATTTTATATTTAGAGGAATGATACACTCAAATGAAGAATGGCTCAGGTCATAGAACATATACATCAGTATTTTAATCTAAATGATATGCCTTCTTAGAATTTATAAGTGGTATCTGTGCTTTGAATGAGGATTTACAGTGTAGATATTAGTCTCTAAATGACATCCTTTTCTTGCTTCAATAGTACTTAGAGAATTTCCCCTTTTACAAACACATCCAGTACTAATTGTTCCCCTGTACTAGTGAAGACCTTGGAGACACAGGGGATAGCCATGACAACATCCTAAACCATATAGTTGCCATCCATAGACTCATATCAGCTTTTTAATTTTTAAAATAAATGGGAATCAGAAGGTGGTATAATGGTTACATCACTGGACTCCCACATGGTGACCGAGTTTGAGTCTCAGACCCAGCAGTGTGAAACACACTGGGCGTGTGTGCATGTGAGCACAAAATTCCAAGAGAAGAATGGAGGAGAAGGGATTGTGGCATGACCATCCCCCTGGGGAGGGGGTGATTTCTTGTTTTCTATCTCTCTGTCTCTCCAGTTAGCACACATACCCTGTGTTAAAAATCTCTCTAATAAAAAATAAAATAGAATAAATGGATTAGTAATACATTTCATAATGATCCAGACAGTTTTCTTCTGAAAACCTACTTTTTCTGAATTTCATCTTTGGGAACTTTTTGCTTCTTGCGTTCCTCCTTTAGTTATCTTCTTTTTTCTCCTTTTTTTTTTTTTTTTAATGAGCTAGTGGTAAAAGGAATTATGTCTTCCCTCTTAACTGATTTTAAACATGAGGATTCCTAGATTCTGAATCTATCATCTCAAGCTCAGCATCATTCAAGTGGTCATTTCTCTCCCTCCATCTTGGTAAGGATCTCCTCTTCAGATGTTCGGGCATCCTGCAGTGAAAAAGGGAGTGTTCAAGGAGAATATTGCATATTGAAATTCAGAAGTTCCAGGATCTCTGAGCCCCATTGCAAGCCAAATATTTATTCAATCAATCTTGATTGAATTTAAATATGGTGAGGAATGTTCTAATCACTTTGATATGATGTTGAACAAAATAGTCATGGATTTGGTTTTACAGCTTGAATTCTAGGAATTCAGACAATGGGAAAATAAGTTTTAGTGTAAATAGCTAGATGAAAGTTTTAAAAAAGAGCAAATTATTTTAATGCAAACCAACTATGGGAGAGAATTAGAACACAGATTTGAAAACAGCATCTGATTATATGAGGGGAGTGATAGGCCATTGTATATACTCAAAATAGCCTATTATATATTCATTAATTTTTAAATATATTACATTTATTATCTAAAATATAGACTTTGTATTATGAATTTAGTTAAAATTGTCCTATATAAAATCAATCTCTTTGCTTTTCATAATTTCTTTTATGGTAGATATATTTTATTATTTCTGCATTGAATAAATAAATTCTGGGGCTGGACCCCTAGTCCAGTAGTTGAGAAAACTGGATCTCACGTGGCTGATCATTCAGTTCAAGTCTGAGATTAGCAGTTTTGAAAAAAAAATGAGGCACTTGTGCATTCATGCCCAGAATCCTGACAGGATGGAGAAATGGAGCAGGGATCATAAAGTGACCATGCCCAGTTAGGGGCATATTTTCCTTCTCCCTCTCTCTCTCTCTTTGTCTTTCTCTGCCAAGTGCACATTCCTTCTGACAAATTAAATTTAAAATATTAAAGAAAAAAATATGAAAAAAGACAGAATTTTTTTTTATAATGAGTGAGATTCAAGGCAGTATAATACTTTATTTAATTTCATTTATTCATTCATTTATTTTAATTTGTCCAGAGAGAGACACAGAGAGCAAGAGAGAGGGAAAGTGAGAAAGCAAGCCACCAGGTCTGGGGCTCAAACCGTGGTTGGCCATGTGGGAGTGTCCAGCACATTAACCACCATGCTACCTGCTGGTCCCAAGACACAGAATTTTTATAAATTTTTTCTTACTCATATCTCTTAAGGCAAGTGTTTTTAAGACTATGAAATGCTTCAGGCCAGCAGGTGACATGGTGGTTAAAGGTGCTGGATTCCCACATGGCCAGCTGTGGTTCAAGTCCCAGACCTGGAGGCTTGCTTTCTTGCTTTCCCTTTCTCTCTCTCTCTGTCTCTGTCTGGTCAAATTGAAAAATAATAATAACAAATGGAATTAAATAAATAAATAGTTAAAAGAAAAAGACTGTGAAATGCTTCAAATAGATCATTGTTCCTGCTGTTATGTTTCCTTTGAATAAAACATTACATAACATATTCAAATCAGTAATAGATTTAGTGTATAATCTTAATTTATTCAAATTTAACTTATATGAAATAATCACTGATACAAATCAATATTTTAAATCCTTTGAAAAATTATTATTTTAACTTTATAGGGCAACTAAGACACTATATATAACTTTAATTTCATTTATAGTCTTAAATGTTTAAGTGTGTTTAAGCACACTTATCCATTACTGAACATGCTATTTGCTAGAAATTGTGTAAGTTCTTCATGTGTTGACCATATAGAAAACCATGCAAAAGAATACTACCAGATTGTCATAAGCAGTAGTGCAGCAAAATGTAATGGATAGTCACTATTTTAATGATTCTCACCAGGCTGTTCTACTATTACTCTAAGCTGTTTTCTCAAGCATTTTAATTTATTGTAGTTTTTTTTTTCTTATTACATTTGCACCCTGAGGCTAGCTAGTAAAGGATGCCATTTTGAATATCTAAGAAATAAATGAGAGTCGAACTGCCAACACGTTTGTTTTGTTTCCAGATCTCTTGAAACAGAAAGTTGTGAGCAATCTGAAAAAACATTATTATGAGGCAGTATCTTATTCAGCATTTCACAAATAATACTTTTAAATGTGCCAAACTGGCATTAAACAAACCCAATGCAACATTCCCAAGGTTATCTGCTAGCTCAGATCAAGTGCATACTCTGAAGAGAAAACAACTGTTAACTACTGTTTCTATCCAAGTCACTCTTAAGTTTAAATTATGTGAGCATATGAATTGATAAAACATAATGGGTAGCAAGTTATTCCCCACTCCTTTTTTTTTTTTTTTGAAGAGGTTTTTGCTATAGGGCGTGTGTGCTCGCCAGACAGACAGAGAGAGATAGAGAGACAGAAAGCGAGAAATCACCCTCGGGGGGATGGCCATACCGCAGTCCCTTCTCCTCCATTTTCCTCTCGGATCTTGGACACGCACACACACGCCCAGCGTGAGTTTTAAGCCACCGGGTCCGGGATGCGAACCGTGGTCGACTACATGGGAGTCCAGTGACATAGCCATTACGCTAACTGCTGGTCCCTTCCCCACTACTTTTAAGAGCTGATTTATTCTGGTTTCTTAGGGAAGGTCATTTTGAAAACCCAGTGTCACCTACAATAGTAAATAATTCATTTTAACAAAGAATAAACCAGACCCACAAGTGTTATTATTGAATTAGGATCAATTAAATACTGGAGATAGCAGAATTTGCTTTAAAATTATCTAATTTCTCTATCTCTGTAATAGTTAAGATGAAAATGCTAAATACTGTAACTACATGTGGAAATCATCCATTGAAGTTAGTATGTTTCTTTCTTCAAAGAAAAGCTGGAGAAATCTATGCAGGCACTAGTAGGTACTACAAGTAGAGTGATAAATCCATGGAGATCGATCAGTTGGACTTTATTGATTTAAAATAATGTGTGTGTGTGTGTGTGTGTGTTTTTGCAAGTTAAGATATACAAAAAACAAGAAGTAATTGCTTTCACTTACAATATTTTGTTCTTTGTGCTGTTATTATGAAGGATGACTGTATGTTATTGTTTCTAAGGACAGTCCCAGTTTACATTTTGGTATTGTTTTGACGTCTTTCATTTCCTTTCTTTTTTATTTATTTATGTATATATATTTTTAAGAGAGGTTTTTGCTGTAGGACTCATTGCTCACCGGAAAGATAGATAGAGACAGGGAAACAGAAAGCGAGAAATCATCCCCCAGGGGGGGGATG
The DNA here is from genome assembly GCF_000334495.1 of Tupaia belangeri chinensis. Lineage (NCBI taxonomy): Eukaryota > Metazoa > Chordata > Mammalia > Scandentia > Tupaiidae > Tupaia > Tupaia belangeri. The sequence goes on along the minus strand of NW_006159617.1, from coordinate 3,886,261 downwards.
GCCATGCTGCAATCCCTTCTCTTCTAGTCTCCTCTTAGGATTTGGGGCACACGCCGTGGCACTCTCCTGCTGTGAGTTGTTAAGCCCCCAGGTCCTAGGACTCTAACCACAGTCAACTACATGGGAGTCCAGCAACATAACCATTAGACAATTGGCTGGTCCCGACACCTTTCATTTTCAAAACAGTTACACTGCTTGGCAATATAACCTAATGGTCGTTGAATTCATCATAAACCATAGATACTTAAAATGAATTATTGCTACAGTAATGTTTCCATACACAAAACAAGAAAAAAAAATTTTTTAAAGTCTATGTATTTATTGAGAAAAAGAGAGAAGCACCCCCCAGAGCCTACTTGCTGCATTCAGTCAGCTCAGATCACAAGCATGTGCCTGAGCGCTTGGCAAATCCAAGGAGGTTCCCTAATGCAAACTCTGCACCTTTCCCCTGTGGGTCCAGGGCTCCACCACCACCTGGGCCATTTTAAAATAATTCTTATCAGAGGATAAATAACACAGGAAGCATTAAGATAGATTTTAGTTTATAAAGACTTTTGTGTTCATTTAATATTCAACCAGATAGAAACGAAGCTCATTAACACATATTTATATGATTTTTTTTTAATTTGACCTTACTGGGAAATAAAATTTGGATTCTCTTTTTTAAAAAAAATGTATAATTTATGGAACCAGCAAGTGGCATAGTGGTTAAGTCGCTGGACTCCCACATGACTAACCGTGATTCAAGTCTCAGAACTGGCAGCTTCACGCTGAGCACGCATGTGTGTGCCCCAAATCCCAAGACCAGAGGTGAAGGAATTGCAGCATGGCTATCCCCCTGGGGGAATAATTTCTCACTTTCTGTCTCTCTCTGTCTCTCTGGAGAATGGACACACCCAAAAATCTCTCCCTCCAAAATAAATTATGATTTATTATTTTTATACCATTATTGCACTTAAATAAGATTTTTATTCTAATTGTAAAGTAAGATAGAATGATTCAAAACATTTACATGTATTGAGATGTCACAAAGAGAATGAAACTTAAGAAATTTGTTCATTGATAAAACAAATATTAGTCTTTATATAAGTTTACATGTAAATAGGTTGTTTCCACTGCAATAATTCTTATATTTTAATTTATATTTAGACTACATTGTATCCATTAGTTATTATTTACTCTTAGGGAGTTATGGATGTTCTTATTGGATTATAAAATATCATGTGGGCTCTGAGAACTTAAGAGTTTTGGTCAAGTCATGCAGACCTAATGACAGAGGAGATAGTCTGAAAAATATCTAGACTGATATTTGCACAGCCATGAGAGGATTTTAGAAAATGTTCTGATGATCACCATGTTGTGTGATGGCTTTATTCATGCTGTCTGTTGTTACTCCTTTATGGAGGATAGGTATCCCACAGTCAATCCTGATAGAGTTCAATCCAGGGTAAGAGTTTTAGAACATGTTAAAGAAAAATAATCCTCAGTCTTTGACCTACTTGAAGTTTAGTTTTAATTTTTCAAAATTACAGTGTAGAGTCAGTCCCATAACATAGTGGTTAAAGGATCTCACCTGGTGAACAGTAGTTCAAATCCAAGCCCTCTTGGCTTGTAAAATATTTATGTCAGACATATAGGCAAATGTGTTGTGATTCTAACCGGATGGAGAAATGGAGAAGAAGGGATTGCAGTGTGACCATGCCTAACTGGGGAGTGTTTCTTCTGCATCTGTATCTCTCTGAGGGCATGCATCCTTTGGCAATTTTTTATTTTTTTTTCTGAGAGGTTTTCACTATAGAGTGCGTTCTCTCGCCAGACAGACAGAGAGAGACAGAAAGACAGAAAGCGAGAAATCACCCCCCATGGGGGATGAAAACGCCTCAATCCCTTCTCCTCCATTCTCCTCTCGGGATCTTGGGCACGCATGCACACGCGCCCCGTGTGAGTCTTAAGTCACCGGATCCAGGACGCGAACCGCAGTCGACTATGTGGGAGTCCAGCGACATAGCCATTACGCTAACTGCTGGTCTCCCCTTCGGCAATTTTTAAGAATTACAAGGCAAATGGTACTTCATTTTCAACAGTAGCATTCTTTATAGTGAAAGCAACTAAGCTTACTCTGCCACATAGCAGCAGGGCAAACGCTAGGTAGGAAAGTGAACTGGAAGGCACCAGTTCTGGATCAGAAATGATCCAGAATTTTTTATTAGTAAGAAATTTTTACTTTTGTAGTGAGAATTTTACCAAAATTTACAGTCTCTTATGGTATCTGAAATTAAGATAAAAGGCCAACTACATATTTCAGAGAGAATTTTATTTTTTTATTTAAAATTTATTTTCAAAAGCAATGATATCTTTACAAAATAACTTCCTGAACGTTGGAGACAGAGAGACAGAAAGCAAGAAATCACCCCCCGGGGGGGGGATGGCCATACCACAATCCCTTCTTTTTCATTCTCCTCTTAGGATTTGGGGCAAGCATGCACATGTGCCTGGCCTGAGTTTCAAGTAGCTTGGTCTAGGACTCTAACTGCGGTCAACCGTGTGGAAGTCCAGAGATGTAAACATTACATCATCTGCTGGTCCCAGAGAGAGAATTAAAACAATGAAAACAAAAACAAAACAAAACAAAACAAAACCAACCTAACTACTTGAATTAGCTAGAAAGAAGTCTTAGCATTGCTACTCAGCAAAAGAATATGTGGTATATCATTGTAATAATGCATGAGAAAGTTACCTAATATACCTTAAAAAATAATATGGGCATATTTGACCAGACTTTATTCTACCACCAAAATAGAGTGGATTCTAGTATGATTTAAGCATTAAAAATTCAGCATAAAGATTTTGTTACTCCATTGCAAGATGTAGTAATAGGAATTGTATATATTGCCTTACAAACCAACTAAATAAATTGCAACAAATAGAATAACAGTTATTAAGACATGGTCATGAGGCAAGATATGATATCTAAAAGTAAAAACATGGTGAATCAGTATTTGCCTCAATTTATCATCTAGAGAATGCTATAAATCAGAGAAGAGAAACCCAGGCGGAGTCCAGGTATATTCCTAAGATAAAGAAACAAAGTTGAGAGTCTGGATAAGCTAAAACGACAAGAGTTTGTGGGGCATAGTCTAAGAGAGAAAAGAATTGCATAGAAAGGAAATCCCAAAGACCTGTAAAGGGTCTCCCTTTAACCTTTATCTAAGGTATGATCCCATTAACTGATGGGAGTGAAAATTCCTGAAACATTCAGAGTTGAAATAATTCTTTTTTTCACTAACCAAAGTAAAATAATTCCTCAACATTCATGGGATATTGGGTAAAGGACTGAGAAGCAGAGGTGAATATTAACTCTAGACTAAATGCTGCTACCTCACAATAGTTAAAAGTAATATTGGAAAGTATTAAACTGGTTTGGCAACTTAAACATACTCCAAAACAAAAGTCAAGAATATTTCTAGGAATGTAAAAATATCCAGTATTCAACATGTAAAGTATACAATGACTGGCATTCAGTGAAAAGTTATAAGAAATACAGGGGAGGAAAAAGAAAATACACTTCTAATAAAAAAGTAGTAATAAAAAGTAACCAAAAAATAAGCCAGCTGGTTGCATAGTGGTTAAGGCACTGGACTCCCATGTGGTCAACTGCTTTCAAGTCCCAGACCTGGTGGCTTGAAACTCATGCCACATATCCAAAATAACAAGACTAGAATAGAGGAGAAGGGATTGTAGTGTGGCCAACCACCTCTTGGGGCTGATTTCTTGCATTCTATCTTTCTGTCTCTCCAGCAAGCACACATGTCCTAGAGCAAAAATCTCTCTTTAAAAGAAAAAAAAGATCAAAAAGTAAAAAACATGTAAAAATGAGTAGACAAGGACCTTAAAATAGTTCTACATTTTTGTCTGTAAAGATAAGAAAAAAAAAAGATAAAAATAAAATAGTTCTACAACTATATTCCATATGTTCAAGAAACTAGAAGAAAATGGAACATAAGCAGACACATAAAAGATACAATAAATATTGAAATTTAAACTTAGCATGAGAGCTACAATGTCCTCCATACAAAATGGAGCAATGAGATTAATAGCAGATACAGACTACAGAAGAAAAGATTAATAAACTCAACGTGAGGTATAGTAATAAAAACCAAAATGTAATATAGACAGGAAAAAGATTGGAAAACAAAACAAAAAACAGGACACCAGAGAACTACAGAAGAACCTATTACATTTTTAAGTGGAAATCGTAAAGGAGAGGAAAAAAGAGACAGAAAAAATATTTGAAGCAATAAAGAATGATAACACTTCAAAACTGAAGACAGTTATAAACCCATACATTTAAAAGCTTAGTAAACCCTAAGTACAAGAAACACAAAGAAAACTGCACCAGGACATATCACAAACACATTATTTAAAACTAGGGATAGAGAAAATTTTGAAAATCTGTTAAAAAGAACAAGACATGTATAGAAAAAAAAAAAAGGAAGACAGATGATTTCTCATCAAGAGTATCAGGAGTGAAAACACATTGGAAAAATATTGTCCGAGTACTTAAAAAAGTACAAACACCTATTTTTTTGAGAGAGATATTTTTGTTATAAGACACATGCACTCACTGGAGAGACAGAGAGACAGAAAGTGAGAAATCGCCACCTAGAGGGAATGGCCATGCTGTGATCCCTTCTCCTCCAGCCTCTTCTCAAAATCTTGGGCATGAATGCACATGCGCCTGGTGTGAGTTTCAAGCCACCAGGTCCAGGACTCAAACTACAGTCTAGTATGTGAAAGTCCAGCAACGTAACCATTACTCCATCTGCTGGTCCTGAAAACACCTAATTCTATATGTGGCAAACACATCCTTTCAACAGGGAGGCAGAGACTTTCAATAAGAAAATAGATGAAAGAATTCACCACCAGTGAACCTGTACTTCTTGAACTATTAATGAAAATTCTTTAGAAAAAAAGT